>NC_085930.1:87931515-88234545 GCF_028885625.2 Pongo pygmaeus
TTAAAAATGGAAACATTTAGACACAGATGGGGGCACTTGGACTCCTGATTGGGTATTGATAGCCTCTACGTCTGTTAATAAGCAGGACATTGTACTTAACATGAGAATGATGATAATTATCCTTCAAGGGTGAGAAAGCCTATTGGTGCCCTGGACTCATAGATCTGTAAGACAGTGACAGTAGAGAGACTGCAGTCTGGACAGACCTGGATCAGATCCTATTTTATTGTTATTAATTGACTCGTGGGTAGAAGGCAGTTTATCTCCCTATTGAAGGCATGCTGCAGATTGAAACTGATGGTGGATGAGGCCGTGGTTGGGGGACCTCTCTACATGGTTATCTTCTATTAATTACTGACTGATTTTAGGGCTCACATTATGTGTTAACTCCCTACCAAAAGCAAATTTAGCAGAGCAATTAAGTTGTTGAAGGGAAGTCTTCCAGTTGTGTTGCTAGGATAATTAATTCACCCACCTAATGTTTTTGAGGCCTGTCACAAAGTTCTGGAAATACTGTGGTGAGATTAGGAGACAAAACTGATGAGGAGACTGGCACTGATCGATTTAGTTCAACAAATATGTAATTACCACGTGAGATATGCAGAAGCAACAAGATTCCACAAGAGGATATGACAGAGGCATCTAACCAAGCCTATTCATTATCTATTGCTAAGTTTTAAGGTAATTGATTACTGAGAAAGCTAAAACGATATACTTTAATGATCTCACACAGTTTCTGAGGGTCAGGAATCCAGGGGTGGTATAGCTGGGTGGTCTTGGCTCAAGAACTCTCATGAGGATACAGCTGGCTGTCAGGCAGGGATACAGTCATCTGAAAGCACGGCTGGTGCTGAAGGATGGACTTTGACTATCACTTACATGGCTGTTGACAGGAGGCTTTAGTTCCTCACTGTGTGTGGCTCTTACCACGTGGTAGCTGGCTTCCCCCAAAGCGAATACTCCAAGAGGAAGACAGAGAGAATGCACAGAACCAAGGTGGAAGGGATAGTGTCTTATAACGTAATCTTAGGGGTGGCATACTGTCACCTCTCCTATATTCTATTAGTCATCCAGACCAGTTTTGTGCACTGTGGGAAGACAATACACAAGAGTCTGAATACCAGGAAATGGGGCTCATTAATGGCCATCTTGGAGGTCAACAACACAGCGAGTCTGGGGATTTGTTGGAAAGTTCTTCTGATAAGTTGCTGTTCAAGTTGACACACAAAGAATAAATAGGTGGAAGGAAGGGTATTTTGGTAGAGAGCCTTTCCCAGGTGGTCAGAGCATGGAATGTTCTGAAACAGTGAACGAAGGCCAGTGTGGATTGAGCAGAAAGAGTCTGGAATCATGTACTGAGAGATGATGCTGCAGCAGTTGGCAGAGACCAGACCATAAAAAGACATGTTCTTTTAGGTCATATTAAGGATCTTGTTCTTTGGAGACTCAAGCTGTTGGAATGACATAATCAGATTTATTTTGTGTTGGTTTTTACTTTTTAAAACGATCTCTCTGCCTTCTGTGAACAGTGTGGATTATAGGTAGGAAAGCCAGCTTGAAAGCTATTATAGTAGTCTAGGCTAAAGATCATGGTGGATGAGAACATTGGCAGGAGAAATTGTAGTGAATGCATGAAATATATTTAGGAGGAAAATTGTCAGAATTTAAAGACAAAGTAAAGAGAGTTGTCCAGGATGAATTCTCAGGCCTTGGCTTTTATAATGAGATGGATGCAAATGACATTCACTGATAATGAGAACTCTGAAAGCGGACCAGGCTTATGAAATACATTACAGAACTGATCTCGAAATTAGAGACATCACTATATGTAGTGAGTAAATGTCTCAGGTGGTTCAGGGCATGGGGACCAGCAGGGAGGTGTTTCCAAGAAAAATGTAATTCTAGTCTAAGTGACAAAAGCGTGTTGCATTTTTAAAGCCATATGACAAATTTGGTTTTTAATTTTAATTTGTGGAAGTAGCTAATGTCTGGAAAAGTACATCAGAGATTTCTTGGTGTTTCTCTTTTGATGATCATTCTTGTCTTTCAAAGTGAGAAGATACAATCTTTTAAGTACCAGCTTATGTTTTTGAAGTGTTAAGGTCCATTGGGATGTACTAGTTCAGGTCTCTATTTCTCCGTTCCACTACTTCCCAACTAATTCACTAACTCCCTCTCATACAATCTCTCCCTATCACACACACACAAACACACATACATTCTTATTTGTCAAAGAATCAAGCATGACGTGTCATAAAATTATAACATTTGAGAGTCCGCAGAGACCAACAGCTGATCATTCTTACATTCTAGGCAAGAAACATGTTAAGTGAATGCCTATTTTGCATCAGGCTCTGTATCAAGGGCGTTTGGTTTTTTGTTTGTTTGTTTTGTTTTGAGACAGGGTCTTGCTCTGTCAGACTGGTGTGCAGTGGCATGAACATGGCTCACTGTGGCCTCAACCTCTGGGCTCAAGCGATTCTCCTGCCTCAGCCTCCCAAGTAGCTGGAACTACAGGCATGCATCACTATGCCTGGCAATTTTCTTTTATTTTTTTGTAGAGATGGGGTCTCACCTTGTTGCCCAGCCTGGTCTTGACCTTGGCTCAAGCGTTCCTCCAGCCTTGGCCTTGCAAATTGCTGAGATTACAGGCATGAGCCACCATACCAGGCTGGGTGTTCATATTTTTTTAAATGGCACCACCTCTCACCTATCAAAGATCTACTATGTTCAAGCAGTGCTCTAGGCATGTGCTACATACCAGGCAGTGGACATAGGAGCTCACCTCCCCATCCACTCCCATGAACGAAAGGCAGAGAACAGGAGCCATACCCTGTCCCTAATGTGAGGAGATATGACAAGAGCAGATGAATTTGACATGGCAGTAATGGACAGGATAAGACTTATAAAGCATGGCCTCATAGCTATTCTGAGGCAGAAAGGAATCCCGAGAATACTATGTTAACCATGATATTAGGGATTATTGTGTTGTTTTGTTCATAGCTGATTCCCAAGCCTCTGGAAGGGCCTAGCATGAGTAGGCCTTTAAAATACTTTTGCTGAAAAAATTGAATGAGTAAATCACCATTTAAAAAAACCTTTTAATTTTGAAATAATTTAGACTTAGAGAAAAGTTGCAAAAATTGTATGGAGCGTTCCCATTTATTCTCTTCTCAGCTTTCCCTAATGTTGACATCTTACATAACCATGGTATCATGATCAAAATCAGGAAATTAACATTGGCTATTAACTAAACCATGTACTATTAAAACGTACAGTACTATTACCTAAACCATGATGACTATTTGGAGTTCACCATTTTCCCCTCCACTAATGTCCTTTTTGTGTTGCAGGATCCAATCCAGTGTCTCACGTTGCATATCTTTGTCATGTCTCCAATGGAGACAGTTCCTTAGTCTTGCCTTTTCTTTCATGATGTTGACACTTTTGAAGAAATGTTCTGGTTAGTTATTCCGTAGAATGCCCTTCAATTTAAATCAGGGTTGTCTGACGACTGAGTTTCTTTGTGCTAGAAAGATTTCATGAAGGAAGTGGGACCTTTGGTGGGTTTGATGTAGGTATGAGACTTGGATGGACAGAAGGGTAGAAAGAGGATTTTTCAGGCAAAATGAACTGTGCCTAAAAGTATCTATTCTGGAACAGTTTGGTGTTGTGTTGCTTCTTCTTTGCATGTGTAAATGATGGGTAATCTTAGCTGACTCGTTAAGAGATGTGATCACCCTTGTCCAGCTGCCCTGATGCTTTGCGTCTTCTCTTTTTCCCATCGGTAAGAAAGTAAGAAGGTCTTCTTGGTTTATGCTCAACCCCAGCCTCTAACAGACTCTTTGTTGTTGGATTCAGGCTTTGGTTTCCTGGGTGTCAGAGCTGATGTGCCTCTTGTCATCTTTTCCCAGACTTTACTCAGATCTTCTCTAGTCTAGGGATATAGAATCATATATTTATTTTGATGATTATTACTGTTATATTTGCTAAGATTTAGCAAGCACTGCATGACTCTGTATCACATAGTTTCCAAAGTGACTCTTGACCATGCCTTCTCAAAGGGAAGTGATGTCTCTCCTAAGGCAGGTGAATACGGGTTCTTAGGGAGTGAAACAAAACTTACCCTTTTTATGTAGAAAGTACAGATCTACCTACAATACCTAAACAGATATACAGTATATCTGTGGTATTACAATTTCACTGGAAAGCAGGGGTTGATTAGGAGAAAAAAATCTTAAAAAGCTCATTGCTTAGAGCAATAATGAAGAAAAGGGTGAGCAACACTACTGTAGTCCAAATGATTTGCCTATATTGTCTCATTTAATTTTGTAACATTACCTCGAGGAAAGTATTCTCAGTTTCTTCATTTGTATTTTGTAATAGAGATAATGAAAATTAGCAAAACTGAGAATTAGCGCAAGTGAATATGGATCATGGGGATACCCACCCAGGACAGACAGACTTCAGAGTCCAAGGTCTAAACATAGTTAATTGCTGTCCATTTGTAACCTTACTCGCATTAAAAAACAATTAGAAAGTCCATGGAGAAAATACATAGCATATCCTAAAACCAGGGAAAAACTTTTGGACGCTTATTCATTCGTCTTAGTATGTCCCCTTGCACTACTATTATTAGGGCTGATAATTATAGTGCACGCTATATACACTTGCAACACTGATGTCAGGATTCTGGTCAGGCACAGGTATATCATCACCATGCCTGTTCTAGACATCTCCGTTGTCTAGAACAATGCAGCACATATGAAGTGCTTTTAAAAAATGTGTTGAGTGAATAAAGGAGAAAGGATGTTATATTAAAAAAATTTTTTTTTCAAAGCCAAACTGAATTCATTCTGTTTAATGTTAGGGCAATACTTTTTACACTTAAAAAATAAATAAACATGACCAAAATGTAGGACAAGACTCATACCTACCACAGAGAATATAAGTTCTGGGTGGCCAAGTGAGTTTTATGTAGAAACTGCCTCTAGCTACTTACACTCCAAATGTATGACTTAATATTGTTATACCGTGCATAGCTGATAGATTAAATCAGACTTAATTTTTCCATCCATCTTCAGGGGCTCAAAAAAAAAAAAAAACCCAACAACTCAGTATTGTTATTTTAAATAGAATGGTATTAATGCAGTTGAGTGAAGTTATAATTAAGGCATCTTTTTTTCTTTTTCATCTGAGTATCAGGAATAGCTATTTATGTTTGAAGTGGGGACTAAACATCCCTTAGATGTATTACCCCACTGAACAGATCAGCAAAAACCTCAAGTTGCGGGAGGATTTAATTCCCTCTCCTGGAGAAATTTTACGTTTACCATCTGTGAACAGGAGACATAAGTTAATCCGGATATTACACAAAATCTATGAATTCATCTCATAATTAAACCAAGGCATAACACATGCATCTGGTTGAAGGTTCATATGTCGTGTCAAGAGTGGCTGTGGAATGAATTAAGTTAGATTTCCTAAACTTCCCTCTATAGGCAGATACAAATTTCAGTTTTCACAGGCCCTTCCCGAAGTAAGTAATTCATAGGATCAGGGCCCCAAGAAAAGCTAGATTTGCTCAAAGGAGGCCCATTTTCATCTATATGAGTGGAGACAGACAAAAGAATGGTGACATCACCATGAAGCCCTCATTTTCTTGTCCCCAGTTGCATTTATCCATAGTCTTGAGAGGGCTTCTAAGAAAATCTATCATGAGTGCAAATGAAACTAGCAAGTTGTGTAGCTCAGAATCCAAGAGTGGTTAGGAATTTTGCTGGCTGCTTCAAAGGATAAGCCACTCTTTTACCCCTGTATTAAATGCAAGCTTCTTTTGGAAATGGGTTCAAATACCTTTTTTCTCTAAATCACTGTTTGCTTTTAATTCACATTTTCCCACTCCCCTGAAGCTTATAAGATTTGGCATAATTAGATGTTCATGTTGGGAAATTGGAACAGGGACACACACACACACACACGTACACACACTCCTGAGCTGAGGCCTATTACCTGGACAGGCTGTATTCCAATCCTCTTCATCAGAGAGGGTGGGTGCTCCAGGGCTTCTAATTACAGGCTTTCTTCCTCCTAACACTCAGCCTTTGAGAACCCTTTCAGCAGGAATGCCGTGTACTACAGACACTCCATTCCACACAATGAATGACCTAATATAATTATTTGAAATTGAAAATCACTTTCACTCTGACAGGAATGCCTTACCGCCTCCCCCGCTTTGGAGTTAGCAACTTACACATTCCTTTTCTGCCTCTTATCAGCATAAGGCTTATCTAGTCCTCTGATAAGCCCCACACAGGGAAATTGTACCAGCTTTGCTTTGGGGAACCTCTCATGTCAAATTACTCCTCTGTGTCTGCTTTAAAAAGAGACAAGAGTAAATGTGATGTTACTCACTCTCTTAGCTAATGCATTTATGCATTTCCACACTTGTGAAGGAAGGTCTGTTTCAGATGCTTAGTGTGGATTGTATAGTCTTCTGCTTCTGTAAGTCACATGGAAAAATCATTCTAGTATTATGTGAAGTATAACAAATAATTGCTTTTGGCTTTCTTCTTGGGTGTGTTAGTCCATTTTCACACTGCTGTAAACTTCCCTGAGACTGGGTAATTTATAAAGGAAAGTGGGCTGGGCGCGGTGGCTCACGCCTGTAATCCCAGCACTTTGGGAGGCTGAGGCGGGCGGATCACAAGGTCAGGAGATCAAGACCATCCTGGCTAACACAGTGAAAACCCGTCTCTACTAAAAACAGAAAAAATTAGCCGGGCGCGGTGGTGCGTGCCTGTGATCCCAGCCACTCGGGGAGCTGAGGCATGAGAATCGCTTGAACCCAGGAGGCAGAGGCTACAGTGAGCCAAGATCGTGCGACTGCACCCCAGCCTGGGTGAACGTGTGAGACTCTGTCTCAAAAAATAAAAAAAAAAAAAAGCAAAGTGGTTTAATTGACTCACAGTTCCTCATGGCTGGGGAGTCCTCAGGAAACTTAGAATCATGGCAGAAGGGGAAGCAGGCACCTTAACAAGTCAGCAGGAAAGAGAAGCAGGCAAAGGGAGAAGAGTCCCTTGTAAAACTGTTAGATCTCCTGAGAACTCACCATCATCAGAACAGCATGGCAGAAACCACCCCCATGATCCAGTTACCTCTCTCCTTTCACACATGGGGATTACAGGTCCCTCCCTGGACACGTGGGGATTACAATTCCAGATGAGATTTGGGTGGGGACACAGAGCCAAACCTATCATTGGGAATTCCATTTCCTTTTTTTTTTTTTTTTAAGACAGGGTCTCTATTGCCCAGGCTGGAGTGTAGTGGCACAATCACAGCTCAGTGCGGCCTCAGACTCCTAGGCCCATGCAGTCCTCTCACGTCAGCCTCCCAAGTAGCTGGGACTACAGGTACATGCCACCACGCCCAGCTAATTTTTGTATTTTTTTGTGTGTGTAGACATGGGGTCTCCCTCTGTTGTCAAAGCTGGTCACAAACTTGGGGGCTTAAGTGATCCTCCTGTCTTGGCCTCCCAAATTGCTGGGATTGTAAGCATGAGCTATGGTGCTTAGCCTTGGGAATTCCACTTCTTCTTGCCATTCCAGGCAGTGATGTGAGCATGCTGGGGGCCAATCCCAGTTTAGTCAAATTGATTATTTCCCATCACTATTGCTGTGGTCCACCTGAAACTAAAACTAAAATTGTATATGAATAAAAAGAAGAGCTGCCCAGAGGTGACAGGTTCAAACAGGGCTCTCTGGGATTTTCTTCTTGGCCTAGGGAGTCCAATTTCTTTCAAGTTTTATTCTTGCCAGTGAAGAGGTGAGATATCCAGAACTCAAAAGGGTGTGTGATGCCCTCTTGGCCTTAGAAGTTTACTAAAAACGGTAGCATGGAGAGACCAAGATCCAGGACTTTGAACTTGGACTGACCTGGGGCATTGCTCCAGCATTTCTTAGCTGAGTGACCTTTGGCAATTACTTAACCTCGCCGAGCTTTGCCTTTCTGATCTTTAATAAAAAGACAAATACTTAACCCCCTCCTGGGGTTTCTTGAGGGTGAGATGCATCAGATTTGAGGCTAAAGAGTAGGGTCAGGATAGAAACTTAAGGGCCCTTGAATGCAGAGCTAATGTGGGTAGCTTTTCTTCTATGGAATGGGGCCAGCAGAGGTTTCCACTGAGAAGAGGGAAGATGTGATTCTGTCTGTATTAACCAAAGTGCCAGGTGGTGGACCAGAACACTCAGGCTTTTAAAATGTTCTGTACCAGAAGAGAATTTTTTGGCTCATAGTAATCACTTAATAAAATGGCAGATGCTATTTAACGATAATCATAAGTAAAATAGTGATGATGATGATGATAATGAAAGGTTCAGCTTTCTTCCTGCTGTATTTCGAAGTCAACCCCCACACTCCAGTGTTTGACCGGCACCTCCCTATTCATTTCAAGGTGGTAGCAGCTCTTGATGGGCCCCTCTTACCCTGGCTACCCAGGGCCAGAACCATGTGACTCCCTTCCCCTAGTGGGTGCCCTGAAAGCCATATTTGTCCCCGTCCCCCACCCCCACCCCCGTCCAAGGCCCTGTGGATGGGGGCGGGCAGGCAGTCGCGCACTCCCGGGGGGCGTGTAGAGGGGTACCAGCCGCAGCCCGGAGTGTGAATAGCGCGCATTGACGCCGCTGCCGCCCGAGCGGGCTGGGGACACCCTGGCCGAGCCTACTGCCTGCAAGCCCCATAAAAGGAGCAGCTGCCGCCGGGCCCGCTGAGACGCGCGGGGATGAGGCGGGCGGCCACCGAGCGCGCGCCTGGGCTCCGGCAGTGACCGAGGCGAATCTCGGGGCCGCTCCGGGCCCGCAGGTAACGGTTTTGTCCTTGGGTTTGGAAGTGACAGCAGGAAGAGGGGAGGGGAGGGGGTTAGGAAGGGAGGAAGGAGGCTGGGCGGGAATGAGGAAGAGGGAAGACGGAAAGAGGGAGGAAAGGGAAGGAAGGAGAAGGCGAGGAAGTGGCCGCGCCGGGGAGCGGCTGGAACGCGCTGCACTTGCCGCCCGTCCGGGCGTTCAAGTTCCCCCGTCCCGCCTCCCCGGGCTGGCGGTCGCGTCCCTCCCGCTCCCGGCGCTCGCAGCTCGGAGGCTCCAGCCAGCCATATTTCTTCGGCGAGCATCTCGGCCCGCGCCGCAGAGCGCAGGGCCAGCGCGGGGGCCGCGTTGGCTGCGGCGCCAGGGCAGGTGCAAGGAGACGCGGGCGGCCCATCAGCCGCAGGCTCGCTCCGCCTGGGGCCGGGGTCCCTTGGAGTACAGTTTAGTTTGGCTCCAGTGGGTTGAGAGCCAAGTTCCCTTCCCCCTTGCTGCCTCCCGTTCCCGCCGTCCACGCTTCCCTGGCCTGCTGCCACTTAATGAACTGTTGGCTCACCCCACCCCTCCAGTAGCCTGCATTTTGATCTTAAGAGTGTTGTTTGCAACCGGGCGTGGTGGCTCACACCTGTAATCCCAGTACTTTAGGAGACCGAGTTGGGCGGATCACTTGAGGTCAGGAGTTCGAGACTAGCCTGGCCAACATGGTGAAACCCCGTCTCTATTCAAAATACGAAAATTAGCCGGGCGTGGTGGCGCATGCCTGTCATCCCAGCTGCTAGGGAGGCTGAGGCAGGAGAATAGCTTGAACCTGGGAGGCAGAGGTTGCAGTGAGCTGAGATCGCGCCACTGCACTCCGGCCTGGGCGAGAGGGAGAGACTCTGTCTCAAAAAAAAAAAAAAAAAAAAGAGTGTTGTTTGCATAAAGCTGGGCTCAGCTGGAGAAAATGGAGAGGAATTGAAAAGGGAGGCCCTTTTGTGCAGAGCCTTATTGTAAAGCCACTTTTCTCCCCTGGCCCTGAGCCTCTGGTGGTCCCCAGTACAGGGAGAGGGGATGGTAGGGTGCCTAGGCCTTCTTGCGAGCTGTGTGCCAGCTGCCCCTCTTGTCCCTCATTGGGATGCTTCATCTGTGGGCAGAAGGCTCCTCTGAGGTGGTGAGAGCCTCATTTCACCTGGGATGCCCCCAGTACCCCATGGCTCTAGTTTCCATGGCTTCCCTGCTCACTCACAGGAAATGTAACTTCTGGCCATCAGGCCTGTCTGCCATGAGCGGAGCTTCTTCCTCCAGAGCAAAGTGTATTCACATCAGGCTGAATGGGTTGCAGTCTGCAGGGCTGGTTATTGCAGGTTATTGCTGCAGGGCTGCAGGAGGTTATTGGAGACCTTTGCTTGAGGAGCTCTGGGATGGTAGTTTTGGAGTTCCTCAATTACTTCATTTACTCCTTATTTGAACATTGTTCTTAACTTTTCTTCATTGTTCTAAGCTCCCAATGAACTTCATAGTTGGCCTTTTTTCTCAACATGTGGTATGTTTGAACTCCAGGCTCTGCCCTGAGTCTGGGATAGAACATACCTGGTTGTAATTCTGTTATGGAGTGAATATGGGCAAATAACCATAGTTGCAAGCTGTATGGAGTACCTAAATATAGGGCAAACACTGCTATCAGCTCTTTATATATATATTCCTCTTCAATACACTCAGCCACCAAGAATATCATTCCCACTAAACAGATAAACAGAAGTGGGATTTGTCCAGTGCACACAGCTACCATATGACTGTGCTCGGATTTGAATCTAGGCAGTAGCCCTCCAGAGCTCCTACTTTTACCCCTGTTTCTTTGCAGAAAGTGGGCAGTACAACTTCTCCATGGTTTCGTTCTGGGATACCTTGAGGTGACAAAAAAGAATACCCAGCTGTGGAGTAGATAGATGTGGGTTGAATCATGGATCCCACATTTATAAAAATCAAAAGTTAACCTGTATAAATCCTACGTGATATTTTATACTCTGGTAATAGATATAAAATGCCATCTCATAATTTATAAGCAGGTATTATCAGATGTATTTAGAAGTTACAGTAGTGTCATACCCTTTATAGAGATTTTAAAGCAGAGGCTGTCTATGCTGACATTCAGCTCTATCGCTTAGGGGTTGAATTAACGTGGCAAAGCATCTAAGCTGCTGTTAAGAGTCAGCTTTCCTATCCTTACACTGAGTGATTTTGCGTAAGAGATGCACTTAAAACAGCACACAGCGTGGCACACATTTTAGGTGCTCAAGAAATGTTGGGGTTATTGTTTTATAAGTCGGCATGGACTCTTGTACTGGTTATGTATTTATTTTGTAAGATGGATTGATGTAACAGTGGTTCAGCATTACTCCTTCAGCTGCAGTGCACCATAGACCTTCTATGAATGTTAGCTTACGTACATGTACATGCACCCTCACATGTATGCATACACACAAATGCATACGTAAATACACATATATACACATACACAGTGCCCAGAAGGTTTACATTTGAAATTATAAGACCTTAGTGAATTCTGACTTGTTCAGTAAGGGCTCTGTTTTTCTTGGCAAAGCAATCATTGACTTTTTTTTTAAGGGTTAGAGAAACTTCAAAGTTAATTTTAAAGCTGTCTGAAAACCAGCTGAGAGAATTAACACCACACCTAACAGTTGCAAGGAAAAAAAATGGATTGACTATGACATTTACTTTCTTCATAGGCTGTTAAAAACTGTAATGTAATTTGCTAAACTGTTGCAAATAATCAACTGGAATCTTAACTTAGTTAAACAATTCTAGAATGAATATCTTCTCTAATGTGGTTTTATAGATGTTGATAAGTGAAAACTAAGTCATTGAATGAGGCATTTTCAAAATACAACCTTGACATAGATGAACGTGTTTTAAACAGTTGTTCAGGGTTTGGCCAAAATATTTGCTCATAAAAGAAGAGGATGCTGCAAGCCCAATGTTTATAAAAAAGAATGTGCAAAGTAGAAAGCAAACTGAGTGTCGATCCATAAAGGACTGTACATTGTAGCATATGTACAGTGGAGTGAATATGCACTTATCGAAATAATGACGTTTTGTTTATATGCTGTATGGAATGGCCCATTGAGATACCACCTCCATGGGGGCAAGAGTTTTGTCTGTTTTGACTGCTTTTTTAGTGGTTCCTAGAATAATTGCTGAATGAAAAGTAAATGAATGAGTGAATATTGTTCAACGAGACAAGGCAAAGTATTTCACAGGGTCTATAGTTAGTGGCCGTTTATGATTTTTATATATGTTTATATGCAATTGTGCGTGTGCATAGAAAACATTGGTTGTTTCTGGGGAGGGACTGGAAGGCTAGGGTTGGGACAGAGGAGATTTATTTTTATAGTTTGAGTGTGTGTGTGTGTGTGTGTTTGTTTATCATACCCCATTATGCCTATGTACCAATTAAAAATAAAAGTTCAGAGGAGCTGGTTCCCCTGAGTTTGGTCTTATTTTTTATTCTGCATAACCTGCCCTTTCTGTGACCCCTTTACTACATACAGGCTGTTTAATTTTCTCGCCATGGCTAAGTACCTGCAAGCTTTTGATGGGATCATCACATTTTTTTGAGGGGAAGGGTGTCTACTAGATGGAATTCCTATATAATAAATGGTGCATCATCCTGCCTGTAGAGATTGCTCATGAGGGAGGCCTCTGGAGAAGTCTTCATGGACCTCTGACACCTTAGACCAAGTTTGGTCCTTCTTAGGAACTCTGTAGATACTTAAGAATGAATAGATGGCTAGAATATGAGTCATCTAAGAATTTAAAATTTCATCACAATAAAGGCCTGTCTGAAAGTAAGGAAGTTTTGCTTCACTATGGGTACTTCCTGGCCTTTGACACACATCTTATGTACAACTCCACTATTCTGACCTCTTGTAATTAGGTCTTTTAAGGAAGTAGTCTCCAAAGTGCGAAATGACCCATGAGAATACAGGAAGAAGCCCTCAGGAGTTCCATGTATATACATTTTTAAAATGTTACGTTTTTAATATCATATATACACCACATGTTACTGGTATGCCATCTCTCTCTCTCTCTCTCTTTCTTTGGCTGAACCATCAAAAGTAAGTTGCTGACATTATGCCACTTCACCTTTGCCCACAATTTCCATTTCTCAAGTTTCTTTTAAGTTACTATATTTTGGGATAGGTGTTAAATTTTTTGCTTTCTCATGGATTTGTCAGAAGTGACACATTATGAGGGGATGCGTATTTTAAGAGTTGTGTCTGAAGTTTTCATATGTGTCCATTCTAAGATTTAGGTCTTAATTTCCGTCATCTCTAACCATTTTGGTAAACTGAAACTAATGTATAAGTTTCTGTTGCAGCCCGCCCCTTTCCAAAGATATAGATCCTCCTGCACTAGATGGGATTGATATAAATGACAGTGATGGTGAAGATATTAGCAACATGGTAACATGCATGTGGCTGTTTATATTTATAAATCACACTCACATGTATTACTTAATCTACAAAATAACCCCATCAGGTTTGCATTATGTTTGTTTTCAGAAATAACCCTAATCATACTACCTGCTTCTGAATATTTCTGACAGCTTATGTATTCTTTGCTATTCGGGAACTGGCCCGGTGCTATCAGTTAGGCATTGGGGTTGCTCGTGGCTCGGTGATGGATCAGAACAAAAACGAGACCCCTTGTAATCACGCCTTAACACAGACAAAACATGAAAATTGTCCAAACCACAAAAATGACCACACGTCCTCCCATTCTGGCTGGTATGAGTGACTGCTGCTTCTTTAAATATTAGAGTTGTAGCATTGCTTCCTTCTTTCTGCATGCTAGGTAAGATTTATTAGGAAACACAATCATGGAATTACCTCCATGTCTTAACAGCATCTAGTCTAGAACAAAGCTCTACTTCTTTGAACCCTCCCCCAAATCACATAAAATTACCCAACACATGCCCAAATCCTATAAAAGTTCTTTGCAATCTCCTCTTTCTGAGATCCCCCAGTTCCCCACAGTGTGCTTTATCCCTGCTGCATTGAGTGATACGTTAACTAGTACAACTACAGGTATGTTCCTAATGGTCTTGGAAGCATTTGCTATTTAGTTGTTTACAAACAGAAGAACTTTCCAGAAGTCATTGGGTAGTATTTTATGGTAAAATACAGCATTTTAAAATAAAGTAGTCATTATTTATTATAATTTGTAAAATATAAAAATACAAAAGGCACCAAGAATAAAAGAAAAATGTGCATTAATTTTATAATCCAGGAATAATCATGGTGAATATCTGGATATATCTACTTTATATATCTGCTTCTATGTCTATTACACCTCCCCCTCTCCCCATATATACTCACACACATATACACACTCATACACATGAGACATAGATAATTGGTATTATCCTGTGTATGTAGTTTTTTATCCTGCTTTTTTCGTTTAACATGATTATCATGACTATTTCTTATATAATCTGATTTTCCTCCAAATATATCTTTAATCGATAGTATCTTGTCATATGAGAATAGAAAGATGTTCATTCATTATTGTGTCTAAAATGATTGGTTTTTCCTTTTTAAATAGCTGTGATAAACATCTTCCTGTGTTTTATTATTATCATACTTGTAAGTTCTGGGATACACGTTCAGAATGTGCAGATTTGTTACATAGGTATACACGTGCCATGGTAGTTTGCTGCACCCATCAACCCGTCATCTACATTAGGTATTTCTCCTAATGCTGTCCCTCCTGTAGCCCCCCCATCCCCAACAGGCCCCAGTGTGTGATGTTCCTCTCTCCGTGTCCATGTGTTCTCATTGTTCAACTCCCACTTATGAGTGAGAACATGCTGTGTTTGGTTTTCTGTTTCTGTGTTAGTTTGCTAAGAATGATGGTTTCTAGCTTCATCCATGTCTCTGCAAAGGACATGAACTCATCCTCTTCTATGGCTGCATAGTATTCCATGGTATATGTGTGCCACATTTTCTTTATCCAGTCTATCATTGATGGGCATTTGGTTTGGTCCCAAGTCTTTGCTATTGTGAATCGTGCTGCAGTAAAAAATACATGAGCATGTATCTTTGTAGCAGAATGATTTATAATCCTTTGGGTATATACCCAGTAATGAGATTGCTGGGTCAAGTGGTATTTCTGGTTCTAGATCCTTGAGGAATTGCCACATTGTCTTCCACAATGGTTGAACTAATTTATACTCCCACCAACAGTGTAAAAATGTTCCTATTTCTCTATATCCTCTCCAACATCTGCTGTTTCCTGAGTTTTTAATGATCGCCATTCTAACTGGTGTGAGATGGTATCTCATTGTGGTTGTGATTTGCATTTCTCTGATAACCAGTGATTGATGAGCCTTTTTTCATGTTTCTTGGCCACATAAATGTCTTCTTTTGAGAAGTGTCTGTTCATATCCTTTGCCTACTTTTTGATGGGGTTGTTTGTTTTTTTTTCTTGTAAATTTGTTTAAGTTCCTTGTAGATTCTGGATATTAGCCCTTTGGCAGATGGATAGATTGCAAACATGTTCTCCCATTCTGTAGGGTGCCTATTCACTCTGATGGTAGTTTCTTTTGCTGTGCAGAAGCTCTTTAGTTTAATTAGATCCCATTTGTCAATTTTGGCTTTTGTTGCCATTGCTTTTGGTGTTTTAGTCATGAAGTCTTTGCCCATGCTTATGTCCTGAATGGTATTGCCTAGCTTTTCTTCTAGGGTTTTATGGTTTTAGGTCTTATGTTTAAGTCTTTACTCCATCTCGGGTTAATTTTTTTATAACGTGTGAGGAAGGGGTCCAGTTTCAGTTTCTGCATATGGCTAGCCAGTTTTCCCAGCGCCATTTATTAAATAGGGAGTCCTTTCCCCATTGCTTGTTTTTGTCAGGTTTGTCAAAGGTCATATGGTTGTAGATGTGTGGTGTTATTTCTGAGGCCTCTGTTCTGTTCCGTTGGTTTATGTGTCTGTTTTGGTACCAGTACCATGCTGTTTTGGTTACTATAGCCTTGTAGTATAGTTTGAAGTCAGGTAGTGTCATGCCTCCAGCTTTGTTCTTTTTGCTTAGGATTGTACTGTTTTGGTTCCATATGAAATTTAAAGTAGTTTTTTCTAATTCTGTGAAGAAAGTCAATGGTAGCTTGATGGGGATAGCATTGAATCTAAAACTTACTTTGGACAGTATGGCCATTTTCATGATATTGACTCTTCCTGTCCATGAGTATGGAATGTTTTTCCATTTGTTTGTGTCCTGAATTATTTCCTTGAGCAGTGGCTTGTAATTGTCCTTGAAGAGTTCCTTCACATCCCTTGTAAGTTGTATTCGTAGGTATTTTATTCTCTTAGTAGCAATTGTGAATGGGAGTTCACTCATTATTTGGCTCTCTTTGTCTATTATTGGTGTATAGGAATGCTTGTGATTTTTGCACATTGATTTTATATCCTGAGATTTTGCTGAAGTTGCTTATCAGCTTAAGGAGATTTTGGGCTGAGATGATGGGGTTTTCTAAATATACAATCATGTCATCTGCAAACAGGGACAATTTGACTTCTTCTTTTCCTAATTGAATACCCTTTATTTCTTTCTCCTGCCTGATTGCCCTGGCCAGAACTTCCAACACTATGTTGAATAGGAGTGGTGAGAGAGGGCATCCCTGTCTTGTTCCAAAGGAAATGCTTCCAGTTTTTGCCCATTCAACATGATATTTGCTGTGGGTTTGTCATAAATAGCTCTTACTATTTTGAGATACATTCCATCAGTACCTAGTTTTTTGAGAATTTTTAGTATGAAGGGGTGTGGAATTTTATCAAAGGCCTTTTCTGCAACTATTGAGATAATCATGTGGTTTTTGTCATTGGTTCTGTTTATGTGATAGATTACGTTTATTGATTTGCGTACGTTGAACCAGACTTGCATCCCAGGGATGAAGCTGACTTGATCATGGTGGGTAAGCTTTTTGATGTGCTGCTGGATTCGGTTTGCCAGTATTTTATTGAGGATTTCGCATCAATATTAATCAGGGATATTCACCTGAAATTTTCTTTTTTTGTTTTGTCTCTGCCAGGTTTTGGTATCAGGATGATGCTGGCCTCATTAAATGAGTTAGGGAGGAGTCCCTCTTTTTCTGTTGTGTGGAATAATTTCAGAAGGAATGGTATCAGCTCCTCTTTGTACCTCTGTTAGAATTTGGCTGTGAATCTGTCTGGTCCTGGGCTTTTTTTTGGGTTAGTAGGTTATTAATTATTGCCTCAATTTCAGAACTTCTTATTGGTCTATTCAGGGATTCGACTTCTTCCTGATTTGGTTTTGGGAGGGTGTTTGTGTCCAGGAATTTGTCCATTTCTTCTAGATTTTCTAGTTTATTTGCGTACAGATGTTTATAGTATTCTTTGATGGTAGTTTATATTTCTGTGCAATCAGTATTTTAATATATGTTCAGATTTCAGGTTTTTTTCTTTAGGATAGATTTCCTTTGGAAAGAATATATCTTTTCAAACTTTTTTATGTCTTGCCTGATTATTTTTTTAAAATTGTTTTTGATACATACACCATCCAGATTTAGTAACAGTTGGGCCTTGGGGCTTGCTGCACCACGAGGAGCCCTGAATCCCTCTCTCAGCCTGGCTGCTTTTCCCAGCACATCTGCTTCCTTCCTCTCTCACAGCAGACTGGTTATTATATTTTACCAACATGGCTGCATTTGCAGTCACCACGTGGAAGAAGGGAGAGAGGCACTTACCAGTGAAGGAAGAATGATTGTGCATTGAGGATGCAACCCAGTGTGTATGAACTAAAACCTCTTTAAGGGCAGACTCTGATGAATCATTACCTCTTTCTTAGCACCTGGCAAGCCACTTTGTGAAATGCTCTGTCCAATATATATTTTTTGAATAAATAGATAAGAAGTCCATTTTAGATGTAAAGCAACCTGCAGTATCAAAAATCGTTTTAATAAAATACAACCCACTCTCAAAACAAATGTAAAAATTGATAGCCCCCTATATTTTTAAAATGTTTATTCATTCTACCATCCTGCAGGTATTTATTGAGGGTCTCTGTTTGCCAGGCACTTTTTTAGGCACTGGGAATATAGTAGTGAGTTCAACCAAGCTTACGTTATAGAGCATGAATATAGAAAAAAACACCCAAAATAAATATAAAATGCCAGGAAGTGATAGATGCTGTTGTGTAAAATAATGAAGCAGGGTGAGGGGGGTAGAGAATAAAGGGGTTTGACGTAACTTTAGATAGAGTAGTCCAGGAAGGCATGTGTAAACTAAGAAGTCTCTCTCCTATTGGTTGTGATTACTGATCTCGAATATTCCTTTTAGCTTAGAAGTTACTGAACATAACATATAGCATAAGTTGTTATAGCATAAGTTGCTGTTGTATGTGGTTTGTGACTTTCCCTTTGAGCCTATCTTGGTGTTAAGCACTTTCCATATGTTGTTTAATATTCCCATTGATCTTATGAGAAAGCTCTTAAGCCTTTTCTGTGGAAGTGAGTGTAGGGGAAGTGAGAGAGGTTACCTTACTTGCATGAGTTCAGGTAGCAAGTGGCAGAGCTGATCCTGAAATCCAAACTTTGTTTGAAGCCCCTGGAAACCTATCATTAGCAACGACTGAGAAGCCTAGGGTTAAGTCCTCTCCCAGGTTCCTGAGGCTAAGAAGGAAAATGCACTTGTGGTCAAAACTACTGTGGTGAAAGGTTAATTAGAAAGCATTGGTATGTAAACTGTATTTATATTGACGACAGACTGCTTTTGTTTCCAGAAAGTGGGTAAAGGCACAGGCCTCTCTTCATATGCTAAATAGTTGCCACAGTCTGCTAGAGTGCCCAGGAAGCCAGCTCCCTTTGTGTCTAGGAATAGTGTGGAAAGCCTGGCCAGGCTTTTGATCCAAGTATATTTCCTTACACCCTCCTCAATGAGCACTTCTGCTTTGGCCATGATCACAAGTGAGAATACAGGTTAAAAGGACACAGGCATCTTTTTTGTTTGTTCTTGGTCCCAGAACACGGTATCCATTTCAGATGGTTGCTTGACAATATTGTGCAGAAGAGGTTTTCTCTTTGACAGTAGTTGGTATGTGTTTCTGGTTGACAGTAGTTGGTGTATGTCTTTTTGATGGTAGTTGGTATGTGTCTGTTTGACAGTAGTTGGTATGTGTGTTTGTTTGATGTAGTTGGTATGTGTTTCTGGTTGACAGTAGCTGGTATTTGTTTCTGTTTGATGGTAGTTGATACGTGTTTCTGTTTCACAGTAGTTGGTGTGTATGTCTGTTTGTTGGTAGTTGGTACATGTTTCTGGTCGACAGTAGTTGGTATGTGTTTCCAGTTGATGGTAGTTTGTACATGTGCCTGTTCGATGGTAGTTGATATGTGTGCCTGTTTGACGGTAGTTGGTAGATGTGTCTGTTTGACGGTATTTGGTATATGTTTCTGTTTGATGGTAGTTGCTATGTGTGTCTGTTTGATGGTAGTTGGTATGTGTTTCTGGTTGATGGTAGTTGGTATGTGTGTCTGTTTGATGGTAGTTGATACATGTTTCTGGTTGACGGTAGTTGGTATATGTGTCTGTTTGATGGTAGTTAGTACATGTTTGTGGTTGATGGTAGTTGGTATGTGTTTCTGTTTGCCGGTGTTAGTATGTGTTTCTGGATGAGAGCAGGCAGTTGGTATGTGTGTCTGTTTGATGGTAGTTGGTATGTGTTTCTGGTTGATGGTAGTTGGTATGTGTGTCTGTTTGATGGTAGTTGATACATGTTTCTGGTTGACGGTAGTTGGTATGTGTGTCTGTTTGATGGTAGTTAGTACATGTTTGTGGGTGATGGTAGTTGGTATGTGTTTCTTTTTGCCGGTGTTAGTATGTGTTTCTGGATGAGAGTAGGCAGTTGGTATGTGTGTCTGTTTGATGGTAGTTGGTTTGTGTGACTGCTTGACTATAGTTGGTATGTTTGTCTTAGTTAATAAAAGAAAAATGTTGAGGATCAAACAGAGAAACGAGTCTGCTCTGGGTCTGACTGCTGCCCTTCCTGTCCGTCTGGTGTGGATATTAATGTTGCTCTGAGGGTTGGATGAGAGCATGGCATCTAGCGGACCTTCCTGATTAAAGAGAATCACATTGGGGCTATAATTAATTTTTCAGCTCAATTACAAGCTTCTTTTGATATCCTTCATATTGTATTTGCCAGATTTCTAAGAGCTTTGGTAATATTGCAGTTCAATGCCAGCCTAACTTGGTATAAATTTAACTATAGGGAATTGATTTCTGCATAGTTACTTGTTTTAGAAAATGCTGAACACATGAGAAAAATGTTTTTGGATGACACAGAAGGAGGTAAATAGAGATCAGTGTTTTTTATCACCACATGGAAGGATGGTGTGTATCTTTTAATCTGGCCAGAGAATATCCCCTGAGTCAATGCCACTTAAAGCATTATTCTTAGCTGTGGTATTTTGTTGTTTATATTGAGAATTTAGAAGTCTTGAGGCCATTGTTTTTCTGGTTCCCAGTAATGCTATCTTCTGGTTTTATCCTTATGCTCCAACCTGTAGGTTAGTGGAAAAGGCAGAGGGTGTTGTAAACATAACTGTTTACATTTATTTTATTTATGTCTTTACTTTTTATTGAGATGGAGCTTTCCTCTTGTTGCCCAGGCTGGAGTGCAGTGGTGTGATCTCAGCCAACTGCAACCTCTGCCTCCTGGGTTCAAGCGATTCTCCTGCCTCAGCCTTCGAAGTAGCTGGGATTACAGGCACCCACCACCACACTGGCTGATTTTTATTTTTTTATTAATTTTTTATTTTTTAGTAGAGGTGAGGTTTCACCATGTTGGCCAGGCTGGTCTTGAACTCCTATCCTCAGGTGATCTGACTGCCTTGGCCTCCCAAAGTGTTGGGATTATAGGTGTGAGCCACCGTGTTTGATACATTTAAAAGATAATTATCTTCATAATCTGTTTCTTTAAATGTGTAATTTTCAGGGGGTTGGGGAACAGCATGAGATCCTAATTTGACTATTAAATAACAGTTGTTTCCTTTGCATTCACTTAAAAAATCTAGTGATTTTTTCAGTGGAAGGAGAAAAGTTGGGAGGTCATTTTTAATCCAGCAATGATTTCCTGATTATTGTTTTTATTGCAAGGTATACCCAAGTTCTGAAGACTCTTGTTCAGAGTCCATCCTTCTTCTCTGCCCTGCATGACCATAACATTCCCCCACTGCCATTCTTTCCTCCTTCTCACTTATTGAACATTAAACTATGAGGATATAAAGATGAATAAGTTATAGTTTGGGGAGAAACACAAGAATAAATAACAGTGAACCAATGTGGCGTATGCCACAAGGTGCCATAAATTATGGGGAAAATGCAAAAGGGAACACAGAGAAAGGAGTGAAAGGGAACATGGAGAAGGCAGTGCTTGCTCCTGCTTATGAATGGTATGGCTTCAACAGAAAAATGGGCTTTGTAGTATCAATAGGAGTTTCTTGGGCAGAGAAAGAAGGAAAGATCTTATAGGGAGAGGTAATAGCTTGAGCAAAGGCATGTTGGAATAAATGTGTTTGATCTATTCACGGACAGTGTATAGTGGAGTGCATTTAGAACTGAAATTCACAGAATGGATGAGGGATGATGGCAGAGGAGGTTAGACAGCATAGGTCGGGATATATTGTAAGGGACTTGAGTTTTATGAGCCTGTGCAATCCCCCGTAACACTTCTGTTAAAATTCATTCCATTGTCATAGCCAGAAGAATTCAAACTCAAACAGAAAAGAGAATTTATGTGCTTACCCAATGAAAAAATCCAAAGATAAACTACCTACAGGCATGGCTGGCTCTGGGTACCCAAGACATGTTAGCAATCTGTCCTTGTATCTGTCTTCTGCCCTCTGCTGTATTGGTGCCATTCTCAGTCTTATCTCTGGTGGGAAGAGGATTGGTCCTAGCAGTGTTAGAGTCCCATCCTTGAAGCTTAGCATCCTTCATGAAAAGTGAATTTCTTTTTCTCCTTTTTCTCAATGGTTACAACCAGTGTCCCAAAATTGAATCTGGTTAGATTAACCAGGGTCATATGGCCAGCCGTGAACACTTTGACTAGAGAATGGATCATGCTGATTAGCTTGCTCAGGGTCACATGCACCCCAGGAGCTGGGAACTGGTGGCCAGAAAATGGGTAATAGTGACTAGATAGACTGAAACAGTGCATTTCTAATATAAATCCCACCCTACCCTATTAGCTCCTTTGAAAAGACCCTGGAATCCTTTTTTAATTCCTTTTGCCTTTATAACTGTTGCAAAGGAGCCAGCCAGAATGCTCATTATCTTTTTTGTACAAATGCCCAGGAAGGGTACACTCTAGCAATATTTCAGGGAGAGAGATATGTTTATATCCAGGTCACTTTTTATTTTCATTCATGTTATCCCATACAGGCTTCCTGAGACCTTCCCATATGGGAAGTTCTAGAAGCTAGGAATCTATAGTATGCTAAGAGTTATTATACAAAGATGAATCTAGGCTTCACAGAACTTGTAGCTTAGTAGGGGTGATAAGATTAGAACAACAACAAAAATATATAGTGAAACGTCAATATATATGTATGTAACAGACACAGAATCAACAGTGTGTACTAACTTAAAGTTCAAGGGAAAACATGTAAATGTAAATAACACAGTCCATGCCAGCTGCCTTTGCATATGGTGTGTAAAGGTCCCAAAGTGAACAGGAGTTTAGGCATGAGTTGGATTTCTCCATTTGTTTTCAGTTCCCATGTGCCCCTCATGGTGTGAGTACCTCACCAAGTGGGTGTTTATTCTAGTGTCTTACTGTGTATTTTAAAAAATTCAACATGGTCCTTAAACTCAAGCCAGCTTCCTCAGCTGCTGTTTAACCAAAGAAGCAGCAATGAAGGGTGATTTTGACTTTAAGCTGTCAAGAAAAAATATTGAAGTGTCATAATTAAGATAGAGGTTACCTAACTGATCTCTATTTTAAGAAATATTAATTTTCATTTTGCCAAATAAAACCTTACATTTTTTCCTTTGAATCATCCGCTTGTAGTTACATGCATAAAATAGCTTTCAGCTGAATGAGTGATGGTATTTGAATGCCATTGATAGTTTCATTCCATTAGAAGAGAAAGAAACTGAACATTTGGGTTGCTTTTTAGATTTGAAAGAGTACAGTGTTCGTTGTTTTCCTGGTGTGAAGCATGCCTGAATTCTTACAGAAATTCACTGAGTCTTTGTTCCCTGTTCTTTTTCTTGAACACAAACTTTACTCATAGAAAATGGGTAGGGTTGAATCTATACAGCTTCCTTCTTCCTCTTCCTGTTGCTGTCTCTGGCTTATTGACTGGAGTCAGCAGCTTATTTCAGAGCTGCAAGAGACAAGCCATCTCATTTAGTTCACCTGCCTTCTTTTGGAGACAAGGAGAGTGAGGTTGTTAAGCTTCTTCAAAGTTAACAATAATCTTCTCTTGAAGCACATCTTCCCTTTGAAGAGCTATTCGTGCACCAAGCTTTTAGGAAAAAGGAAAATTGTTTTAATGAGCTGGTATTAGAACTCTCCACTATCATCAGACTTCCTTTTCCTCTTTCATATCTTTTTCAAATTCATGGTAAGGAGTGTCAGTAAAGTCTTTTGGGGAACAAGAACAACACCACCAAGAAGGAGCTGACCTGGGCTGACTTCTCCTACCAGCCGTGTTGGATTCTGCCAGAGTTATTTTTGTCCTTGGCAGTCTTCTTCCTTCCTAATTGCTAGGCCATATGGTGCCTTGTCCCCCACATGGAGAGTTGGCACTTCCCCTCCATTCAATCTCTATCCTTTGTGTTGCACAAATTACCGACCATGGTGATGGGGTTGAACAAACTCACCCCCTAGAGGCTCGGCAGCGTCCATGCCTTAGAAATCAGAGCTGAAACCTCCTAGTGATGCCCTGGATTGGTGGCCAAGAATGAAAAAACTGGACAAGAAATAGTGAAATGGGATTGAGTTTGGAGGCAGCCAGACCTGGGTTCAAATCTTGGTGCTCTCCTGTCATCATCGTCAGTGTTCTCACTGACACCATAGTCAATGTGAATTGAGTGCTTACTATATGTATATGCCAGGCACTGTGGTCTCATTTCCTGATCTCATTTGTTTGTCACATTAGCTCTCAGGGAACTGTGGCATGGAATAGTTATTAAGACACTTGCCCAAGTCACATGGCTTGGGCTAGTTTCGGACTCTGATCTCTCTCTTTACAAATCCCACACTCTTTTTTTCTTTTTTAGAGACAGGGTCTCACTCTCTCACCGAGGCTGGAGTGCAGCAGTACATTCACAGCTCACTGCAGCCTTGAACTCCTGGGCTCAAGTAATCCTCCACCTCAGCCTCCTGAGTATCTGGGACTACAGGTGTGCCCCACTACGCCTGGCTAATTTTCATTTATTTATTTATTTTTGTAGAGATGAGGTTTTGCCATCTTGCCCAGGCTGGTCTCAAATTCCTGGACTCAAATGATCCTCCCACCTTGGCCTCCTAAGGTGCTGGGATTACAGGCATGAGCCCTGCACTTACGGTATGTGTATAATTTGGAAATACGACTGCCAGTGATCATGCTTTAGAAATACACACACACAAACATACAACAAACATTTATTCTCTCACCAGGTTTCTAAGGGTCAGGAATCCAGGAACAGGAATCCATAATCTGGCTTAGGTAGTTCTGGCTAGTTCTCTGTCTCACAAGCTTGCAATCAAGCTGTCAGGCTTCAGTCATCTCCAGTCTTGAGTATGGCCAGAGAATCCACTTCTAAGCTAGTGCTTGTGCTTTTTATAAAACATTCTGAGTCTAGAATTTACGTAAGCCATATAAGCTCTCATGAATGATCTTACCTAGTAGTGGAGAATTTTGGATTGGATGGATGTAATATTTGGGATGATTTCATGAGACTTTGCAGGTTGAATTTTTAAAGCCTCCACTAAGAAATGGTCTTAACCACATGGATTCTAATGCTCAGAGAATGTTTTGATAGAGGAGATCTTTTAGAAGCTGCCTCATTGGGGGAATATTTGGTCTTGTTAAAAGAACTCTGTATATAGCTTTCTACATGGTTTTGGTAGAATTCTACATGTCACTTTCCTCAGAGGGTAGTGAAAGTCTTTGAATTCTAGAAAGTGATTTTGAGGCAATCATGGTACACTGATGGAATTTTTCAATAATTACGTATTTAATGACATTTTGAAACTGTATTTTGGAAGTTGTCCATATTTTGTGATAGTCACAACACTAAAGTAATGATTGCAGTGTGTTTAAAAAATGGATCCAAAAATGACAATTATGGGTACAGTCTGAGTTTCTTCCTAAGTAAACACAACGCAAAAGTTACCGTCAACTTATCTATTCCTTCAGTATTTGATTCTGTGATGAGAAGAGCAGATTGCAGTGTTACTATGAAGCCCCTGGGGTCAGTGACCACACCTCCTTTTGTCTTTATTTCTCCAGTGTCTACCACAGTGTCTCCACCCAATAAATGCTCCATAAATGTTGGACTGAGTTAAATCTACTAATTTGAGATGAGAAGGAAAACCACCCAGTATTTGGAGGAAACACAAAACCAGGTCATTCACACATACCATAAGTAAGCCAGTCAAAAAATAGGGATTGCACTCTTTTTGCAATCCAGGAGCTGTTCTAAGTGTGCGGGGCTACAGAGGATGCCCCCCAAAAGTTTATCTTTAGGTGGAAGGAGGCAGACATTTACAAAGTAGATAAAGAATTCCTGTGCTATCACGTGCTGCAAACAAGAAAGCATAGAGTCACATGGTATAAACCAGGAGAGACAGAAGGGTCCTGCTAAACCAGTGACACCCCTAACGTTGTGCCATTTGAGGGGAGACTTGACCAGTGAGAAGGAGGCAGCCGTACACGGATCCATGGGGAAAATTGCTCTGCAAAGAAAGGGGGAATGATCATAAATTAAAGCAGCTTACAGGATGGGAGTGCATTGTATGTTTCTTCTTCTCAGAGGTAAGTAACCTAGAGCTGATGATGCAGCTTGATGATCACCTGGACCCAGATTCCTTCTGTAGTTTTGCCTTTCCCTCCACAGATTTTGGCTCCTTCTCTCTTGTTAATTGCATTTTTCCAAACACACGCTCCAAGCTTGGGCTGCTGTTTTTGCGCTGTAGCCAGTCTGACCCCGAAAGAGCAAAAGAGAGATGTGCCTTCTCTATTTAAGGTCTTTTCCTGAAAGCTACACATACTTCTGCTTAGATCCCATTGATAGAATGTAATTGTTTGGCTATGTCTAGCTGCCAGGTAGGCCACATATGTAGTCTGTATTCCAGGGCACCATGTGGCCCTGACAAATTGAGTGTTCGAAAGCACGAGAGAATGAATGTTGGAGATTAAGTCGCAGTCCATGCCACAAACAGCAAGTGCAAAAGCTTTGGCATGCTCAAAGCCATTGTGTCTTAGTGAAGAGAACAGAAGCAGATGAGGTCAGAGAAGAAAGCAGGAGTGAGATCGTATAGAATTTTTTAGGCCATTATTAAGAGTTTTTCAAAAAATTTGCTCCCAATAGGAAATGATTGGAACATTGAATAGAAACCATTGGAGTAAAAGATAAGATGATTTGGTTTAGGATTTAGAAAGTTTTCTCTAACTGTTACGGAAAATGAATCCTAGGAAGAGAAGGCTGGGAACAGAGATATGATTGGAACATGTATGGATTTATAGGAATTGATGATGGTGGTGGGGTTATACTAGAGTTGTTGGCAGCTGAGAGAATGAGAAGTGGTCAGGTTTAGAATACATGTTGGATGTAAGTGTAGGGCTAAGGGAAAATAATGATAGTGATGGCTAATTCTTTATTGAAAACTTACAATGAGAAGTGTACCATTTGAAGCACTTTAGTGTGTTAACTCACTCTTTTAATCTGTATAATAACTGTGTGCTATAGGTTCTATTTATTCTCATTTTATGGATGGGGAAACTGAAATATAGAAAAGTCAGGGAACTGGCGTGAGGCCACTTAGCTGGAAACTGGAAGAGCCATGACTCAAACCCAGCAGTCTGGCCCCAAGGCGTGTATGTTCTTAATGCTGTTGTATTCCACTTGAGGGTGATGCCTAAGTGCTTCATCTGAGCAATTGGCTGGACGGTGGTTCATTTACAAAGATGGATAAGGAATTGGAGCCAGAGAGCAAACCTATAGTAGTTCAGTTTGAAAATGTTAATCTTATTATTACTAGAAATCAGTATTATACTATAAATAATAATTGTGTTATAACTATTATTATAAATAAATATTATAACTTTAAATTTTGAAATAGTTTGACTCATATAAAGTTGCAAGCATAGTAGAGTTCCTGTGTACCCTTCACCCGAGTTCCCCTGACGATAATGTATTAGGCATGCCCTGTATTAATTCTAAGCTGTCTCTTACGGGTCTAAGTAGAAATTTCATGTAGGCAGTTGGATGATAGGCAAGTCTGTTGCTCAGATGACAACCCTAGCTATAAATTTGAGATATGATTTGAGATCCATTAGTATATTGATATAAAGCTATAGGTCTGGATTGGAGCATTTGGGGTTGATTTTTTTCAGATTTTTTTTTTGTGTCCTGAGAGAATTTAATGTAAGAAAAGAGATTTTGCTTATGCTAGGAACCTACTTAATTAATGGTAAGCAGTACCATTAATCTGTGGGCCAGGCACGTTGTTAAGCATTACACATGACTTATGTCATTTAATTCTCATAGCAACTTCAAAGCATGGGGATTATTGTCCTTATTTTTCAGAGATGCAAATAGAAATTTATGAGAACTACGAATAATAACATAGCCAATGGGGATTCCAACACTGGGCTGTTTTTCTCCAAACCCCACCCCTCCTCTTTGTCTGTCTCCATACACACACACACACACACACACACCACACACACACATACGTGTGTGTCTTGCTCTGTTGCCCAGGCTGGAGTAGTGTGCAATCTTGGCTCACTGCAACCTCTGCCTCCTGGGCTCAAGCAATCCTCCCACCTCAGTCTCTCCAGTAGCAGCTGGAACTACAGGCACACACCACCACACCCAGCTAATTTTGTTATTTTTTGTAGAGATGGGGTCTCACTACATTGCCCAGGCTAGTCTAGAACTCCTGGGCTCAAGCAATACGCCTACCTCACCCTCTCCAAACCTATATTTTTAGCCACTGTGCTATATGGTTCTGGAGGAGTTTGTGATGGAGAAAAGGAGTGAAAGACTCGCCTAATTCAATGACATGGATGAATTAGCACTCACCTAATTCAATGACATGGATGACATTAATGACAGGTATCCAGAAAGTGACATTCAAAGTAGCACTCTGAACACTAGGGATCACCTTCTCTATTTTAACCTTGGGTATGATTATGGAGTTGATCTTGCTACAGGTGCTTGCTGTATTTGTGCTATATGCAAGGTATTGCTTCATTCATTCATTCATGCATTTTTTTTCCCAACAAATACCTACTGAATCCCTAGCTAGGCACTCTCACACATATATGGGTAATATGTAAACAGGTGGGATATGGAGAGGACTTAAAGTCATTTAAGACATTCCAAATGTGAAGATGGGAGAGGGTCAAGATCAGCTAATGATGGAGAAAGAGAGGGAAAGGCCTTAACCAGGCAAGTATAGCAAAGGCTTACTACTGCAGAAATGAGCTACTGTGTGTATGTTATATTTATGTATATATGTGTATATATTATATGTGTATATACATTTTTATGTGTGTTATGTCTGTATCCATATGTTATCTATGTGTGTGTATACATAGGTAAAATCTATTTCACTCCTAGGTATATACTGATAAGAATTGAAAAATATTTTTAAATAGAAACTCATACATGAATGTTCATAACAGCACATAATTCACAGTAGCCAAAAGTTGGAAACAACTTAAATGTCCATCAACTGATGAATAGATAAACAAAACGTGGTATATCCATGTGAGAGAATACAACTGCTCAGCCATGAAAAGGAGTTAAGTACCGATACATGCCACATTACATGCCTTGAAAATGTTTCACTACAAGAAAGTTTACACTACAGGAAGACAGACACAAATGGGTTCGTATTGTATCATTCCATTTGTAGGAAATATCCAGAATAAGCAAATTCGTAGTAGTTACCAGGAACTTGGGGGAGAGGAGAACAGGGAATTAATGCTTAATGGGTATGGAGTTTCTGTTTGTGGTGATGAAATGTTCCAGAACTAGATAGTGATGATGGTTGGACAACATTATGAATGTACTGGCACTGAATTATACAATTTAAAATTGCTCAAATGATGACTTTTATGCTAAGTGTATTTTACCAAAATGTGAAAAATATCTACTCAAAATCTCTTTCTTTTAACCTGGGAGCAGAAAGTCCAAGACTTTTTTTTTATTTTAAAAAAAGAATATTTACCAATTAGGCATTACTTAATGGCAGTATTTTGTTTCTGTTTTTTGTTGGTTGGTTGGTTGGTTTTGAAACAGGGTCTCCATCTGTTGCCCAGGCTGGAGTGTAATGGTGCAGTTTCAGCTCACTGTAACCTCTACTTTCAGGGTTCAAGTGATCCTCTCACCTCAGCTTCTGAGTAGCTGAGACTAGAGATGTGTGCCACAGTGCTTGGCTAATTTTTAAATTTTTTTTAGGGACAAGTTCTCACTCTATTGTCCAGGCTGGTCTCAAACTTCTGGGCCCAAGCGATCCTCCTGTCTTGGCCTCCCAAAGTGCTAGGATTACAGGTGTGAGCCACTACGCCGGACTCCATAGTATTTTGAATGGTAAAATAATGTTTTGGTACAGGGGCCAGTTTTTACCTTGAGAAGAGGGGAAATATTGGGAGTTGACATTTGCTGAGCATTTGTTCTCTGCTACACATCATGCAAAGCGCTTAACTCTTATAGATTATCAAATTGAAATGATCACAACAGCCCTTTGTGATAGGTGATATTTTCATCACATTACAGGTTCAGAAATTGAGATGCACACGGTTCTGTGACCTGCCTTGTATCTTACTAAAGAGAGGTACAAGTTCATTGGAGTTTCCACTCCATGGGGACAGATACTACATCTCCTTATATATCCATGGTGACTTTAGGCCCTAGTCCCTGTCCTGCCATGGTGTATCTATTGAATCTCTTCCATGAATGAATGAAGGACTTCGGCTATGTAAAGTAGCACCATGGTTGACAGCAATTGCGCTGTGTTGAAAATCTAAGTCTTGAGAAACCCTTAGATAAATTTTGCAATATTGGATGAATTTTGCAATGTTATATCAATTTGTATCAGTTGACATGGAGTGAAAGAAAAGCGAGGTAAAAATAAAGTGCTTCTGTTAGTTTTCAGTCTAAATTTCAGAACACCTTTTTCAAGGTGTTTCAGTTTTTTTCTTGATGTAAATGATAGCAGTGGAGCAAGGAGAAATTAAAAAGCCATTTTTTGTTAACTTATGATACTCTTAAAATCTTTGTAGTCTTTCACCCAACCAAAAAAAAGCAGTCTGTAAAAATATCTTTGTTTTATGTAAAGATCAATACTCCCCACCCCACTTTTTAAAAAATTGCCAATTGGTACTTCTTATGATCTCTCTTAAATATAATTACCTTTTTTTTTTTTTTTTTTTTTTGAGATGGAGTCTCGCTCTATTGCCCAGGCTGGAGTGCAGTGGCATGATCTCACAACCTCTGCTTCCTGGGTTCAAGCAGTTCTCCCACCTCAGCCTCCTGAGTAGTTGGGATTGCAGACATGCACCACCACTCCTGGCTAATTTATTTTTGTTTTAATTTTTTATCCTTTTGTTTTTATTTTTATGTATATTTTTTTAGACAGAGTCTCGCTCTGTTGCCCAGGCTGGAGTACAGTGGCCCAATCTCGGCTCACTGCAAGCTCTGCCTCCTGGGTTCACACTGTTCTCCTGCCTCAGCCTCACTAGTAGCTGGGACTACAGGCGTCCACCACCACACCTAGCTAATGTTTTGTGTTTTTAGTAGAGACGGGGTTTTACCATGTTAGCCAGGATGGTCTCAATCTCCTGACCTCATGATCCATCTGCCTTGGCCTCCCAAAGTGCTGGGATTACAGGTGTGAGCCACCGTGCCTGGCCAACTCCTGGCTAAGTTTTATATTTTCAGTAGAGATGGGGTTTCACCATATTGGCCAGGTAGGTCTTGAACTCCTAACCTCAAGTGATCCACCTGCCTCAGCCTCCCAAAGTGCTGGGATTACAGGCATGAGCCACCGTACCCAGCCCTGAAATATAATTAACTCTGAACAATGTAAGTTAGGTGTGAGACTCAGTGCTCTTATGGTAGCATCCCAAGCTCGGCAAGCTGTGGAAACGCCAGTGTTGAGGGCTGGGACTTTGCTTCCTAAAAGGAGCCACTGGTGTGACAAAGGAGCTTTTACTCATCCTCTGCAATCTCAGCCTAAAAGCAGTGATTTAGGCTGGCTGTTTGAGAAATCGAGACAATCACCAGTGGAAGAAGAGAAGATATGTGAATCTTAGCCTTCCTAAAATATCATAACCATTCTAGAGTTTTTTAAAGCCTGCATTCTTTGCTTTATACGTATCTTTCAGGCCTGGAATTAAGGACTTAATATTCTTTTTTCCTTTCTCACTCCTGCCTACTGGTGGCCTTTGAAGGTCCCAGGAGTTACTGTTAATGATTGATGGCAAAGCTGGGAGCTAACAGCTGTGGGTTGGATGAGCATTTAATTTTTTAACTATTAGAGGATTGTAGGAATGTTTAATCGCCAAGTTACCCACACTGTCAGTTGAGGAAATGCTTCCATCATAGCACTGAAAGAGTCAGGCTTGTAAAAGGTAGCCTAGAAATCCCCCTCTTGGTTGTTCTTGTATTTAAAGTGATGAGAAGGTGGGTTAAATACAGTGGTCTGGGCATATGAGGAGAGAGTTGGGCTTTTCACTTTATAAGCAATTGCAGGTATATCCAGTGTGTTATTAAGGTAATTGAACTGCATTTCCATAAAGAGGATAGTTTCATTACCAAATTATTTATTTAATACTGTCATAATGGCAACTGTAGCACATATAAACTAATTTGCATGCAGATAAAGAATTCTGGTCAGCTTGGTAGCATAATTGCTGCATAACATACGTTGCAAGTAAGAGCTGGAGCTTTTACTAGAGGTATGCTCGTGGGACCCATCTCTCTGACTTTGTTAAATTTCAAATGAAATACAATCAAGGAATAGCCATTTCAGTGATGCCCCATTTGTTTTACAGGCAATAACTTCCCAAGTTACCTTAATTTGAGCAGTCATTTTGGCAAAAAATGGCAAAGATGTCAACAACACCTTCACAGTGAACTGAACATCAAGGAGGGCAGGAAAAAAAGAAAAATGAAACAAGCATATATCCCACCCTGCCACTGGAGTGGAAAAGCACAATAAATATTTCTCACTTGCAAATCACATTAATTCGGTGATGTAGATTATGATAGAAGTGGAGAATTTGCAGTGAGTTATTTCAAAACTAATTACACATAACAAAAGATTCTTTGTTTTTGCAAAGATTAGGAAGCCTTTTTCCATATACATTTTCTATAAATTGTGATTTCCCCCTAACTGTGACTTGGTGAAGTTACTGAAGTCCCCAGCAAAGTAAGCAATTAAAACAGGGGACAATGTGTGCCTCCCTTATATGAGGCGTGCTGATTGAACACAGTAGGTATTCAGGAAATAATACCTACTAATTATATACTTGTACAATTGTGATACCTAATTGTATAATTAATAAGTGGCTTCCCACCATCAAACCCCCAGATGTTGAGTTAAGCACATTCTACCGCTATATTATTGACAAGATAAGTGTTTTGTTCTTTTGTTATTTCATAAATTTTTACAACTCAGAAGCTCTCTGTGACTGTAATTGAATGACCATGTAATTGTAATCTCAGATGATTATACAGTGCTTATTCCAGACCAGAGCATTCGTTGAAAGTAAAGATGCCATTTTATTTTACCATTTTAGAAGCCATATTAGTGGACTTAAAAACTCAGCATTCCAAACAGAACATTTCTCAGATTACTGTTGATTCCTTAGTGAGGATGAAATCTTTGGGTAGCATGTGTGTATCTTAGTTCTACAGATTTTAAAAGCATTCCAAAGGTTAGTCAGTTGTTTCTCTGCAGATTATCGCAGTACAGCAGACAATGTGTTTGGCTACAAATACTGTAAAGGAGAAGAGAGAAAAAGAAAAACCTACTGAGGGTGGAGGGTGTTTGTGAGGGTCATATTGAAGCAGAGTTGCAGATTTGAGAAAGGTACTCCTCTGCTCAGCGTATGTCTGTCCATAGAGAGGTGGTGTGGAATTCTTCTCAGAAGGTTGTTCACAACAGGGTGGCTTTGACATCAGTACAGTGGGATAGTAGTGTCTGGCAGGCTTGCTGATTGATGGCAGTGAGCTGGAAATGGGTGCATTTTAGGGAGATGAGAATGTGTAAATTTGAATCTAGGGATGCAATTCCAAGTAGGTGTTTAAAATTATGAGTGAGGGTGCTGGAGCCAAGGGGAGAGGAGAATGATTTCTAGCAAGCAGCACAAGTGGACCTCGATGGTGAAATAATTGTTTCTGGAAGACAAATGTAAGGCTGCACCTCCAAGGCCTGTGGCTTGAGTATTTGATCTAAAGGATACCATTTGCAGATCATTAATGGGCTGGGTTGGGACCTTTGCCAGTTTTCCTATTACATGTTTCTGGATGCTGACCAAAACCTTGTGGATGAGCTCCAACCTCCAGAGAGAGCCCCTTGGAGCTGAGAGAGAGTTAGAATGCGAGTGACCACTAGGAATTCTGCATGGCCTGATGTATCAGATATCCACCTGTTGCGATCTATCGTTCAGCTTTTATTGGTTCTGCAGTAGAGTCTACATAACTTTTATGCCCTTCACTGTTTTCAGACTCACACACCAGGGCAGCAGACTAGGATGTGTTGACACTTTGTCGACTGGGTTGCATTTATTCATTGTTTCTACATCCTCGTTTCTATTTGAGCATGGTCCACTGTGGAATTGAATGATGCACTGAAACCCTTCCATATTTGCATTGGGAATTTGACAAAAGACAGTCCAATTTACCCTACATGTCTCACTTTTCTATAAGCAAAAACAGAGTAATGAAACATGACTAACATATATTAAGTCCTGTAAGTTCCCAGTCCTGTGTGAGAGAAACTTTCTATTCATTATTGCTTAGGCGTTCTTACAGCAATTTTATGAGCTGCTGATTAGAAAGGAGTACTTCTGTTTTACCTATGGCAATTGTTTTTCTTCTCATGAAACCTGTGAGAGGCTCCATTGTTTCCAGATAGAATGCATCGGATATTTTCCATTGGGTAGTATTGCCTGTTGCCATTGTACACCAACTTTGTGATTTGAGAGTATACAGTAAAATGTTCGTTGTGAAAGATTGCTGTCAAAACTTTCCCAAAGACCAAAATCAACTTTTCATTCTTCCTTCCTACCTTTCTTCCTCTTTCCTTTTCTCCTCCCCTTTTTCCTTCATTTTCTTCTTGCTTTCCTTCCCTTTCTGCTTTCCTCTCTTCCTTTTTTAAAGTTTCATTGAGCATTTGCTTTGTAACAAACACTGTAGTAACTTGAGGTCTGTGTTTCATGTGATCTTTGCGTTTCAATTTCTGTTGGTGACAGCAGTAATAGGACATCATAAGCTCTTCTGTAGCGTGCACTCCCAGGCTTCCTACTCTGGAAGTATTTGTGCTGGTGATTTTAAATGATACAAAATTGTAGAAGGGATATTTTTACCCCTAAGGCTAATTACTGTTTGTGTTTCACTTCTAACCACTATTTCCAGTTATTTCCAGGACTGAGAGAAAAACTCTTTCTTAAAATACTTGTGCAATTGAGTTCTAACTTACATATGAGTTCCTTTTCAAGCACATGAGGCAAACAGAATTGCTTGAGGTCAAGATTTCCCTTGAAATTCTGTTAATCTGTTCAATATCTAACACTCCATGGGACAGGATGCATGTGAAACAGACACTAGTGGGAGAACAGCCTCCAGTCACCTGGTCACTCCAGGACAGAAGTTCATTTACAAGGAGAAACAACAGTACTCTTTAACTTGCTTTTTTTCTTGCATTCTTTGCTTTTTCTTCCCTCCCCCCACTCCTTGCCTCCCTCTCTTCGCCTCCCTCTCTTCTTTTTTAAAATTTCTAACCTTGCTTATATTATTAAGGTTGCCACATTAAATGGTGTTTATAGTGACTCCAGTAACCCTCTGTTGAACTTTCACAGTTGTGTAAACTAGAGCATGGCCTCATGAAACATTCCTATTATCTGAATTAGAGTTTTCTACTCTTGAGATAAATGGTGGGCATGCATTAGTTCAATAATAACTGGCTAATATGGTAATAGTATCATACACAGTAAGATTATGTGTACTTTATTGGTTGACTGTGCTATAAAAGACTCTTTGGCAAACATAATATATGTGCTTAGACTCCATCTTTAGCACCCAGGAAATATACATTCTGGTTGAGGAGATCAGTAAGGGTGTCATTTCAAAGGAGAGTGGGATATTCTAAAGTGCGGGAAAGGAATGAATGCTATGAGAACCCATAGTAATGATACCAAGCCCAACCTTTTTGTATCAGACCAGGTTCCTGGAAGAAGTGATGTGTAAGCTGAGCCTGAAGCCGAAAGAACATATGGGAGTCTTCCCACCCCTACTCCAGCAGGAATTGGTGGCATAAATATTTTTTTTGGTAGAGGAATTATAGGTATAGAATCTCCAAGTGCAGACAATCAAAGTAAGTGCCAGAAGTACCACATTCAGCTAAATTAGCCAGGACTTGTCTGCCTTTGAAGCATTTACTTTGGGGAGAGGTTTGTGGGGAGCTAAAAGTATCCAAATTGAAGTCTTGAGTACTGACCCCTATGACTGGGGAAGAAAAGATGAGCAACTCTCAAAAGCTTGATTGACAGAATTTGTGTTTTACTATGTAGAGTTTGGGAAGCTACTGGAGGGACTTTAAACAGGTAAGTGATGTAATTAAATTTGTATTTGTTGTTATACACTGGGTCTAGAAAGTGTGCCCTTTCTCATACATCATTGTGAGATTTCATCCTAAACTTGGCTTTATGTAGGGGAGAAAATGAGAACAGGAATCCTTTCTTGATTTAGAGATCCTTTAAAAACCCAGGTAAGTTACCTATGAGATTAGGGAAAGTGGTACTTAAACTCCACCAGCCTATGCTTGTGCTTATAGAACACCAGTCCTGTGAAATGCTCCGTGAAGAAAGAGTTGGGTAAACACATCATAGTTTATTCTTTTTGGAAAGTCTCAATTAATATCAGCATATTCAACATCTTTGAGAAGTCTTGCAGTGAAGAATTCTTTTTAATTGGGTTGAACTCAGTTCTTTTTGACATTATTTGACTCATATCTCATTATTGCTGGTTATATATTAACACTTTTAGGCCATGTTGTGGCAGAAAATACTGCTCTTGGTGAAGGCCATTGTAAGAGTGAACGAGGGTATGAAATTCCGTTTGGATTTTTTTCCTCTGTGATAGTATTCCCTCTGTATTGCTACTTTTCTGTTACAATAGAGATTTGGGAACTCATCATTACCTTAAGCTTATGTAGCTATGAAGAAGAATAGAAATGTCAAAAGAACACATCCCAGATACATTAAGTCCCATTGAAATAAGCAATCAGATTAATCACCATTATAAATTTTTTAAAATAGCAAAGCTATGGTTTATGCATCAGCAGAGAAACGGTGGCTTCTTTATAAAAATTGAGTTTTCTCATTGTCATCCTGTAATGACTTTCTAATGCTTTACAACATAACATTCAACTTTTCATAAAGCTCTTGGGCCTGAAATGACTCATTAATGTATGGCAAAGAGTATAACATTTATTACCATGTAACAACCACCCAAGAGGAAGATAAATCACTCAGGAACTCAGGTATGCATATTTACATTAAAATAGTGAATTTTCATTGTCCATGAATATTCATTGTGTTGTGTATTAATACTCAGTAAGTAATACAGGCCTCAAGTCAATATTCCCTAAAATCTATATTTCATAAACTAATGGCATGTTGGCATATGTATTTAAATATTTATTAAACCAATTCTAAACATCTGTTGTACTTGCTCCTAAATCGTGGGCTATTGATATTTTTAAAGCAGCATTTCTTTCCAACATCCTTCCAGTGATGTATCTTGAAGGCTGGTTGTTTAATATAGAGATATATGCTAGGAGATTTCTCTGTTTTGTTATAGCTGTGAGGTCAGAATTTTATTGCTTCTGGCTAAAGGCCATAGAAAGACTTTTATTGTTAAAAATCAGCTCTCTATTCAATGTAATCTCTGTAATAAAGTGGAAGTGAGATGTGAGTAGTATCTCTAACAGAGATCTGTTATCAAGCTTAGGTTAATAAAGTGGTAAATTGATCGTTATGTTTGAAGTCCCTTCCACTGTCTGTGGTAGATATTACATCTCACATCTAGACTTCTATAATGGGGTTTGCACTAATTATCAGCAGCAAGATTTGGGATGGATTGATAAAATCATGCCCTTTTTCCTCTCCTTGAATTTGCAGAATCTCTTAAATTGGTGTCATAATAGTTTGCCCTCCACTGAATTGGCTAATATGTTTGCCAAAATAGATGTGATAGTGTTAAAATTTTGGAAAGCTATTTTGCTGAGGGTTGGTAATATTGAGTTAGCTCCCGTGACTACCATGGTTCATAAGTCACGAAAGGCTTCTGAAAGGCAGTCTCGCAGTCAATCCTATGGCATCTTAATAAACACTGTTGATGCATAGAAGATGGCTAGTCAACTGTGGCTCTTGTTTCTCCTGGGACTATAACTCTTTTTGCATCTGGCCTCTTAATGTAATGGAAATCCGGGAGTTGTGCCACAGAAGCTTCCATTTTTGAGAATGTTGAATGATATGGTGCCATTTTTAAAAAGGTAAAAAATCAATCCTATTAATAGCTCACTTTTTCTGAATACTCATTAAGTGTCAGGCACGGCGCAAAGCATTTTACATACATTATCTCCTTGTAACCTCACGACATCTCAAGAAACTAGGCCCCATTACTCTTCCCATTTGCAGATGAGAGAACTGACTGAAGTTCAGGAAAACTAATTAATTTGCCAAGGGTCACCTGTTAAGTGATACAACTGTGTTCAAATATAAGTTTTTCTGGCTCCAAAACCCCAAGTTCTTAACCATATTATTGAAGGATCTTCCACATAAGTGCCTTAGGAACTATCTTTTCCCTTACGGCCGGTTTGAGCTATCATGAATTCTTTTTTTGGTTATCTGTTGCTGTGTCACAAATCACTCCAAAACTTAGTGGCTTAAAAAATAATAAGCATTTATTTTGCATATGAATCTGTAATTTGACTAGGGCTCAGCGGGATGGCTTGTGTCTGTTTCAGGAAGAGTAGGTGGGGTGGTTCAACTGGATCTAGCCAGTCCACTTCTAAGATGGCCGACTCATTTTGCTGCAAAGCTGTGCTGGTTGTTGGCTGGGAGCCTCCTTTTTTCTCCTTGTGGGTCTCTCCAGCTTTCTCCGAGTGAGGCAGTTATGTTCTAAGAGCTGCTGTGCCAAAGGACCAAAGCAGAAGCTGCAAGTATTCTCACCTAGCCATGGAAGTAACACAGCACCATGCCTGCCTTATTCCTTCAATCAAGCAAGCCACTAAGGCCAACACAAATACACAGGGGGTGGAATTGGACTCCACATCTTAATGGGAAGAATAACCTATCACAATCTGTAACTTCAATTACTGTAATAACCAGCAAACTGTTGTTCCTCTTTCCACTCTAGTCCATCATAGAGTTTATTCTCAATTCAGTAGAAGGAGTGATCTCTTTAAAATCTAAGTCAGGGCCAGGTGAGGTGGCTCATGCCTGTAATTCCATCACTTTGGCAGGCCAAGGTGGGTGGATCACGAGGTCAGTAGTTTGAGACCAGCTTGGCCAACATGGTGAAACCCTATCTCTACTAAAAATACAAAAACTAGCCAGGCGTGGTGGCACGTGCCTGTGATCCCAGCTACCCGGAAGGCTAAGGCAGGAGAATCGCTGGAACCGAGGAGCCTGAGGTTGCAGTGAGCCAAGATCGCACCACTGCATTCTAGCCTGGGTGACAGAGCAAGACTCCATCTCAAAAAATATATATATATATGTGTGTGTGTGTGTGTGCGTGTGTGTGTGAGAGATCATGATACTCCTGTGATGAAAACTTTCCAGTGGCTTCCCATCTTCCTCATAAGATACAAAGTCCTTATGGTGGCCTCTATCTCTCTGTGTTGTCAAGTCCCCATATTCTCTCTGATCTATTAGGTTGGTGCAATAAAGAAAGTAATGGCAAAAACCACAATTACGTTTGCCCTAACCTAATAACATCTTTCTCTTACCCCACCCACTCTGCTTCTTACTGTAATTCAAACACATAGCTTGCTCCTGCCTCAGGACATTTGCGTTTGGTGTTACCTGTTGTGCCTAGAACACTTCCAGGCCTGGCCCATGGCTCCTGCTCTCATTTCCTTTAGTCCTCTGTGCATATTTTGCCTTCTCGGCGAGGAATTCCCTCATCATGTAAAATTGTAATTCTACTTCTACCATTGAAAATTTCCTACCACTCTTATTCTGCTTTTTCTCCCTCACGTTAAGTGACATATTGTATATTTATTAGTTTATTTAATGTGTATCTCTACTGACTAGAATATCAACTCCATGGAGACATAAACTCGGTTTATTTATTTATTTATTTATTTTTTGATGCATCTACCATCTTCAACATTACTTGGCACATAGTACGTGTTTAGTAGATATTTGCTGAAACCATAGAGGATTTCAACACAGGTTTTAATTTTTCATGGTGTTGATGTTTGTGAAGTATTTTAATTTGTGACTATAACAATGTCTCATAATACCATCAAATCAAATTTGGCTTAACAGCTGTTTGGGATTCCAAGTCACATCAAGGAGTTTAGGGTACAGGATCCCACTGAGATCACTACTAATTCCCATCTCCTACCTTTTCTTTTGGGAAGAGCAATAAAATGTCCAAATGATTATTTTCTCGTGAAGTTAAGCCCCAGTGTACCTTTATTTCCACAAAAAAATCGTGCAATTACCGCGTGCCTAGCCTGCGCTAGTCACTGAAGATACAGTGGGACAGACACAACTCTAATTCTTATGATGTTAATATTATGGTGAATGAGAAAGATAAATAAATAAATATACAGATACAGAAAGTCATTTTACACATTGTCAAATGTGCCATGGTAGACTTATGCAGTGGTCTGTGAAGGAGAACTAGAGGGGATCTACTTTAGTTAGGGTCAGAGAAGCCTTTGGGGTTAAGATAGTCTTTAGGCTGTAACCTAGACAATGTCTTCTGGTTAGTTTTAAACTACTAACTAGAGGGATACATTCATTCAGCTAATGTTTATTCAGCACCTAATATGGACCAGATACTATTCCAGGTGCTTAGGATTCAACAGTAATAAGACAGACAAAACCCTCTGTTCTAATGCTACTGTGGAAAGATTGTTTTCTAAATGTTGTTTATAAATCTAAAGTTATTACATATTAAGTATGTCATTTGGGGTCCAGTCAAGAAAGCAAAAATCATACTAGGTTTTTCAACAGAGGGACTCTATTATAGGGAATTGGTGTTCGAGATCTGAAAAAGCAGAAAGAGAGCTCTGAGGTCACACAAAGGAAATAATTTCAGAAAGCAGCCTGCATCATTGGGTGGGAGGATCAAAATAAAGAGTTTGGAGTTGTTTGAGTCTCGAGGCTCAGAGGAGGGACTCCTGTGGCAGAGAGCTCAGATGTCCAAGAAGGTGGCACTGGTACCTATTGGGATGCAATGAGACTGACTCAGGAGTTGGAGACTGGAACCAACTTAGGCTGCCAGGGCGAAGGGCCTCTGCTGGGGACATACTGACAGGAACAGCAAACATATGGGAAGTAGCTAGTTCCCTCTGACCTCCCACCTTCTTCAGTTTTCCCCTATTGCAGAATAATCCTAGGAAATACAGTTTGTAGACTCCTAACTTGAGCATTGCCGAAGAGTGTTTGGAAGGGTAGATTTGGAGCCAAGCCACTAATTTAATAACCAGCACAGATGTTGATATGTGCTGTGGAGAAAGATAAAGCAGGATAGGTAGTTCAAGGGTGGGAGGAAGAGCTTACAATTTACAGTAAGCCATTAAGAAGCTCTTTACCAAGAAGGTGACATTGGAGCAAATTCTTGAAGGAAGTTTGGGAGCAACCATTGGGGCTGTCTTGAGAAAGAGTGGCCAACTGAGACAAGAGTGCTGTAGGGATGAGTAATAGCAAGTGCAAAGGCCCTGAGGCAGGTTTCTTTCTGGAGTAGTCTAAGAATAGAGGCTAACATGCTTGATGCAGAATGAGATATGAAGCTAGGTAGTGTAAAATTTTAGAGCTTAGCTTCCAGAGTAGGAAAACCTGGGTTTTAATCCCAGTTCAGCCCCCTTAAAGAGGTGGGATGTACTATGTTTCTTTCCAAATCGTCATTTGAGAAGTGGGCTTATTTTAGTATTTTGCTCATGATTGTGATAAGGTTTTGGGGGAAAAGAAAGTACAAAGTACTTGCAGTGCCTGACATGTAGTAAGTGCTTTATAACTCTTTTGTGGTGATAGTGATATTAACAGATCTCTGTCATTAGTTGAGTGCATGCTACATTTATTATTATTATACTTTTAAAAAGAGACAGGGTCGGCCAGGCACGGTGGCTCATGCCTGTAATTCCAATGCTTTGGGAGGCCGAGATGGGCGGATCCCAGGGTCAAGAGATCGAGACCATCCTGGCCAACATGGTGAAACCCTGTCTCTACTAAAAATATAGAAATTAGCCGGGTGGGGTGGCGCATGCCTGTAGTCCCAGCTACTCAGGAGGCTGAGGCAGGGGAATCACTTGAACCCAGGAGGTGGAGGTTGCAGTGAGCCAAGATTGCGCCACTGCACTCCGGCCTGCCAACAGAGCGAAACTCCATCTCAAAAAAAAAAGAGAGAGAGACAGGGTCTTGGTATGTTGTCCAGTCTGGACTTGAACTTCTGTGCTCAGGCAATTCTCTCGTCCTCAGCCTCTTGAGTAGCTGGGACTATCAGTGCGTGCCACTGCACCCAGCTTATTATTACACTTTTTAAAGGACCCAGAGCTTGAAAACTAGGGCAAGAAATTGTTTTTGATAATTTCTGCTATTTCAATTCCCCGTGCCCCCGTAAAGATTTTTGAACTGTGCATCCAGTCAGTACTACCTTCTCCAATAAACTTTATGATGTGTTCTCACCCTCATTTTCAGTATTTGTGTAACCCAAAGCGTGTAAGTGCCAGGTTTGCTATTACGGTTGTAAAAAAAACAGCAATACCTTTTCTCTGTAAAGTATTGGACCATATGATTTGATGTTGATTACAATGAAGCCTGAAGTGGCAAGTGACAATTCTGATGGCTGAGAGTTTGGCTGAAGATTCCCAGAATTCATCCCTGGCCATGGGTTGGTGCCATGGACTTTGGATACTTAACTGTTGATAGGGTTTATTTCTGGATGGTGGGGGTACTTGTTGTCTTTGTGTTCTTTCGTAGATTCTACATTGTCTACAGCATTAACTTTTTATATCTGAAAAGAGAAATAAGGGGCAACTATGAAAAATTTGATCAGGCCCTATTTTGTGAATTTTATATTTTCCATGGCTGCTTTTAGTGTAAGTATCATTCATTGACATTAGTTAGTATTCATTTAAGCATTTAGAAAGCCACTTCTTTTTTCTTAGATGTCTCATTTTCTGTTTTGCTCATGTAAAACAAAACAAAAAATTCTTGTACAACATTTTATGAAGTGGTTAATTTAAAAAATTACTGTCTTCAAATGTAACATATGTTACATGTTGAGATTAGGAGCTCTCTGGATTTCCCAACTGGTTCATTTAAATACCTGTGTTTTGTTTGTTTGTTTGTTTTGATTGTTTTGTTTTGAAACAATAAACCCATTGGAAGCCAAGGCAATAGCTTCAATTAAACACTTTGACTTTTTGCTTCCCTCTGGGCAAAAATGTGGGTTTCCCAGAAGATGAGAGCCTAACTGCTAGGTAAATAGGTTAAGAGGCAAGTATCTGGTGAAAACTTCTTGTAAGAGCTCCAGGATCATCCATCGTATCACCAGGTCTTCCCTGGCTGACAGGAAACTAATGGCAGTCAAATGGAGGAAATAAAATATAGACCCTTTATTTCCTCCAAATGGAGGAAATAAAGATTGCCTCTGCCCTCTCTTTGCCCTTGATCAGCAGTTGCTGTTGACAGGGATGACAAATCAGATGGAACCCAAGAGTGAGAACCAGTAAGCATTGTGTGATCATGACATTCACTTAATACACATGAAACAAAACACAACAAAAACAAAACTCCCCAGTTTTTTCTTTTGTTATTTATATGTCACAACAAAGGTATCCATTTCCTTTTAATGAAAATTATCTCTAATACAGATTCATTGGTTGGATTTTATCTGGACTCACATTGGGTCCAGTTTGAATAGATGACAAAGGCGTAATTTGCATTCTTGGATTAATGAGAATCCTATAGGCTTAAAGTAATGTGACTGTCTTAGAAGGCAAAGCACTCACCTGACATCTCTGAAATAAGGAAGGCTTGTTTGAAAAGGCCCAATTTCTATTAGATTCTATTTAAAAATTATTGTCTTTATATAACATAATAATTCAAAGTAACTTATAATAATAAAAGCTGCTTGATTTTATTTATTTTTATTTTTATTTTTATTTTTTCTTGAGACAGAGTCTTGCTCTGTCGCCCAGGCGGGAGTGCAATGGGGCAATCTCGGCTCACTGCAAGCTCCGCCTCCCGGGTTCACGCCATTCTCCTGCCTCAGCCTCCCGAGTAGCTGGGACTACAGGCGCCCGCCACCACGCCCGGCTGATTTTTTTGTATTTTTAATAGAGACGGGGTTTCACCTTGTTAGCCAGGATGGTGTCCATCTCCTGACCTCGTGATCCGCCCGCCTTGGCCTCCCAAAGTGCTGGGATTACAGGCGTGAGCCACCGTGCCCGGCCGATTTTATATTTTAAAAATTGGCCACTACTTTTCTGATAATACCTTTGATACCTCATATAGTATTGTAATGAGATAGTTATTTTTAAAGTCAGTGTGGGTAAAGACCAGAACTTGGGTTTATCACATCAGCACAGGCTTCTGTTCCTCACTGTCTGCGTTTTCCAAACAAATGTTTAGAAACATTAGTAATTGGGTTTTTTATGTTGCTGTTGTTAAAAAAAAAAAAAATCACCTCTAAAAGCTACCTAATTTGGCTTAACAATGAGACTGAAAAAAAATAATTTCTATGATTCATCTATCTAGAAACTATATAGTCCATAACATAAAATGAGCTATAGTTGTAACCAGAGAAGTACCACATAATGTGAGAATGTAATTGCTCACTGAGACATGAACTAATTGAAATGAGGGCAATAACAGTTAATCAGCTGGGTCTAGATGATTTTGCAGTTGCTCCAAGTCCATATATTTTTGGATTGTGATTTATAGTTACAGAGATCATTGGCAAACATTAGATAAGGTAATGGAAGGGGCTAGGAGTCAAAGCTATAGTTTAGTTTTCTGGGAATCTGCTGATGTCATTATTTATGGGGGAAAACATAAGCATGTTATGAAAAACACCAGAGTCCCAAGAGTGAAATCAACTGCCTGAGAACCCATATTATGACCAGGCTAAGCATTTCACATGTGTTGTCTCATGTAATCCTCATACAATTTTATGTGATATTTAAATGCCCATTTTTCTCAGCCTTTGCTCATGAGACACTTTTTGAATGTTTGAGTTTTTGATGCCAAATCTAAACCCCCTTCAAGGTAAATACCACTATAAATATGAGGGAAAAAAGCATGTGTTAACAAATGGAAAGATATGTTCAGTTTTATGCTACTTACTCTGTAGACCTGCTTCAACACGATACTGCTGTGTGGCTAGAAATTTTACTGCCCCGGTAAGTTTTCTTCAATACTATGAAGACCATGCACAGGTAGTACTATAGTGTACCTTTTTTGGTGTGGGCTTAGTATTGTACCCAATTCTTCTTTATTTTTTCAACAAGTTATATGTTGCACTCTGTGATATTTCCTCTTGTTTACTTTGATGTAGCCATATGTATACTTGATGGGAGCGAAAATAAAATTTACATGTTCGTGACTATTTGGCTGTACACTTGAGAAGGCTTCAGAACTATCATGCCTATGTCAGCTGAGAATGAATGTATTTGTTAAATGGACATAAACTCCTTTTTTCTTTTATCTGTTTTGAATTGCTATTATAATTGCTTTGTTTTAGTACTTGATACAAATTTATTTCTCTCTTTATATCCAGTTATATAATATTTGCTCAATAAATATCACATTCATTTAATTATAGAAGGCTTTGATTATGTGAAGAATAACATGGTTAGCATGGAATTAGGGCAACTGAGATCCTCAAATTTAGACATTATATTTCAATAAGTAGGCATTTTCTTATGGATCCGTGCTAGTGGCTAATGACTAGAATGATGGTATTTATAGAATGTGTTGACTTTATGATTTCTTATTGAAAGATAATCCAAAAAGTTGTGGTTAGGAGCAATATAGATTCTTGTGTGACTTTGAAAAATGGTGGTTAGGGATGGAAAATTTCATCAAGGTTGGAAAAATATACCCCTCTTGGAAGAATTAAATTAGGCATTATGTATAGAAAACCTGTGCTGTTTGTTAGAGATATAGTAAGTGATCCATAGTCTTCCTTCTCCCATAACCATTTCCCTTTAGTAGCACAGAGTATGTTGCTGGCGGTGGGCGTGGGCAGATACTGTTGTTGTCATGGTTAATGCTTACCGAATGCGTTTTACGAACAGGTGAAGCATTTTACCTGTATTGTCTCATATAATCCTCACACAGTCTTATGAGGCATGCATTATTATTATTCCCATTTTAGAGATGAGGAAACCAAGGCCCAAAATGTTTACCTTGTCTATGGTTGCACAGTTTGCAAATACCAGAGCTGAGATTTGAACTCACCAAATCTGGTTGTAGATTTTGTAACAGTTTCTCTAGACTGCCATTCTGAAAGAGCTTTAGATCCTGCAATTTTTAGGAAAATGACATAACATGGTCAGTGATTGCTGATCTCACTCTTTCTCTAAGTTCCCATATTGAGAGGACTAATGAAAGCAGCTGTTAAATTGATCAAGAGTAAATTATACTATTTATTATTATTTATGGAAATGTAACAGTGCCTCAACTAAATTATAATATTCATGAGAACAGTGATCATGTTTTGCCCATCTTTATATCTCTGCAGTATAATAGTTTTTTAACAACTTTATTGATACACAATTTATACATAATAAAATTCACTCCTTTAAAGTATATAATTCTTTAGTTTTTATTATATGCACAGAACTGTGCAACCATTGAAATGATCTAATTTTAAATAATGTTCATTATTCCCCAAAGAAACCATGTAGCTATTAGCAGTCATTCCCAATTATTATTATTAGTATTATTATTATTTTAGACTTTGTCGCCCAGGCTGGAGTGCAGTGGCACGATCATGGCTCACTGCCGTCTCAACCTCTGCTGGTCTTAAGTGGTCCTCCCACCTCAGCCTCCCGAGTTTCTGGGACTACAGGCATGTGCCACTATATCTGGCTAATTAAAAAAATTTTTTTAGAGACGAGGTTTCACTGTTTGCTTAGGCTGGTCTTGAGCTCGTGAGCTACCATGCCTGGCCCCAGTTATTTTTTTTTTTTTAACTAAGCAAGAAAGCTGCCAAATATTAGAAACATTCAGTATTTAGCATTGAGCATGCAAAGTCACCTAATTTGTGGAAACTTGATATTCTTAATCACAGCTTTTCACCAAAATAATTATTTTCTTTTAATATGCTTTTGAAAATTATCTGGTTGAAATCGTTGGAAGTAGTTCATTCCATTTTACACAAGCAATTGCTATAATTAATCAGAGAAAGCGAAAGTATTATTACCTGCCATAATGGAGAGAGTCTATCTGCTCTAATCCCCTTTTCTCATAGACAACTTTTAGCCCTAGGGTATAGCGTTACTGGTTTCCTGAATCCCTCTTGGAACAAAAATGCCTCAAGGATAATCCTCAAAAGTTGATTTCTGATAAATGTGTATCTAATGCTGAAGATTCTTATCCTTTATTTCCTGGATGCTTTTTAATACTGTTTGAAATGAATCAATTACAACCTGAGAATTCTCATGTTCCTGACTTTAATGAATGCAAGGTTTCCATGAGTTTGTATGTGCCAAAGTTCCCTTCCCTGAAAAATGAGGAAAAATGGTTAATGTTCAGGTTCAAGTTGACTTTCGTGTGGAATGTTTTCTGGTCCTCCTCAGTATTCTGGTTAAGAGGCAGTAAGACATAGTTCCTGACAGTTTAGGTTTGGGATCAAAGAGGTTGTGGGGAAGGGTTTTACCAGCTTTCTTCTCCCAGACCATCAACTCCATCAGCTCCCCACTATGTTTCCTGGATGAAGACAGTGTTGATTTATTCAATCCTGGGTGAAGAGCTGTGGAAATTCAGCGGCACCTTGCTCCTCCACTAGTTTATCCTCCCACCCCTCCCCAATGTCTTCTTTGTGTACAGAAGTTCCCACCTAGTGACAAAAACCTGGTTTCAAGTCCTGGTCCTGCCACTTACCAGCTGTGTAATTCTTGGCAAGTCGCATAATGTGTGCATGTTTTCTCATCTGTGACATAGGATAATAATATTACCTACTTTATGGTGTTGTTGCAAGGATTAAATGAGATAATGCATATAAAGAATAGACGTTGACCTAAATACAGATTTTTTAAATGAACATAATTTTCTAATGCCTTAAATTTGCTGAGGGATTTGTATCCTTGCACATGAATGTATTTGGTTTCACAATCATTCTGTGATATAGTCAGAGCAGTAGTTACCCTTTTTGTTTTACAGATAAGGACATTGAGTGCATAAAAGGGAATGTTCCAAGGTAGTCACATAATTAATTTAGTGGCAGAGCTGGATCAAGACTGGTTCTTCTTACATCAGCTCCTTGAGCTGCTGTTTTTGTTTATTACTGGGAACCATTTGCTTGCCCTAGACAAATATATACTCTCTTTTTGTATTATATGATTCATTCAACAATCTGGAAGGTCCACATTTTTCTTTGACATAATATGGATCTCCTTGAAAGGTAACATGTTTACACTTAACTGACAGCACCTGGCTTCCAGGAAAAGGATACATGGACAGTTTGAATAGTTCCTGTGGAGCTACTTGGATTTGGCACTCAAAACTTCTTCTTTTCCTTCATCCCATGTCGTAGCTATAGAGAAAAGAGCTAGAAGTAGGATCATGAAAGCCAGATCAGATGCTTCCCATCTCTCATGTCTAGGCCAGTTTTGCAAATCATCAGCACAACGGAATAAATGCCAAGTCCTTATTTATTTCAAGTATTTTAGGTGTGGTTTTTAAAATGAGATTCCAATACCTTCATCACACAGTGTTCTTCCATGCAAAATGGAATCTGAAAGGGTCTGCTGATCCCAAATGTGCAAGTTATAGCTGGAATAAAATAATTATCTTTACACACCTGCTGTTGAATGGCTTGGCATTATTCCATTTGTGAGACACAATTACTGACACTACTGTATTGAGATCTGGGATAGAAAAAATAAGGGTCCTGTTTCTGACCTTTGTTATCATAGTTGAGAGTTTTGGACAGAGAATGCCCCATTATTCAAAATGGTGCTTCTAGAAAGGATCCATTTATGTTGCCCTGAGTGTCCTTGCTTTCTTGTGAAGTGATTTGTAGATCACCACATATAAAGTGTTAAATAACTCAACAACTTCCCCTGATTCCTGAGGAGGAGGCTGGCCTTCTTTATTCCTGTTTATTTTATAATGTGTTACAGGGACGACAATCAGTCAAGTCTCTTTTAGCTGCTTTCTTGTTTACAATGAGGCATCAATTCTGATTGGACACAGACTCAAACTGATTCCAAGTTCTTAGAAGACAAGGATCTTACCTTTTCAACTTTGTTCTGCTGGAGGTACAGCACACCTGGGAGTGGGAAGGGGGCAGTGTATGTGTGTGTGTGTTGCTTGGAGACACTAACAGTTTGAGTCACATTTATTCACGTGACCGTTTTGAGTCTGCATAGCTGTCTCATCTGGGATTACCTGTATCATGGATTTTTACCCCCTCTCTCCACTGTTCGTTTTCTAACCACTCCCACCCTCCAAAGTAGTATGAGCCATAGATTTTCTTTCAGCCCTTTCCATGGCACCATGACCACCTTACCCACACACCTTTTCTTTTCACATTGGAATTGTTTCTGCTTCAACGCACCCTTCTGTCTCCCTCTCTTACCTTTGGGTCCCTAATTCCTAATGTAATGGTATTTGGAGGTAGGGCCTTTAGAAGTTAATTAACCAAAGGTCAGATTCTCGTGATGGAATTAATGCCCCATGTGAAAAGGGGAAGGGCCTTCCTTTCCTGCCATGTGAAGAAGATACAGCAAAAAGGCAGCTGTCTGAAAATCAAGAAGAGGGCCCTCTCACCGGACAGTTCTTGTTATGTTACCCAGGCTGGATTTGAACTACTGGGTTCAAGCAATCCTCCCACTTGAGCTTCTCTTGTAGCTGGGACTCCAGGTGTGTGTCAAAATGCCTGTCTCAACAACGCTTGTTGTTTAAGCCACCCAGTTTCTGGTATTCTGTTATAACAGTCCAAACTAACGAAGACAAATCCTTATACTTAATGCTAAGCAGAAAGTCTCAAATTGACGTTAATAGGCGTCTAAGATATTTCTAATGTTTGTCAATCCTCTTTTGTGATAATAGGATAATTCAGACCTCAGGCTCAGAGCCTTAGGCTACAGATAAAACAAAATGGCTTTATTTTTGTTGCATTTATTTTTACTTACTATTTATGGCAGGATGAAACTGATTCTCCATTTGAGGTAAAGCTAAATGTTTCCTTTTTTAAAAAAATTATACGTAGTAAAATTCACCATTTGTGGTGTGCACTATGGGTTTTGACCAAAGCACAGTCGTGCAACCACCACCACAGGCAGGAAACAAAACAGTGTCCTCCTCCTTTCCCTAATTACCTGTGCTGCTCCCACCCTACATAGCTGGTAACCACTGCTTGATTCTCCATCTCTATAGAATATGTAGAATATAAATGGAGTAATCATACAGTGTGTAATCTTTGAGTCTGGCTTCTCTTTCCCTGAGCATATATGTGAGACTCGTCCATGCTGTGTGTATCTGTAGTTTTGCTGAGCAGTAGTTCTTTGTAGGGATGTGCCACAGTGAATTCATTCACCAATTGAACCACATTTGGTTGTTTTCCAGTTTTGGTTGATTATGCATAAAGCTCTTCTAAACATTTGTGTACGGGGTTTTGTGTGAATATGTTTTCATTTCTCTGGGGTAAACATTTAGGAGTGGGATTGTTAGGTCATATGAGAAATTTATGTTTAACTTTTTAACCAACTGCCAAACTCTTTCCCCAAATGGTTGTACCATTTTATATTCTTCCCAATAAGACATGTGAGTTCTAGTTGCTCCATATTTTTGCCAGCATTTGGTATTACGGAAACATTTTTAAACCATTCTAATAGGTTTGTGGTGGCTAAGTATTTCCTTTTTACCCAAATATGTTTAATTTTTTTTTTTTTTTTTTGAGACAGAGTCTCACTCTGTTGCCCACGCTGGAGTGCAGTGGCACGATCTCAGCTCCCGGGTTCAAGCAGTTCTCTGCCTCAGCCTCCTGAGTAGCTGGGAATACAGGTGCCTGTCACCACTAATTTTTGTATTTTTAGTAGAGACGGGGTTTCACCATCTTGGCCAGACTGATCTTGAACTCCTGACCTCATGATCCATCCACTTCGGCCTCCCAAAGTGCTGGGATTACAGGTGTGAGCCACTGCACCTAGTCTGTTTAATTTTTTTTTAAAAGCAGTTTCAGAAGGGGTTTTTAATATTAAATAAGACGTCTTTTTCACCTCAAAAGGCAGTTTGATTTGAGGGGTAGATATCAAGTAAATGGTAGTGCTGATTGTCATATATGGCAAGAATTGTGCGAGAGGTAGGTAACTGAGTGAATTTGGAGGACTAATACATTCTACTGTGCTCTAGCTCTATCAGCTAAAGAATGAGCTGCATGAAGCTGTCCTGGGTATCCCACTGATACTCTGGATATTTATCAGATGCAAATAAATGATTGTATTAGAATAGGAAAATGATGATCTGTTCTTAACGTGTAAGCAGTTGCAGTGACTGTCATTTTTTGAAGTCTTGTTAGATTTTTACAAGCAGGACCCTGATTAATTTAACAGCAGGTGATATCATGGAATATTCACAATTTAATCTTTGTGGGTTGATTATTTTCCTTTAACAATCTGGCCATAAGACCATTTGGACAGTTGCTGAGTGAGATCTCAACATCTTGAAACCGATGGCTTTGGGAAGGTGAAGCAGTAGGAAATGGCTTATCAGAATTTCACCAGTAAGATTTTTCTTTTTCTGCCTCAACTGGATATTTCAAGAGAATTTCTAGAATAAAAAGAGCAGACAAGTTCCCAGTCCAGTTTCCTTTTCGTAGTCATGGTTTGTGGATTTCAGTGATAAGGAAGGTCACTTTCTCATTTCCTCAGCACGAGTCTCTGAAGCCAGATACACTGCAAGTTTATGAACCATAAAATGTGTGTAAGAAGCAGGTAGCCACTCAAGCTTTACTGGATGAGCTTTGGGGGCATTGCTAATTCATTCTGAGACACTCACTAGGACATAGCTGAAATTAATTACTTAAGTTATTATCTAGTGGTGGGAAGGGTTGATATTCACTATTCTAGTACAAATCTTGGAGGTACTTAAATACTTAAAAAGGACCCTGTTTAAGTGATGAGCAGTTTGAGGTTTAAAAATAAAATCAAGTGGAAAAAATAGTACCACTTTCTCAAATCTACTTGTAGTATATTCCTATTCATCGGTAAGGCAAGTAAAGTATTGTTGACCTTGAGGCTGGCTTTCTGTGAGATGGGAAACCTTGGAACATTGTTTGTGTGATTCAGCTGGAGTCTATAAGTCTTTTGCATGTTTCTTGTGAGGACTGAGTTACTATTGCAGATACTTGAATAAAATACCCAAGAATCAGGTCTTAAAATATTTCTTAAATAATGATTTCATTCAGTTTATAAAATGCCAAGACAGTTACCTGCCTACTGATACCATTCGGAGCATGAGAGGTGTTTAAACAATCATTTCATCTCTTCCCATTTCTGAAGCTACCCTCCTGAGGTTACCACTGTTAAAGGTATAGTATTATTATACCCATTTAACTATGTGAACTCATAAAACTCATAAACTTGTAAAACAAGCCATATTCTGTTCTTCATTGAAATGCAGTGATAGTTTACATCTTATTCTATAATTTGTTTGTATCACTTCAATGCACATTAAAGGCATTCCTTCAGGTAACTGCATGTAGATTTAACCATTCTTTTTTTTTTTTTCTGAGATGGTGTCTCAGTCTGTTGCCCAGTCTGGGGTGCAGTGGTGCAATCTCAGCTCACTGCAACCTCTGCCTCCCGGATTCAAGTGATTGTCATGCTTCAGCCTCCCAAGTAGCTGGGACTACAGGTACCTGCCACCACGCCTGGCTAATTTTTTGTATTTTTAGTAGAGATGGGGTTTCACCATGTTAGCCAGGATGATCTCGATCTCCTGACCTCGTGATCTGGTCACCTCGGCCTCCCAAAGTGTTGGGATTACAGGTGTGAGCCACTGCACCTGGCTAATTTAACCATTCTTTACCATTTACCATTACATAGCTAAAACATTTTCCCAAGGGTGGATCAACCATATTTCATTCAATCATTTCCATATTCGTGGACACTCATTTTTTCTGTGTCTTGGAGGGCTTCTTTTGTTTTGGTCTTTTTTGTTTTGTTTGCTACAAGCCATGCTGTCACAAATATCTAAGAACATTTTTTTTTTTTCCCTAGAGACCACAGCCAATAGGAATCAATAGAATTTTTAAAACAAATCGTGGAGTTGACTAGATAGTTTTTCAAAGCATATGAGAGTTTTTTGTTTTTTGTTTTAAGAGAGGTTTTCTTCTATCTGTTTGAGATGTCATGCTGTTTCAGGTAAGTATGTTTCTTGTTCTTATTTTGAGTGTTAGAAGTTGTTTGGGACATGGTACTGGATGTAGTGTAATGAAGGCAACTCAGATATTCTCATGGTTGAGAGCTGTACTGACCACTCCAGTAGCCACTAGCCACATGTGGCTATTTAAACTTAAAGTTATTAAGATTAAATAAAAGTCCATATTCAGTTTCTCAATCACACTGGCCACTTTTTAATAGCTACATGTGGCTAGGGGCTACCAGGATAGACAGCACAGATATGGAACATTTCCATGAAGACAGGTTCCATCAGACAGTGATGGTTAAGGATGAGGGATGCTGCTGTCACATTGCCTGCGTTCAGACAGACCATGGCTCTGCCCAACTTGTTATGTGACCTTGGGCAGGTTACTTCTCTGAGTCTGAGCTTCCTCATCAATAAAATGAGGGTAATAATAATCCTTACTTCTGTGTTTCTTGTGAAGATTATATACAATAATAGTATTGATTAAGTGCTTAACACCTTGCTTGGGACATAAGTGAACATCTGAGAAATGGAAGCTATTATTTTTTTCCCAGTGTTATATATTTTTTTTCTTTTTGGGGGGTTGGACGCTGTGCTTATTGTTAGCTTAAAGCTGATAACTGCAAGATATCGTCGGCCCAATTTCTAGCTAGAAAAACAGAAGGCAGTATTGTAGGCTAAGGAAAATCCCAGTTTGTCAGCCTGGTCGCTTTTTTTTTTTTTTTTTTTTTTTATTAATACGCTGTCCCTGAGAAACATGGTAGAATTTGTTTTACTCGTCTTCTGTCAGGAAGTAACCCTTCTGGCTTTGTTAGAAGCATGGTTTGTAATAATTGTACCCAACCCAGATGGCTCCTGAAAACCCTTTGAAATGCCATCTGCCAGGCGTGTGTCCAGCCAGCAGCCTGTCATTCTGCTACAAGAAAAGAGAAGGCGGGGTCCCCTCCCTGGGTCCTTTTCTCCTCAACATTGGTGAATAGAGCCTGGTCAGGTTGGCCCAGACCCAGGGCGGGCTGCTCAGAGGATAGCTGGGAAACCTCCTGCTAGCCTGAGCATGGAAAGGTTTTGTCTGGGTAATAAACCCTGAACGTTTTGTGGGTGGAGACTTGCCCGCCCACACACTCCCTTCCCCTGCTGCTCTAAGGCATCCTAAGCATATTTATTTACATGGAAAAATGGGATCTGCTAGTTTCATGTTTCTGTTGAAATGTAGCATTTTTGACGTTCTTGATTATTTTGAATCCTCTCAGGAAATTAAGACCCCAGGGTGATTGTTGTCTTTAAGGTAAACCTGACAAATTGGATCTGAAAACATCATTGAAAGAATGGCAAAGATGGCTGCAGAAGGAGAAAAAAATCAACATTGTCTAGTTTGGCAAGACTATGAAACTCAACACATTTTTTGTTTTGTTTTATTTTGTCCTCATTTTTTTTCAAGATGGATTAAGTTAATGGAACTTTGGTATGGAGGCTGAATATGAGAGTTGCCATATAGAACATATTTAGGACAGATCCTTTCACAGCAAGTTTCAAAGAGATTCTATTCTTGCACTGCACTGGAATTCCCAGTGTGATGTAGACTGTGTTTTAGAGGTAGCTGGCTGAACAGCTTTTTCACTTGGCTCCAAGACATCACACCCTCCTCCTTTGCTCCTGTTTTGCTGGCTACTGCTGCTTAGTCTCCTTTGACGATCTTTCTCTTATTCTCATCTTCGAAAAGTTACAAGTTCTTAGTGTTCAATCCAAACTTCTTGGCTTTTTTTTCCCTAAACTCTCTCTGTAGATTTTATCTTTCTGTCTCTTGCCTTCAAATGCCATTGGTTTACTAATCAACTGGTCACTCTTATTATTATTATTAAGTTTACATTCCACCCTCTACTCTGACCTTCGGACTTTTAAGGTCAACTGTGCTCCAGCTGTCTGCACGTAGGTGTCTATTAGGCATTTCAAACCTAACATGTCCAAAAGTGAACTTTTGACTTTCTCTTTTCCCAAAACCTTTCCCCAAAACCTTTCCCCTCAGCCTTCTCAATCTCTACAAATGGCACAGCCCATTTGCCCAGGTCACAAAATAAGTATTTCTGTCTTTATTCTTCTGTCTTTTTTACATACAACATCCAATCCATCAGCAAGTTCTATTCTGTCTTCAAAATATAGACCTAGCATGGTGTGATGAGCTGACATACTTTTTTAAAATTTATTTTTAAGTGCTAGGATACTTACATATGACGTGCAGGTTTGTTACATAGGTAAACATGTGCCGTGGTGGTTTGCTGCACCTGACAACCCATCATCTTCGTATTAAGCCCCATGTGCATTAGCTATTTATCCTGGTGCATCTCCATCCCCCTGATGCTCTCTGTCCTCCATCAGTGGGTGGCATGGAGAGCATCAGGATAAATAGCTAATGCCTGTGGCGCTTAATACCTTGATGATGGGTTTTACTTTTAATATGTCTATTCTATGAACTATGCTGTAGCTCTTTAAAATACTCATGTTTGTAATAGAAATCTCACTGCTTCTTATCACTTCTGTCCTATTCTAGTCCATATCTTGATTACCATTCACCTGGACACTATGGTAACCACCTAACTGGTCACCCTGTTTCTATTCTTGCCCACCTCCCGCTCTACTCTGCCGAAAACTTGTTCTCCTTGAAGTCAAAGAGCTTTAAAAAGGAAAACCAAGCCGAGTGTGGTGGCTTATGCTTGTAATCTGAGTAATTTGGAGGCCAAGGTAGGAGGACTGCTTGAAGCCAGGAGTTAGAGACCAGCCTGGGCAGTACAGTGAGACCCCCTATTTGTACAAAAAAAAAAAAAAAATTAGGTGGGTGTGGTGGCACATGCCTGTAGTCCTAACTACTCAGGAGGCTGAGTTGAGAGGATCTCTTGAGCCCAGGAGTTCAAGGAGATAGTGAGCTGTGATTCCTCCAGTGCACTCCAGCCTGAGCGATAGAGCGAGACTCTGTCTCTGAAAAGGAAAATAAAAGAAAAACCAAATCAAGGCACCCCCTTGCTCAAAACCATTCTAAGGATGACATTCCATTATCCTTAGAATAAAATACGAAGTGTTTTCTGTGGCCTACGTAATCTTGCCGCTTGCTTTCTTTTCCAGCCCTTTTTTCACCACTGTACCGCAACCATGCTGGCCTTTCTGCCCTTCCATGAACGCACCAGATCACACCCATATCAAAACCTTTTCCCTTCCCTCTGCCTGGATGCATTCCCCATCACCTTTTCTATTAGCCTGGCTCTTCCTCATCACCTAGCTAAAATAGCTTCCCTACTTCTCCCTTGCTCCCTCCCTCCAAGACACTGTCTAAACCTTTAACCTATGTTGCTCTGAGATACTTTCTAATCTTTCAGTCTATAGAAGAATGATTTCCTCCTGATATTATATGCTATATTTATTTATATACATATTTGTTTTCTGTGTCTCACAGTAACATATAAATTCCATCAGGGCATGAGCTTTGTCTTGTTCACCAGTGTTTCCCCAGTGCCTGGCATGTGTTGGGGCCTCAGTAAATATTTGTTGAATAAATACAATATATAATGCCATGAATACACACACATATACATAAACAGATATATATATATATATGTATGTATAATAACAGATTATTATAGTGGGATTTGAACGGTAAGATTCTATCAATTCATTCTAACAAAAACATAAACTATAATGTCTACTAAAAATGATTGAGCAAAGCCCTCAAAAAGGATTATCTCATTCAATACACACAACAAACTTATGGATTAGGTGCTATTATTATCCCTGTTTTGCAAACAAGGATACTGAGAAATAGTAGACACTAAGGAACCTGTCCAAGACCACAGGTTGGAGAGGCAGACCATGAACCTAGGATTCCCGCTCCAGACCACTGCTCTTTAACAGTATATGATACTGTCTGTATGTTTCCTGTGCCTGACACTTGAGATGTAAATTTAAAAGTTGTGAACTACCTCAAGGGATTTGTCATCACCTGCCAGGGGAGGCATGAAATGGGAACAAATTAGGAAACAGTGTAAGAGTAGACTTTTTAACCTGAAGTTTCTAGCATGCTGATTATGAGAAGCAAACATCTATACTATAACCATCCTATGCCCAATTTGCAGCTATTTAAAATATTCAGATTTCAGATAGAAGAATTATGTGCACTAAAAATACATTTTGCCTGAGTAAAGTGTGTACTAAGTGTTGAGTGTTTTTGACTTATGAAAATAGTGAATATCGAGTGTAGGTGTGGATGCGGTTATTCACATGGGCAAATGATCAGAGACTGTACAGTGCTAAGAACTTTAGCGCCACTAGGCACATACAGTTGGTTATTTAATTGCATTACATTTCAACGAAGAGATCCTAGACATAGGGAAATATCGTTCCTTATTATATAGGAAAACATTGACCTTAAATCACCACCACAGGTAATAATGCCTTGCAAAATGAGCTCTGTTGAATGTAACAGCAGAAATCACATTTTTTGCTCTTTTTTTTTTTGGTCTCATATTTTTTTTTAATTATTATTATTTTTTTATTAAGTATTTATTGATCGTTCTTGGGTGTTTCTCGGAGAGGGGGATATGGCAGGGTCATAGGATAATAGTGGAGAGAAGGTCAGGAGATAAACACGTGAACAAAGGTCTCTGGTTTTCCTAGGCAGAGGTCCCTGCCGCCTTCTGCAGTGTTTGTGTCCCTGGGTACTTGAGATTAGGGAGTGGTGATGACTCTTAAAGAGCATGCGGCCTTCAAGCATCTGTTTAACAAAGCACATCTTGCACCACCCTTAATCCATTTAACCCTGAGTTGACACAGCACATGTTTCAGAGAGCAGGAGGCTGGGGGAAAGGCCATAGATCAACAGCATCCCAAGGCAGAAGAATTTCTCCTAGTCAGAACAAAATGGAGTCTCCTATGCCCACCTCTTTCTACACAGACACAGCAACGATCTGATCTCTCCTTCCTTTCCCCACACTTCCCCCCCTTCTTTTCAACAAAACCGCCATCGTCCTCATGGCCCGCTCCCGATGGTCGCTGTCTCTTCGGAGCTGTTGGGTACACCTCCCAGACAGGGCGGCCAGGCAGAGGCGCTCCTCACCTCCCAGACAGGGCAGCCGGGCAGAGGCGCTCCTCACTTCCCAGACGGGGCGGCCGGGCAGAGGCGCTCCTCACCTCCCAGACGGGGCGGCCGGGCAGAGGCGCTCCTCACTTCCCAGAGGGGGCGGCCGGGCAGAGGCGCTCCCCACTTCCCAGAGGGGGCGGCCGGCCAGAGGCGCTCCTCACTTCCCAGACGGGGCGGCCGGGCAGAGACGCTCCTCACCTCCCAGATGGGGCGGCCGGGCAGAGGCGCTCCTCACTTCCTCCCAGATGGGGTGGCGGCCAGGCAGAGGCGCTCCTCACTTCCCAGACGGGGCGGCCGGGCAGAGGCGCTCCTCACTTCCCAGACGGGGCGGCCGGGCAGAGGCGCTCCTCACCTCCCAGATGGGGCGGCCGGGCAGAGGCGCTCCTCACTTCCTCCCAGATGGGGTGGCGGCCAGGTAGAGGCGCTCCTCACCTCCCAGACGGGGCGGCCGGGCAGAGGCGCTCCTCACTTCCCAGACGGGGCGGCCGGGCAGAGGCGCTCCTCACTTCCTCCCAGATGGGGTGGCGGCCAGGCAGAGGCGCTCCTCACCTCCCAGACGGGGCGGCCGGGCAGAGGCGCTCCTCACCTCCCAGGCGGGGCGGCCAGGCAGAGGGGCTCCTCACATCCCAGACGATGGGCAGCCAGGCAGATACGCTCCTCACTTCCTAGACGGGGTGGTGGCGGGGCAGAGGCTGTAATCTTAGCACTTTAGGAGGCCAAGGCAGGCGATTGGGAGGTGGAGGTTGTAGCGAGCCGAGATCACGCCACTGCACTCCAGCCTGAGCAACATTGAGCATTGAGTGAGCGGGACTCCGTCTGCAATCCCAGCACCTCGGGAGGCCGAGGCGGGCAGATCACTCCAGGCCAGGAGCTGGAGACCAGCCGGGTCAACACGGCGAAACCCCGTCTCCACCAAAAATACAAAAACCAGTCAGGCGTGGCGGCGCGCGCCTGCAATCCCAGGCACTCGTCAGGCCGAGGCAGGAGAATCACAGGAGCCCGAGGCAGGGAGGTTGCAGCCAGCCGAGATCACGGCAGTACAGTCCAGCTTTGGCAACAGAGGGAGACCGAAAAAAAGAAGGAGAGGGAGACCGGAGAGGGAGAGGGGGACGGGGAGGGAGGGAGAGAGGGAGAGAAGGGGAGAGGGAGAGAGGGAGAGGGATCCCATAATATTTAACATAGCCTCCTAGTACACGGTACATAATTGCTGTTTGGTTTATTTTCGTTTCTTGACTTATGTGTAAACCACATTCTGCTCATTGCTTCCACTTTGTTGACTGAGATTGGGCTAAAATGATAGATCCATAGCCCAGCACCTGAGCTGGGTGACTTTCGTACTCTGGATGCTCTGCATTATTTCATAAGAGGAAGCGTTACATTTGTTAGCCACTGAGAAGATGACCAGATTAATTCAGGGGGAGAATTTTCTAGCAAATGCAGTGTCCTTTCTCCTTAGAATTCATGGACGGCCTCTTTTTGCCCAACATATTAATTACATGAGGAGCAGCAGCATTTTAATCCCTGGGAGATGTCCAACCACAGATCTCAGGCAATCATATTTCTCTAGTGATGTGTTTATGCAGTGGGTGTCATTTTCTTTAAAGGGCTTTGGAACTTGCCGTTGTGTTGAGGAATATGAGAATCTCAAGGCCTGTGATAAAAACACAAACCCCTTAGGCTCTGAGCTTAAGGTGGATACGTTTATAGTATTTACTGGAGTCCTAAAAGCTGCTGACTGTGAATGTTGTCTGTATAAAATCCAGTTCACCTTTTTTATTCAGTGCATTGTCAAAAATGGTATAAAACTCTCTCTAGGTTACCCAGCTGTGCTTGGTTTTCTCTCCCTCCCATTTGGGGGTCCCAGGCACTAGAATGTGGAAATGAGAATGCTGTTGTGTTGTGTTAGAAAGAAGTTGCCTTTACTGTGTCCCTGTCTGGACAGATGAGGCGGCAGAGTCTTAGGTACGCCCTCTTACTGAACAGGTTATTTTAATTACACCTGATTGTGGAACTTCCTGTTTTAGTTGACTGATGGTTTGTTGTGCCTTTGTATTTTCTGCTACAGGCACAACCCGATCTCCCAGAGAAGGAGAAGTGCCTGGCGTGGACTATAACTTTCTGACTGTGAAGGAGTTCTTGGACCTCGAGCAGAGCGGGACTCTTCTGGAAGTCGGCACCTATGAAGGTGAGTTACTTGTAGGACAGCATAAAAAGCTTCTCTCCTGGGTACTTCAAAGGAGCCAGAGCCATCCAGGCAAAAATGTTTTGTGGAATCTGGAGGTCTAAACAAATAACAGGAGATTGTAGTTCACCTTAATATGATGAATAATAGATAAAGTCTATGGAATAAGGCTTTGTGGAGTTCTTTAAAAATAGTTTTTGTTTTTCTGTAGGAGTTTTCTTTTTTAATTTACCTCTTCAAGTTTGTGGGTGTGTTTTGTTTTTAATATGGACATGTATGGTATTAGAAGAGAAGGAAGAATCATGGTTAATCACAAAATGTGACCCTATAAGTAGTGTTGTTTTAATCTTGAAGAAATAAAATATCACTTTCCTACCGATTGGTTTTTAATGTATTTTTATGTGATTCATAAGACAAACTTTTTTTTTTTTTTTTGAGACAGAGTCTCGCTCTGTCGCCCAGGCTGGAGTGCAGTGGCATGATCTTGGCTCACTGTAAGCTCTGCCTCCTGGGTTCATGCCATTCTCCTGCCTCAGCCTCCCGAGTAGGTGGGATTACAGGTGCCTGCCACCATGCCCAGCTGATTTTTTGTATTTTTAGTAGAGACGGGGTTTCATCATGTTAGCCAGGATGGTCTCGATCTCCTGACCTCGTGATCCACCCGCCTCGGCCTCCCAAAGTGCTGGGATTACAGGAAAACAAATTATTTTAAAAATATTTAGCTAAGTAATCTTCATATACCTGTCTCCCACCTGCCTAATTTAGGATTCAATATTATAAATAATCTGATTACTCTTTTGAAGTTTATGTCAATACAGACGTGTGTGCACATGCGTATGTACATGTATGCATGCCTGTTGTATGGATATTCCCATTTCTTCCCTGTTTTCCCCAAAAGGTAGTATATAGTACATGCTGTTTGGACCTTGCTCTTTTTGTTTAACAGTATGTCTTAATAGGTCTTTGCAATTCAGTAATAAAGCACTTCTGGTTTTCTTCTTTTTGAAATATAATTATAAAAATTATAATTCATTTGTATGGGCATATCGTAATTTATTTAACCACTTCCCTCTGAACAAATATTTGAGTCAGTTTCAATGTTTCATATTTCTAAACACTGCTGAGTTGAATGACATGGATGTATCATTTCATATAGGTGCAAACATATCCATAGGATCAGATCCCATTGCTGGGTCAAAGCCAAATGTGGTGGAAAAAAGTCACGTTTTTCTGAAAACAGTATTATAGCTTGATTACTTTTTGGAGTGTTATTATTATTTGAGGCAGAAGTGGTGTAATGATACTATTAACTAGGACAGATTATTAACTTGGTCAAGTTATTATGTGTATCTCTTTACAAACTCTTTAAAATTTGGATTTATTAGGCATTCACAGGGGCATTTTAAAGATTAGACTTAAACATAAAGGGTAAATACAAAGTAGATTATTATTTTATTAGGGACATTATAGCTTTAATGTGATAATTGCTCCTGTTACAGTGACTAACACTCATATCATGATCATGAATCTTAGAGATGGCTGTTTCTGGTTTGATATTCTTTGGAGAAGAAGGGAAGGAGCATTGTCTTTGTACATACTGCTCATTTCCAAATTGTGAATATACAGTAGACAGTGTATATTAATCATATTCCTGCTCATGAATCAGGAATTTTTGTTTGTTTGTTTTTGAGTATTGCTAATTATCAGTTGGCTTAGTTTCCTGAAACTACATGTTGGGATGTGACTGGGTGGCTGGTGGGCTGGGCAGGGGTCCGAGAATAATCGAGGTCTAGGAGTGTATAGAGGGAAGGGAGGGGGGCTGCGGGAAGGTACAAGGAGCTTCTTCAACATGTTGTCAGCATGCTGTCCTCACATGTTGTACATGTGAAGAGGAGAGCATGTGTGACTCTTCTTTGGTTAGCAGAGAGAGAGTTGTCCTCGTCTGAAATCAGTTATTATGCCCATCTCGGGGGCTTCAGTCATCAAATATATAAAACGTCTATTTGCATTTTTGGAGAGTCTGGGGTGGGAGTGGTTGTACAAAGCAAAAGAGGATTGGGTCGGAAAGGAAAAACTTGTGATTTAGACTCCAATTTAACTTGGAAGATGGAAAGTAAACTCACTTTATTCAGTGTTAATGGAACAAATGATATATAGGTGGAGTCAGTTCTTTTTGTCATTTAATTTTATCATTGCAACAGAGGCAGCTATTATCTTCACTGAATTTTTAGATGGGGACACTGAAGCCAAGTGGCGTTAAATAACTTTTTCAGAGTTGCAGAGTCAGTTCTAGAATGCTAGAGCAGGAACCAAACCCAGCTCCGTGTGACTCTCAGATCCTACACTCTTTCCTAAAAACCCGAAGAATATCTTAGATATAACTAAGAAGCTAAGGAAAATAATCCATTAGTACTTGAAGCTAACTTCCTGGTCTATAGCAGTAGAGGAATGGTTTTCAGAAAATGTCTGATTGTCTTATAGAAAACGGTGCCTTTGTGAGTGTTGCATAGTTATTTTGGAATTGGAATTTTCTTAGGCGCAGGATTAATCTTTTCCAGTTCTAACCCATTTGTACAGTGTTCTTCAGCCTTTGGCCTATTAGCAGCGAAATTTCCCTACCATATGAGATGGCTCATAATTTTTCTTGTTTTTTTTTTTTTTTTTTTTTTTTTTGAGACAGAGTCTTGCTCTGTCGCCCAGGCTGGAGTGCAGTGGCGCAGTCTCAGCTCGCTGCAACCTCCGCCTCCCATGTTCAAGCGATTCTTCTGCCTCAGCCTCCTGAGTAGCTGGAACTACAGGCGCATGCCACTGTGCCCGGCTAAGTTTTTATATTTTTAGTAGAGACAGGGTTTCACCGTGTTGGCCAGGTTGGTCTCAATCTCATGACTTTGTGATCCGCCTGCATCGACCTCCCATAGTACTAGAATTACAGGCGTGAGCCACCGTGCCCGGCCGAGATGGCTCATAATTTTTTGGAACTGACCAGAGTATATTATATTGACTCTTAAAAGCTGAGAGCCAAATGGAATGTTTATTAAATGCCATATACCCTCATTGGAGTAGGGCTGGAAAGACATTTAGAGAACTTCCTCTGTCTTTGCCTCCCCTGGACAAGTCCCTTGATGGTGGCTGCTGTCTATTGGTGGATACTAACAAGCATGCAAGCCCTGCTGTCACACTGCCTGAGTTTGATTCTCAGCCCCTTTGCTATTGAGCTGTGTGCCCTCCGGCAAGTTACTTAATGCTCTATGTCTCCATTTTCCCATTGGTAAAATGAGGATAATAATAGTGCTTCCTCAGAGGTAGGGCTAAATGAGACAATAATTGGAAAGGGCTTAGCAGAGTGTCTGACACATGTAAGCTCTCCATCAGCATTAGCTCTTGTATTTACACGCACCTAGTTCAAAATTGCTTCCGTAGTGGATCCCTTTCCCCTCTACTAGTCAGTAAAGCAGCAGATTTGCCAGTAAAATGTCTTTATTTACTTCCCAGGTACTCACCATCTTTTTTCCCCTCCTGAAATTGCTTTCTCCAGACCTCTGCTGGTTCCGGAGAGGAAAAGTCTACCACAACAACACAAAGCACTCTTTAAAGCAAGACATATATAAATGTTTAAGTAACAGTAATAAGTGTACATGATGGAATAGTTCCTACAGTAAAAGCCTTAAAACTAGCTAAGTCCTACTTGTTTCCCCTCTTCCATATAGGTAACCATTATTAAAGACGCTAGTGCAAATATTCAGAAAACTTATATGTACACAACATATATGTATATCTTGTTTACTTCACTCTGTTATTGCCCTTTGCCCTTAACATACCTTGGAGATCTTTCCACATTACCCCATATAGTTTCACCTCATTCTTTATAAATGCTGCATAGTATCCCAGTGAATGAGTATATATATATTTACATATATCTATATCTATCTATATATACATATATCTGTATCTATATATATACATATATCTATATCTATATCTATATATAAAACTTATTTAACCAGCCCCCTGCAGATGGACATTTTAAATGTCCCCTGCCTCACCTCCCCCTTCTGTTTTTGGTGGTGGTGTTATAAATAGTGCTTCAAGTATATTGTTATGCAATTATGAGCATAACTATAGGGTAAGTTTCTGGTAGTGCAGTTTTAAAGCAAGCCTTTAATGCATATATAGTTTATTTCAACAAATATTTATTGAGCATTTATTTCAGGTCAGAGTTTTTTGTGAGGCAAGGGGTATGATGTACAGGGCAGTAGACCAAAACTACCTGTCTTTGAAGGTGCTTATGTTTTTTAGTTAATTATTTTTGCTAGTGCTTGTGTGGCACATAGTAGGTGCTCTTCAAAGTGCATTGTATGCACAAATTCATTTAATCTTCCTAACAAGCCTATGAGGTAGGTTCTATTTATGTCCATTTTACAGAAGAGGAGTATGAGGCCCAGAAATGCCAGTAATCTCTTCTTAGTTCACATGGTAAATCAAAGATAGAGCTGGGATTCAAATTCAGGCACTCTGGCCACAGAGTCTACACTCTTCCCCTGCTCAGTCTTGTGAGGCAGATTAAACATAAACAATTTTGCTGGGCGTGGCTGATACCTGTAATCCCAGCACTTTGGGAGGCTGAGGTGGGAGGATTGCTTGAGCTCAGGAGCTCGCTACCAGCCTGGGCAACGTGGCAAAACCCCATCTCTACAAAAAAATACAAAAATGAGCCGGGCATGGTGGTGTGCACCTGTAATCCCAGCTACTCGGGAGGCTGAGGTGGGAGAATCACCTGATCCTGGGAAGTTCGAGGCTGCAGTGAGCCAAGATCACACCATTGCACTCCAGCCTGGTCAACAGGAGCGAGACTCTGTGTAATATATGAATGAATGAATGTAAACAATTTTAAGAAAAGTAATGAGTGGGCTGGGTGTAGTGGCTCATGCCTATAATCCCAGCACTTTGGGAGGCCAAGGCAGGCGGATCATTTTAGGTCAGGAATTTGACACAAGCCTGGCCAACATGGTAAAATCCCCCCTGTACCAAAAAATATATATAAATTAGCTGGGCATGGTGGTGCCTATAGTCCCAGCTACTTGGGAGGCTGAGGTGGGAGAATCACTTGAACCCAAGAGGCAGATGTTGTAGTGAGCTGAGATTGTGCCACTGCACTCAGCTTGGGTGACAAAGTGAGACCCTGTCTCAAAAAACAAAAAACAAAAAAAGAAAAAAAGTTATGAGTGTTTTGAGAGAAACTACATAGCACTCCAGAAGCTTATAGAAAGGGCACACCATTTCATCTAGTTTTGGCAGACTCCCTAGAGGAGGCGAAGCTATGGGAGGACTGTGTTAGGTCAGGTGAGAGGCTGGGAGATGGTGTTTGAGTTTAGTAATCAACATGGGCCACGGGACCTGAATCCACAGAGAACGATGTAATGATGAACCAAGAGAGGATTAGAAGGATGGCTTCTAGAAAGGGAGGGGAAGCACGCACACCCTGTTTCCCTTAGAACCACTGCTACCCCGTAAGAACTTCCTTCCATGCTGGGAATGTTCAGTATTCCGTACTGTCCATTATGGCAGCCAGAGGCGCTTGTGATTGAGAAACCAAGTTTTAAATTAACTTTAATTCAATATAAACTCATTTAAATTTAAGTAGCCACACATGGCTGGTGGCTCCAGTTTTAGAATAAAAGCTTCTGAAAGGAAGGTTGAGGACCTGCTCAACAAGATCTCTGTCCTCACCAGCTGACTTCACAAAGCAAAGCAGGTCTTAAGAGTTAAGCTCCTTTAAAAAAGAATCATCATGTTGAATCCTCCCAAAGAGGATGTTATGCAGGGGAGTGGTGATCTTCTTTTGTGGATACATTCTATGACAGGTGAGATGGCAGACAAATAGAGTGAACCAGTGAAGCCTCAAGGCCCAGTAATCTTCAGAATTCTCTTTCAGGCCCAATATTTGCTTGATTTACATTGGTCGGTTGTAGGACTTTACAGCTGGAAATGCAGTAAAGTTAGTTTCTTCAGATGATAGAACTGAAATCCAGAGAGAGCTTGCTTTAAGATACTGCAAGGAGTTAGGGACATAGCCTGGCCAAATGTTGCAGGACTGGGATGCTTTTATTTCCCTTTGCCTGAAAAGTAATCCTTCTTTTGTATCCTCAGTTATTAGTTTGTGAGTTCATTCATTTATTCATTAAAGATAAAATGCTGAACAAAAGCAGATATGGTTGTGGTCACTGTCTTTATGGGTCTTAACTGTCTAGTGAACAAGACACTTTATTTAAATAAACAAATATCCAATTGTAAGTGTGTGAAGGTCTTTAAAGGAGACCATAAGACAAGGAGAGTGGATGTCTGTGGAATCGAGAAAAAGTACCTCTGTAGAAGTAGTAATTGAAGTGAGATCTGATGGTTGAGCTGGAGTTAGGTTGCTGGATTTAGCAAATAAAAACATGGAACACCCTGTCTTGCATTTCATCTGGCAACCACAGTTGGAGTTGCCTTTGAACCACATTGGTGATGGTGGTGGTAAATAGTCAGCTGAATCTAGAGATATTTATGTGAAAAGCTGAATTTGTTAATGTATTGGTTATTGTGAGAATGAGGTAGAAAAGACAGATGATGATAATCCTCCTAAGATAACTCCTAGTTTCTGTCTTCTATTACTGGATAGATAGTGGTACCATTTGTGAAAATAAAAAATACTATAATTGGGGTAGGTTTGGGGGGCAGGGGCTCCATCCTGAAACTTTCTATCCACCGACAGCTGTGATGCTGAGAGTTGTGTTATACTCCCAACAGAGTAGAGCCCCTTCCTGGCTATGTAAAGAATCTGATTATCACCACTCACAAGGCATAGAAGTTGTTAGTAGAGTTTGTCATTGATCTCTGCTTTACAGTTTGAACCAACTCCTCATTCTGTCACTGAACAGAATTGGCATCAAAGCAAGGTAAAGAAGACAAGAATAAGCACATCTTTCCAACTTGGCCCAACTTCCTAATTGTGGCACCGAGCTTATTTATTTGATATGGTGCTTAAAATAAATCAACTGAACCATTTCCCTTTTCCCTTGCTTTTCTTTTTTTTTCTGTTGACATTTTTGCTCTGCAAGACAGGTCACTGCCTCAGCCAGCCCTTAGGACTTCTCTAGGAGAGAGTTTACAAGGGATGAACTATTCAGTGGAGGGTGGGCGTCCAGACATGGCTGTTTTACAAATGCCTCTGGGTAGAAGAGGCTGATTATACACTTTGAGCATTGCAAAGGTTTTCCTTCAGCATAGAAGTGCAGTGCCAGGGTGACATTTCAAATTGGAGTTATGGGTTGCATATTTCTGCATGTTAATTAGGAAGAGGATGTCAGCATTCAGTAATGTTATTGTTTTGCTTCCTAGAAGGTCTGCAAAAAGGCAGCTGCCAATGGTATAATTTTGGGGGACACAGAGATAAAATAGGGGTGAAGAGAGTTCTTGTTTCTGGTTAAAGAAAGCGAGACTGTCTGGAGTCCTGTTCTTTGGCAGGCCCTAGAAGCAGTCTGTTGTGATGAGCTCTGTTGGCAAACTCTGTCGTGGAATGTTCTCTGTTGATAATGAAAGTGACCAAATGAAATCTGTGCTATAATTGGCTGTTCTTCTGCTTATGAAGATGGGGAGAGCTGGCAAAGTTTTCTTTAATTCCCTGCTTAGAGATCCCCAAATATTCCTGGAGTTAAAAGCGTAGATGTCAGAGACAGACTAATCTGTGTTTAAATGCCAGTCATCATCTTTGACTTGTGTGAATATCAGTTTCTTTATGTGAAAATGGGAATATTGATGCCTTTTTTTTCTGTAAGATTGTTTATAAAGATTAGAGTAAGTGAATATATGGGTAGTGACACTTAATAGGTGCACGATAAAGGTAACTTTAAAAAATGTTCTTTGAATATGTGTTGTGATAGTACACTCTTCTACACATTAACCCTATTATCTGTCTACAACATCAGGCCTGATTGGAGACTGCCAGAGTTGATTATAGGCTAACATTGTGCCAAGCACAGTGCTGGGTGCTTTATACACATTATCTAATTTAGTCTTGGCAAAAACCTATTAGGTTGCCATGATTTTTATCTTTATACTATGTGAACTGAGGCTGAAGACAGAGAGGTCCCTTACCTCACTCAGGGTCATAAAACTCTTATGTTGTCCTGTTTGGTCTTGTATTAGAAACCAAATGGCACTGGCAAGAACAAACTGCTAATTATAGAACAGTGGTTTACCGTCCTTCTGTGCATGAACATCCTATTTTTGTAGGGTGGGGCAGGTAGGAAAAGGAAGAGTAAAAAGAAAGTATTGCAGTTTTATGAAGGAACTATCATGTGCTGAGCAAGCAAGTAGCAAAGCGAAGTGATGCAGATCTTGGTAATTCAGATGTAATTGATGGACTGGAAAGAAAGTGTTGTGAGTCATGCTATTAAAAACTGGATCCACAATACAGGTTTTTAGGAGGATCCCAGGCTGGAATTCATGTGCACTATCTGCCCTTATTCATTTACTCATTCTGCAGTGAATTACCGGGTAATGGTATGTGCTTGGCACTGCGTCAGGCCTGAGAACACAGTGGTACACAAAATCAGATGTGGCTCCTGGCCTCTTCGAGCTTATAGTCTAGAGGTGAAGACAGGTACTGATTAATTAAACAGTCTGCTATATACAATAAAGGGCATTGGAAGGGGAGGTATGTGGCTCCTTGAGAACATATAAGAACTGTTAAGGACAGCTTTGATCTAGTCTGTGGGGTCAGAGATACTGTTGCTGAGGATAAGCAGGTAGTAACAGGGTGAGGAGCAGAGGGAGGAGTGGGTGCAAGAGCTGTGAGATGGGGGAAGGGGGCACAGTTTACATGCTGGGGGCTGAAAGGCAACCAGTGAGGTCAGAGCGAAAAGAACAAGGTGAAGGCAATCAGGACAAGTGCTTGGAGAGTGGGCATGGGGCAGACCACTCAGGACCTTGAGGCCAAGGCAAAATCAGATATGCTGGATGTCCATGTATTCAGGTACTCTATACATATTTGCACTATACATAAAGAGAGTAAGATTTTTGTACCCCTCTCCCCCCAAAAAAGAAAATTTTTGCCCCCTTGGGGGTGATATTGCCCCTGTTGAAAATGCATGCTGTAGATTCTCAGGCATGGGTGGTCACTACCATCCTGTTCTCAGGCTTATTTTCAAAAGCTTGTCTCATAGGAAGAAGACAGACTAGTACCCCCAATTCCCACCTCCATTTACCTTGGACCAGCCATGTAACTCCATGGCAGGCGTTTCTGCCACTTTGGGCCTCTATGTTTGTCATCTGCAAAAGAGGAATGATTTTATCTGTCCCAAATGGTTTTGCTACACAAACAGTGATCCATGGATCTCAGGTCCACCCTGATCATTACTTAATGTAATTTAATTGTTTGCACATTGAAGCTTGACAAAACTGATGTATGCCATATAGAATGATTGTGAAGATCGTGTTTCAGTCCAATTTTTACTTTGTGTTTCCCATGCCTGGCATTAAAAAGGTTTTCTGTAAGGAAATGAATGAATGAATAGTAAATTTGTATAATTTGAAAGCCATACAGATTTGATTCATCCTAGCTTAAATTCCAGGGTTACAATCCTCCTTAAATATTTTATAATGCCCTAAAAATGGATTTTTGCAGTGCCTATTAATTTTTAAATGTGTGTCAGAAAAATATTTTCTTTGGCTTTGTCCTGGCCAGAGATTTTGCTTGTTAATTAAGGCCAGCAGTGGCTTCCTCTTAAGTCCTCCTTTACCCTCCGCTTGCCTCCCTGGCTACCCTCCCTGTTGAGTTTTGTTGTAGAACCAGTTCTGAAAATAGCAGCAGAGAGAACAAGTTTCCACCTGGGAGGGAGCCCAGCCACTGCAGGAAACGTGTGTTGGATAACGCAGAGCCTGTGGGACAATCAGCCTCACGGCTCCTAGACACTGTGCAGCCTGCCAAGTAATAGCCCCAATTGAGTTTTTAATCACTTATAATTTTTCAGATGATTTTTATTTAATACCGTTAAGTCGCGCATACGGTCTGTAAGGTTTGTGTTTCTACATGGCTAGACTTTGTAAGGTTTGTATTTCTGCTATGGCTAGACTTTGCTTGATTGTGACGAGAGTGCAAACCATTGCAAAGGTGGAATACTTTCTGGAAGGTTAGAGTCATGAACTCAAATGCCTGAGGGGCCAGACAGGTCAGGTAAGAGGGTGCGTAGAGGCAAAGAAGACCACTGGTAACTGTGGCAAACTGGAGCAAGCATGACCCATCCTGCCCATTGCTGCATGGTAAGGGCAGTTCACAGCAGAATAAGACAGCAAGAGTTGAAATAAGACAGCCAGAGTTTTTGTCCAAAAGCCCAGGGCCGAAAGCAAGCTCTCCAAAAATCAATTCACTCAAAGGCTAATCTGTGAATTATTGAAGACTTTTTGAAGTTTAAGGTTTTCTTACATCTACTCATGCCTCTGCTCATGCCCCTGTATCTGCCCATGCCCTTGCATTGCAGCAGCCTTAGGGCACTGTTCTAGACGGGGTCCAAGATCTTTGTCTGTCAAGGGTCAGGCAAAAAACCAAGAGGAGGAGCAAAAATTTCTCTGCAGAAATCCTTGATTTAGTATGTTCATGTGAATTGGCTTTAGACACATACTTGCTTTTCAACATCCTCTATAAGAGATGGAGTCCCTGGAACCAGACTTTACAGGATTCTCAAACAGCATTGAGAATCCAGACTTAACTAGAAGCTTTCTAATTTTAAATGTTGGTCACTAATCCAAATTATTTTAAAACAGTGGTGTATGAAAGTTTGATCTGCAGTTAGAAAACCACTAGACAGAAACTTTTCTGTAAAGGTTGTAGGTTTCAGTATACGAAATAAGAAATAGTGGAGAGATTTGGATAATAATAACACTATCTCATATTTAACACCTTATAGTTTACAGAATACCTTTGAAAACTCTGCATTAGTTAATTTTCACAATAATCCCATGAGGTTGCTACAGCTGGGGCTACCATTCCCATTTCACAGAGAAAGTACTAGAGAGACTGAGTGTAGAAGACTTCGTTATTTGATTATTGACAGGTTTGCTTGCTTAGTGCTCAGTTACCATGTGCAGCACTTTGGATACATGATCTCTTTGATCCTCAAAATAATGTAGTATAGTTGTCATTTTAAAGACTGAAAACATGGAATAGCAACTTTAGGTAGCATTTATCTACCCTCACCATAGTGGCAGACTTCAGCATAGGTTAAAGGCAGACCGTCTCATTTTGTCTTCCTAACAGCTATTCTAGGTGTAAACTAGGTTCTCTCAGAATCCCAAGTTAAAGGAGGACAAAGACTTGCCCAGAGTCACACAGCTAGTTAGTGGTGGGTTTTCAACTCTGAGCTGTCTCTTCCAAGCCTTTTACCCCATGATATGGTGTGCCAAGGCTCTGCAGTATTGCTCATGGGCCACTCATTAAATTAAAGCCAGTGAAATTGCTTATGTTTGACAGTTTATATCTTCTACAACAGCAATTTCATATGGTTCAACCTAATATTATCTACTTTATCTGCCTCCAGTCAATGTTAAACTAATTTTCAGAAGCAGGGAACCATTGTGAACAAGTGGATTGTTTTGGGTTGTATGTAATTGCATTAACAAATCTGCTAATCATTTATTAACTTAAGAAAGATTTTGAACTTGAAAAGTGAGGGTGGGTACCTAATGGAAAATCCACACATATTTGTCAAATTTAAGTGGAACTTTTATTTTCCAAGCACTTATTATTTCTGCCATAAATGCAGATGTTGAAGTTTTCATTGATTTTAAATGATTAATAATTTTATGAATGCTACTTCAGTTTAATGGCACTGAAACTGAGTGATATGGTTAGGAAATTATGCATATAAAAATTACGAGGGAGGGGTTCCACATCTTTCAGTAGAAGTTTCTTATTTATAGACATTGGCCTTAATTTAACATCTAACTTGAAAATGTACACGATGTCTTGATATAATAATGATTAAGGAATGAAAATTAAATTCATTAGAGCTTTGTCTCTCTCCTTTTTTTCTCACTGTGCAGATTATTTTTAAAATAGTTAACCATTGTACTTTCCTAAACTTCACTAAAGAATCTTCAGTTAATGAGAAAGTTAACAGTTTGGCCTAGTTACTTACACCTTCAATGAAGGCATGAGACATCCTTTGATACAACCTCTGTAGAAATGCAAGATTAAGTGCATTTCTTGTTTGACACGTGCTAATTTCTTCTTTGCTCAAATGTTAGCCCCTAAAGACACATGTGAGGTGCCTTTCTTCAAGCTGATTCGGCTCAATTCTAGCGCCTTTAAGTTGGAAACCTGAAAGAAGATTTTTGAAGATAAGGATAGATTACTTCCTATGAAAACACTTGAATGATTGAGTTGAGTATAAGCCACCAGAATGTGCGTAGCAGGTTTCTACCTGGCACCCTTCAAATGTGAACGTGGTGCTCTTTCATGTACTGCATTTAAAAAAATGTGTATGGTGAGTTTTCCTGCTGATACAGACTATTACACTCCTCTCAAAGAAAGTGGGTGTGTATCTCTATAAATTTTGATGATTCAAAAAACATTTTAAAAAATATTAAAACTTTTTCTCTTAAAAAAGAAACCTTATTGGCCAGGCATGGTGGCTCACGCCTGTAATCCCAGCATTTTGGGAGGCTGAGGCAGGTAGATCACCTTAGGTCAGGAGTTCCAGACCAACCTGGCCAACATGGTGAAATCCCATCTCTACTAAAAATACAAAAAAGTTAGCCAGGTGTGGTGGTGCATGCCTATAGTTCCAGCTACTTGGGAGGCTGAGACTGGAAAATCACTTGAACCTGGGAGGTGGAGGTTGCAGTGAGCCGAGATCGTGCCATTGCACTCCAGCCTGGGTGATGCAGCGAGACTCCATCTCAAAAAAAAAAAAAAAGAAAGAAAGAAAGAAACCTTATTTATAAGAATAAAGCCTGATAGAAGCAATTTTTTTTTTTTTTTTTTTTTTGAGACAGGATCTAGTTCTGTATCCCAGGCTGGAGTGTGGTGGCACTATCTCTGCTCACTGCATCCTTGACTTCCCAGGCTCAAGAAATCCTTCCCTTTTCAGCACCCCCAAGTAGCTGGGACTACAGGAGAGTACCACCAAGCCTGGCTAATTTTTGTATATTTTTTAAGAGACAGGATTTTACCATGTTGCCCAGGCTGGTCTTGAACTCCTGAGCTCAGGTGGTTAGCCCGCCTCAGCCTCCCAATGTGCTGAGATTAGAGGCATGATCCACTGTACCCTGCTGAGAAGCAAATTCTTTATTATCTTTATGTCTCACGGAGACCAGGCTATTACTGTCTCCTTTTGGGTTTTTTTTTTTTTTTTTTGGTGCTTGTGTAATAAAATGTGTTTGTTATGTAACTATGTACTGAGGTTAGACAATGGGGTTGGATCCTTGGGAAGAAACATTGTGTACAGGATTTATTATTATTTACAAATTCTGCTTTACTAAGCATAGAATTACAAACAGTAGTTAGGATTGATTCAGCATCTCAAAATCATTTCCTGTCTTCCTGGCCTTACTCTAAAAGATGTGAAGTGATGAATGGATCGATGACATTCTAAGGTTGATGTCTTTTATCATGTAGCCACTGAGTATTATTGATATCAACTGTGTTTTTCAAACTTTGATCTTGATGAACCACCCTTTATGATTTTGTTCATATGAGAACACGTATTATTTATTTAATGTTATCTTTAAAATAACTTTTAAAAAATAGCTTACTTTTTAACTTTTCAAAAGGAAACTCTTGTTACTACCATCCCTATTATGTATTCAGCTGATTAATTTCCTATTATATAAAACTGTCTTTTTAAACTTCAAGTGAAAAATAAGTCAATTTTTTAAAGTATTGCTCTTTTTCTTAAATTCTAAAGGCAAACTTTATATTGCTATCATAACTTACCAGTGAGATTTCTCTATGGCAAATTAAAAATATATGTATCTATTAAAAAAATTAAAACGTAAAAATCTATTTATGTACAAGTGAGAGTCACATAGCACACTATAGTGGGACCTAAATCAAACTGGGAAAGAGTGGCTGAAAGTGAAGATGGGCCACTACTGGAAGAGTGACCCATACTGGGTGCTACCATTGACACAGGGTTTTCTGTTAAAGCTTAGCAAGGGTTTGTTCCTACCCCGCACAACTCAAGAGAGTCAAGCTTGCCATTCAGCTAAAGAGGCGCCACATGGGGTTTACTGTCCTTTTTAAATATTTCCCTGGTTCCCTCTTGACGAGTCCCCTTATTAAGGGAAGGTGACCTCAACTTTTTAGGCCTGTAAGGATGCCGGCAGTAATGAATTTTTTATCTTCTGTGAGGCTTGCTCTGAATTGGATTCAGCATTATGCTGGTGCATATATGTAAAAAGATGACCAATTGATATTCAAATGTAATGAGGAGGAAGGTTTACTATTCAGCATAGCCTCCTTTGTTTTTAGCCCTAGTAGGTTCTTTGCACTAAAACAATACAGCTTTCCTCTTCCCATCTGAAATCACTGTGTCTAGCTGGATAGGAAAGACATCTTTTCTAACCCACTCCAGAAATAAAATACAGTTTGTTCTGGTTTTCTAGTTTAATTTTTTTTAATGTGCCTAGAGATTTGGATGTGAAGTCTTAAAAAAAAAAAAAAAAGTATTCCTTTTGAAAGATGCAAATGTGTCTCTCTATCACCTAGGAAACTATTATGGGACACCCAAGCCTCCTAGCCAGCCAGTCAGTGGGAAAGTGATCACGACGGATGCCTTGCACAGCCTTCAGTCTGGCTCTAAGCAGTCGACCCCGAAGCGAACCAAGTCCTACAATGATATGCAAAATGCTGGCATAGTCCATGCGGAGAACGAGGAGGAGGATGACGTTCCTGAAATGAACAGCAGCTTTACAGGTAAAGGTCAGACCATGTTGCCCTCAATGGACCTGGGGAAGGGATGACGAGGAGGCTTTTGCTTAGAGTTTTGAAAAGGATGCTGTTGTCAAGAGGGATTTTGTAGGGTCGCCAAAATTCAAACTTGGACCACACAGTGCTTGCAGAAGAGATGTTCCTTTCCCTGGTCTTCTTTTCATGCCCCTTTACAGGAATATTTTAACTTCACCAGAATACCTTAAAGGAGCTGGGGGTGAGTGTATGAAGAAGGAAAACGAGAAATCAGCATGGTTTCTTTCTCTTCAAAATGATATATGTATATAAATATCTGTATTTTGTTAATTGATATTTTTTGGGGGGGTAACTTGCAGCATCTCTATCATTATGGCTGATTGCTATGAAGCAAAATATGAGAATGTGTTTTATCAGTTTAATGTCAGTTGATGCTGTATGGAAGGCCAGCAGCATCCTCTTATATCTTTGAAAGCAGAGATATAATGGAAGGATATTATGTGTTCAGTTAACTTATGCAAAATTGCTATATGCCTTAAAAGGGAGAAAGATGGAAAAGTAAAATTCTAACATTATATCCTATATATGCATTCTATATTATATAGCCTATGTATTACTGACTATATTATATATATTTTATCTATATTCAGGGCTGTCTACCTCCGAGCCTAGGTATGTTGTATTTTATGAAGGGATTTTCAAGGACAAGGCCTTTGGGTAAGGCCATAAGACTGAGTACTGCACAACTCCAGGGGGCACCATTCACAGGGTATGATGTGTGTTCCCTGAAGGGCAAAGATTGCAGTGAGCCGAGATTGCACCACTGCGCTCTAGCCTGGGTGACAGAACAAGACTCTGTCTCAAAAAATATAAATAAAAAAATAAATAATAAATAATAATAATAATGTTGTGTGTTCCTTGGGTTAGTGCAGTGACCCAGAAGAGCTCAAGAATATTTTTTACTATATGAGGATCTGACCTTACATAGTAACTCCAAATGTAACAGCTGAGTAAGATAGGAGTAACTTCAGTCTATAGTGTTGTGAATTAGAAGAACACCTTGTTTCTTCTATTGTTCCTATCCTTAAATATTGTCTTTAATAATTTAGAGTTATAGCTATGAATAAGTTATCCATTTTCAACATATGAGATTATCCTGTCCCATAGTGGCCTTTTCTCACATTACCATACTTCGGTCATTGTTTGATTAGCATCAGCCCCAGTGAAGGGGGAGATGAGTGAACTGTTTTCCCCTGTGCTACCAACTCTAACAGAATATTTAGGAAAAGTTTGATATTTATGAATGCTGTTTGCAACCTGTATGGGCCTCACTTGGGTTTTTTAAAATTTATTAACTAAGCTCAGAAGACTAAAATTTATCAAATGGAAATAAAATTTTTTGGATGAGTTTATTGTCATAGCAGTAGGATAGCCCAACATTTGTGCAAGAAGTGTTAGGTAAAGACAGAGGAGATTTGTTTGTTATCCTGGCTTGGCTCTTGGTAGTTGTCTTTTTAGAAACATTATGCCTAACTCATCCATGTGTAAAATGACTCGCTAGGATTGGATCATTTCTGAGTTTCCCCTTTTAGCTGTATGAATTTGACTCCATGAAAATTTCTATTTTCTCAATTAGAATGGGTTATACCAGTGCCTGCCCTATAGTTGTAATATCTAGAAGAAATTTGCCACCTTGTACCTATGTTTTAATTGAAATCAGCTGTTTTCATTCATTTAGGAATCTTTCATCTGCTTATAGTGGCCCTTACCAAAATGAAAACAGATCATGAAAACATGTTAACATTTCTTTGAAAAAATCTCATACTTTAATGCCATGATAATTTGATAAATAAGAATAGCAAATCATGGTATAACCTAAACCATAGTTGTGGTCACAGAAACAGAAGACTTTGGAGGTAGTGTGCAGCAAAACAGTTTTGCCAAGCAGATTGGGTGGTCCCCAAGAAGCTTGTGTGCCTGTATTTGTCCTCCATTTATTAAATAGATTTTTTGGTAGAAAGAAGGAACAAAGTAGAGGTAGTTGACTATAAGTCTAGATGCAGTTTCCTGTTTCTAACTACTATCAATCTCTCTCTCTAGAAACCATGCCTCAGAAAATCTGACCCCATAAAATCGCCACTTGAAATCCTGGCATCTTAGAACAACTTGTGGGCCCAGATCATCATTGCCAAAATCAGTCTGATGATTAGTTTCCACACAAAACAGAAAGCCAAATGACACCTGATTGTGTTCCTCACGTTCTTATCTGATACCAAGAAGGCCAATAGGGTGCACTGAGGAAAAAGTGGCCTTGAGATATGCACGTGATGGGACCTCTTCACAATGTATGGACCATGTTGACTGTCCCCTCACTTATAACACTACACCTGCGACAGCTGACAATCTGTCATACACTAACTCATGCTAAATCTTTCAAATAATTAACACTACCCAGTCCATAAGTATGTGAAACTAGTGGTATCAAAGCATTTTGTGTTCTGAACCACATTACATAGGAATCCACCAGCCAGTTTGCACGTAGAGTGACAGTGGCATAATGAGGTGTTGGCTTCTGCTTGGGCCAGCTATGATAAAGGCATGAGCAGCATATCAAAATGTAGAAATATTATGAAGCCATTAAAAATTATATTTACCAGGATATTTTTAATAACTTGCTGCTGTTTCTATCTTAGCTGCCTTTTGCTTGAGTGTTTTGAAGAAGGTATGTCTCAATAACACACCTGAGTAACGTTGGGACTGTTTGCAGACAAAAGATCAGGGAGCCTATTGGCCAGAAGCATCCACGGAAGGCAGCCCACCCCTCCTTTCTGCAGTCATTGATTAAGGCAGAAGCTGAGCAGTGAGCAGTCATCCCAGATGCTCACCATGGAACTGACTGTGAACACAAAGCAATGGGACAGTCTTCTACAAATTCTGCCCAAATTATGGACCTGAAAAGAGCCCTTGAAAAAGAACACTTCCTATGTGGGCTTAATGAAGGTAGAGTTACACTGTTGGCCAAAGCACAGTTATATACACAGACAAAGACTTTTGCAAAAATATTGTGTTTATTAGAGACAACTTAGAAAGTGTGTAACAAGGGCCGGCGCGGTGGCCTATGCCTGTAATCCCAGCACTTTGGGAGGCTGAGGTGGGCGGATCACCTGAGATCAGGAGTTCAAGACCAGCCTGGCCAACATGGTAAAACTCCGTCTCTACTAAAAATACAAAAATTAGCTGAGTATGGTGGCGGGTGCCTGTAATACAAGCTACCCAGGAGGCCAAGGCAGGAGAATCACTTGAACCCCGGAGGCAGAGGTTGCAGTGAGCCGAGATTGCGCCATTGCACTCCAGCCTGGGTGACAGAGTGAAACTCCATCTCAAAAAAAAAAGAAAGAAGAAAGAAAATGTATAACAAATCACCATAACTAAAAAGTAACAGGTTCATTCATGAACACCTCTGAGAGACATCGAAACATTACTTAATCATGTTTCTAGGTTTTTTTCTTCCAATAATCCCTGATATTCTTAAACATTAGGTTGCTGACACTTCTTTTTTGTTGGTAGACAGTGATAAAGCATTGCTTTGGAATGTTAAGAGATAATAATTTCTTATAAGAGCTAATATTTCTCAAGTATGGACTATATGGCAAGTACTTTGCTGAGTTCTTTATGGATATACCAGGGAGGTCAAACACCTGGTCCAGTATCACAAAACCGGTGAGGGAGGGTCAAAGCTGCCACTGCAACCCGGAAAGTCTGATTCCACAGCTTGAGTGCACACCTACTATGCTATTTGTGTTTTAAATCAAGTTCATCAGCTTTATGGAGCCTCAAAGATTATGATTGGTTGTACACAGTGGGAGATACACAAACCTAAAAGCATGTATAATTTAAAATGAGCTTCAGAAATCTTCTTTGACTTGGCTTATGTTGTTGAAGTCACCTTTAAAAGTCCCCAAGAGTGAGTGTGTGTGTGTGTGTGTGTGTGTGTGTGTGTGTGTGTATATAAATGCTTGGAAGCTTCTGATTTACTATGAATAAAAATGACATTCGTGTTCACTTATGTTTTACAAACGATTTTACATGTATCCCATAAACCTCCTGAAAATCTTGAGAGAGAAGCAATCCATATATTACCTTCCCAGTTTTGCAGATGAGAACCCTGAAGGACTGTGTACCTGTTACACCACTGAACAATGGGAAAACCAGGTTCCCTGTCTCCCCATTCCATCTTGTTCCAGTATGCCATTCTACCTGTCCTCTTTGGATTCACTGGTAACCTTTAGTAAGAAAGTGGTGGCTGTGCTCCTAAATCTTTGGTAAATTAAATGAAAGGTTTTGTTTGTTTGTTTGTTTGAGACAGGGTCTCGTTCTGTCACCCAGGCTGGAGTGCACTGGCGCAGTCACAGCTCACTGCAGCTTCAACCTCCCAGGTTAAAGTGATTCTCTCACCTCAGCCTCCCCAGTAACTGAGACTATGGACACGTGCCACTACACCCAGCTAATTTTTAATTTTTTGTAGAGATGTGGTCTCACTATGTTGCCTAGGCTGGTCTCAAACTCCTGGGCTCAAGCACTCCTCCCTCCTCAGCCTCCTAAATAGCTAGGATTACAGGCGCATGTCACCATGCCCAACAAAAGATTTTTTTGAAATCTCAGCATGTGTCAGAGTCAAAGCCATGACTAAGGCTGTGAATTCTTGAGTCTGCCGTGTGTCTGTGCCAGCAGCTCATTTTTGGACTTTCCATTTTCTTTCAGAAAATGAGATTCAGATTCTGTTGAGCTGAGAAGAAGATATGGAAAGCATATAAAATAAAAACAAATACTTGGATAATTTAAAGTAAGATCTCATTGCTGGAGGGTTTTTTTTTCCTCCAGGAAATTAAAATTACTGAGAGATTTTCCAAGAGAGCTAATATTCCCTTCATGCATTGTCTAGGAACATTGGCAGGACTTTTTTTTTTTTTTTTGTAAACATGTAGACATTCAGTGTTAAATTGAGTGCATCTCATTTCATATGTAGTGGCTTACCCATTGGCACTACCCTTTTCCTGTTATATCCAGTTTCTATTAAAATAGGTTAATTAAAATTTTTAAATAACATTATTCTTCCTCCTTATCATCCTGACAGTTTGCTGCCTCCTAAGTGAAAAGGCTGTCACTGAGTTTGGACAGTTGTAGTTCCAATAAGAGGTCTCAGTCCCAAGCACCCATTGAACATGCCCCAGGTGCCAGGCACTTTGCATGTGTTAATTCTGTTCTCATGCCATGTACATTATGCCCATTTTACAGATCGAGAAATATGTGCTCAGAAAGGCAAAGCCACACAGCTAGAAGCAGACAAGACTATGATCTGTGGTCTGATGTTATAACCTATCCTTTTTCTCCCTATTTGTAATGTATTTGCAGGCTGGGGGACAGGTCTGGCCTGAAGACAAAATTAATCATAATTTTGATGAAGATAGAGGTACTTTTGCTGCCGGCAACTACCTACTGTGGCTCACTATGTGCTAGACACTATTCTGAGCGTCTTATCCATTTAATCCTCCCCACAACCCCGTGAGGTAGAGATTGTTTTTGTCCCCATTTTCCAGATAAGCAAGTGAAGGCACACAAGGTTAAGTACTTTGCCCACATCAGTAAATGGTAAAGCCAGGATTCAAACTCGGATAGTGTGGCTCCAGGGTCAGTGCCTGTAATCATGACCTTTCATTTTTCACTGGTGTCATACTGCATTATTTTTTAAAGAAATTAAGATTGAAGACTTGGGAGATTTTACATAAAAATACAAATTTCCAGCTTGTCTTGAAAAATCAGAAGTTTGGCAACCCCAAGTCCACTCTCCTCCAGGGCACAAACTGTCTGGCACTGAGTGCCCAGCTCCCTTCAGCCTAGACCCACTCTCTATACATCTCATTTGCATCTCTGGCCTGGCACTGGTGCACAGAGGAGTATGTAGCCAGAGACTGCACCACTCTCTGCTCATTGGCGGCAGGGCAACACCTGTCCTAGGAGCCGGAGGTTCTGGTGATTCTGGAACATGGCAGGTTTAAACCAAGAAGCAGGTAGAGTAATTCCCAACTGAAATTAGAACTTTTTAAACCATTGATTTTCTACATCATTTTTTCTTTTAGTTCATAGGAGAACTCTTAGTGTCTTTGTCTTTAAAATGTAGTTATTATACCACCTGAATATTCATCACCTGGGTACTTTAAAAGTGTGCATTTCGGAACCTTACCCCAAACCTGTTTCCTGGAGGACAGAGCCAGAAATATGCATTTTAACAGTCTCTCCAGGTGATTCTTTTATGCACTTAAGTGTGAAAAGTCTACCTTCCAAAGATATGCCAGAAATGAATATTTGTTGGCTTCTAGAGAATTAAAGGTGACTCCTTTAATTCTTGCCAGGTTTTGAATTTATTTTGTTGTTGATTAGTAATTTCAAAATTTTTCTTCTATGTTGGCCTAATTCCTTTCTGTTCCCTTACTTATAGTTCGTCTATTAATCTGCACTCTTGGATGCAAGTTGCAAAACTAACTCAAATTGGTTTAAGCAGGAAAGTGAATTTGGGGGTTCAAGCAAACAAAACGAGGGGCATCCTTGATTTCAGGTACGAAATCAGAGATCAGTGGCTCAGTCAGGGATATTAGATGACTTTCTTCATCTGTCACCTCTCCTTTTTTCTATGTAGACTTAATTCTCTTGCAGGTCATGTCAAGCTGTGTCAAGATGGCTGCCAACACCTGCAGCATGAGAACCTATTAGCAAATAGGCTCCAGTCAAGCGACCACCTCTGGCTTCATGGTTCCAGTAAATCTTCCATGCCTGACATTCAAATTTGTTTGCCTTAGATCATGTACCTATTCCTGACCTAATAACAAGGACAAAAATGATAGAATACTCCTGATTGGCAAGGAGTAGGATGTGGAGCCAGGAGTAGGTCCCCTCCTGGACCATGTGGACCTGGAGTGGAGGGGAGCACCACAAGAATACCTGATTGGTGCTAGCAGGAGAAGAGCAAATAGATGCAGGGCTGGGAATACCTACAGGCAGCCTCCTCTAGGGTGGTACATTTTTGGTGGTGGTGGTGGTTTAGTAGGCTTGGCATGTCCTCCATCCAGCTTTTAGATTACCTTTACTCTCATGTGTGTCATTGGAAGCTTCTCATCAGAGAAAGCTTTGAAAACAGCCTTTTATTATTGTTCAGTCTGTTTTTGCTAAATCAAAAATGTCTACAGAATTACTGTGGGAGGTAGAAATTCACTACTTACCCTGATTATTCAGTTTTAAAGCCCCATGGAGATTGACATTTAATATCATCGGCCTCTATAAAAATTCAACCAGAATGTCAACAATGCCATTTGAGGATATTTTGATGACATCGCCTCTAATGTTTCTAGTTAATAAGAAGGCAAGGAGACTCAAGTATTTCGAGCCTTCTTTTAAGACTCAAGTCATATCAGTCCACCAACATGGTACTTTTCTGGGGGTAACTGTCTTGGTTTTCACAGGAACATGACTTTTTCAAAAGAGGTTCCAATCTGAGTCACTGGTATAGCTGTCTTCATATTCTAAACTTTTGTATACGTTTCAGCTTAATTTACCATTCTTTGATCTTTGCCAGTGTCTACCAAAAATATTTATGCAAATATAAAAATAACTTATAAAATCATTTATACAAGAATGGGTAATAATGCCACTGTGTCTGTGTTTTCACCCTGGATACTTTTTTGTGCCCAAACATCTTCTGAATAATGAAATCAAATGATACCTATGGAATAAGGGTGCAGATCCATCTGTGCTTTGATGGCCTTATCTTAGTTTAAGAGTTTGAGTCATGAATTGGTTTCTTCTTTGACATTTCCAAGATTGTGAGCAACGCATTACTTGGGATTTTCTTTCCCTTCTTTTTAAGTAAAATAAATTTCATTGATCATTTCGATGCTTTCTAATTAAGGGACAGACATCTAAATAAAATAGAAGTAATAGTTAATGGCCAGGAATTAGGAAAGGATAAGAGTGTTTAAGAATATAGATGTGTATAGTTGCATACTTCCCGGGTGTGGGGTATGATTGCTGAATACCTCTGAATACCTTTTTTTTCTTCTTTTTTTTTTTCTCTCTTTCTCTCTCTCTCTCACCTCTTCACATGATTAAGCAGCCGGTTCTGGTGAACAAGACGAGCACACTCTCCAAGAAACAGCATTACCACCTGTGAATAGTAGCATCATTGCTGCTCCCATCACGGACCCTTCTCAGAAGTTCCCTCAATACCTACCTCTTTCTGCAGAGGATAATTTAGGTCCTCTACCTGAAAACTGGGAGATGGCCTATACCGAGAATGGAGAAGTCTATTTTATAGAGTAAAGTATACCATTATTTCTACCTAAATCTCTCTCTCTTTCTTTTCCCTTCCTTCCCTCTGTCTAGCAGCTGCCAACGTAAATTACGTTTAAGGGATTGATCACCCACTGATGGTATTTTTTAATAAGGTTTAATAAGTTTTGCTTAAAAAGGTAATTAATTATTATCTACTTATTGATTTTCAACAGTTTGAGGAAGCATTAGGTTAATCATTTCCCTAAAGGTTTAGACAACTAAATTATGGTATATAGAAATTATGACATAATATTTAAAGAGCATATTTAACCATTAAAAGTAGTAAATATATTGCTTTTCTTTCTTAATTGAACTGCAGTGTCCTTATTGTTTTAAGACTTCTTCATATATTCTAGATACAATTCCTTTATCATATATGTGATTTGTATGTATTTTCTCCAAGTCCAGCTTTTCTGTTCATTGTCTCAACTGTGTCTTTCAAATAGCAAAAATTCTTAATTTTGATAAAGTCTGATTTATCAGTTTTCTTTTTAGTCAATTGTGCTTTTGCTGTAGTAACTAGGAAGTCTTTGCCTAACACAGAGTCATAAATATTTTCATTTTTTACATTTTGTGTTTAGGTCTGCAATGCGCAAGTTAATATTATTACATGGTGCAAGGTGTATGAATTAGGTTTGAGAGCAGACAGACAGGAAAGTCTTTCAGATTTATAAAATGTGAATGCTAGCTTTTCTGAAAAGGAAAAAAAATGCCTACATTTGAAACCATTCTGGAAAATCTAAGATAATGTGGTTTTCCTAACCAACAGTAGTCAGTTTTTAAATGCAGTATTTTGACTTTATTATCCTATCATTGAGATTCACCATGTTTTAATGTACCACTAAGAAAGAAAAAGAAAATGGCTGATTAAATTTTTTAAAAAATGAAACCACAGATTCATTTATTATACTCGTATAGATTGAAATTGATCTACTGTTAAGTCAACGATAACAAAGGGGAAGACATTGCAGAAAACTATGAGAAGGATCTCAATTTTGCAAAATATACATGTATACACACACATCCTACATCTATTCTATGTGTACATTTGTTTCTGTTAATATGTTATACACATATCCTACGTCTATTCTATGTGTACATTTGTTTCTGTTAATATGTAGATCAAGGTCTAGACACAGAAAGTTCTAGAAGTATCTATTAACAGTTGGGTTTGAGTTAAGTAAATAACTTACTTTCTAACCATATTTTTCATTGATATTGGTTGTGAATTTTTTATACTTTGTGTGTGTGTGTATACACACAGTTTATTTATTTATTTATTTATTTATTTATTTATTTATTTTTTCCCTTTCTGAGATGGGGCCTCACTGTATTGCCTGGGCTAGAGTGCAGTGGCATGATCATAGCTCACTGCAGCCTCTATCTCCTAGGCTTAAGTGATCCTTCCGCCTCAGCCTCCCAAAGCGCTGGGATTACAGGTGTGAGTCACCAAGCCTGGCATACTTAGCATATGTTTTATAATTAGAAAAAAACAATGAAAATTAGGTAGTATGATTTTTCTAAACATATGAGAGTTAGAGAAAAGGCTTGGATCTCAGAACACGCTCTTTGACAGCCGGGTGCAGTGGCTCACGCCTGTAATCTCAGCATTTTGGGAGGCCAAGGCAGGCAGATCACCTGAAGTCAGGAATTCTAGACCAGCCTGCCCAACATGGTGAAACTCCATCTCTATTTAAAAATGCAAAAATTAGCCAGGTATGGTGGTGCATGCCTATAGTCCCAGCCACTTGAGAGGCTGAGGCAAGAGAATCGCTTGAACCTGGGAGGTGGAGGTTGCAGTGAGCCGAGATCGCACCACTGCACAGCTTGGGTAACAGAGCAAGACTCTGTCTCAAAAAAAAAAAAAAAAAAAAAGAATACCCTCTTTGAGAACCTACCCAGGAAGACTTCTGAGATAAGTGAATTAGAGCTTCTGTGCTATTTTCCAGCCAGAGGGAGGGGACAACCCATGTTTCTGTCTTCATGTTAATGACAAATGCTTTTTAAAGATAAGGGTAAAAGAAGCAGTCTTTTCTTGAGAGTCAAGAAGTGTATTAGTTAAGAGCTCAACTAAAGGGTCATGTTGTTTCCATCATTTACAAGTTATTTGACCTTAGAAACTTGAGTTTACCTCTTGCATCTCAGCTTTCTATACATATATATAAAAGGAGGACTTGAATATTATGAATTGTACCTACCTTGTCAGACTGTTGTAAGAATTAGAGGAGATAGAGAAGCTGAAGTTCTTGGGCTAGTACTAATTAGTGATCACTCTTGTTATTGTTACCATTTTCATCATCATTATTTGTGGTTATTCTGAGGAGTTTAAACATTGTTATAAAAACAGATGCCAACCATAAACTCAGGATTTTTTACTTAGCTTTTGCAATAAATTGCCTTTGAAATTATGTCACATTAGTAAAGAAGAATTATGCTGAGAAAAGGGAAGGATAATAGGTGTTCCTGGTACGGAATAATCTGTGAAACTCAGATTCTTAGAAAAGAAGGTACCAGTAATTTTGTTCAAGACTGACTTGATATATTGGAAAAAGGAAAGTTGGATATCTTGATGGTTAGCAGGATGCTGGCCTCCTAAACTATGGCTGGCTTACAAGAGAATGTAGTGATTTGCCTATTTTTTATAACTTAGCTTTTAGCTGATGTGAATCCAATGTTTCATTTACTTAAGGTTTAGTAGAAAACTTATACAAAATGTGGCTTATGATAATTATGGGATTTGGGCTGCAACTATCAAGTTTCATATATATTGAGTGATTAGATATATATCATTTATATTTTAGCCTAAATTATATACACTTGTTACTTTGTTTTCATGTGTTTTTCATTCCAAAAAACTTCTTTTTAGGTTATCTTTCATTGAATAGCAAATTAAACCGCATTAGAACCAGATCTACCTTGTTTATGCATGTACATGTGTGTACACTCACATGCAAATATATACACATTTGTTTTATAGTTTTTGGGAAATTGAAGAAATAGTAGAAATTTAAAAGAACATTAAAAAATCAAGCATGGGTTTATAAACCTTTGGCATTGTATAGAAAACAAACATAAGAAGACTTTGAAAAGAAGAGCAAATAAGACAGACTGGCTAGGGAGTGTGGGATCAAAGGAATACTAGGTGGTGAGTTTCCTTTCTGTTTTAATTCATTTATCCAGACTTAAAGCTAAAGAGCCAGCAACCCAGAAATGCCAACAGATAGAGGCAAATAAAGCCCTAATAAAAGCCTGCTCTCTCTAGCCAAAGGATCAGGAAACGGGCATCCTACAAGACAGAAAACTTTTATCCAACAACCATTCTACTCCAGCAACAGCACAGAAAAACCTGTGGTCCCACGCCTCAAGGGTAGAAGCTTAGACTTCTATCCTTGACAGGCTGTGTGACTAGGAGCTGAAACCTCCCTGCTGGGTGGCGTCAGAAAAGGCCAAATGTAGAGCTGGCACTTTGCATCCAGGCAGTAAGGAAATTCCCCTTATTTCCACATAGATTTAGTGGAGACCACTTGAGGGAACTGAGGACTTCCACCCCACCTGGCAGTAATGAAACACCCTCTTCCTCCCCACTGGTGTGGTGTCAGAGGAGGTTTAGAGGAGAATCAGGATTTTTACCCCCATCCAGTGGTAAAGAGCCCACCCTCTCCCTGTGGAGTCAGAGAGGCCAGCTTGGGAGCAATAGTGAGATAGTCCTACCCTCCCAGCCTAGCTGGTATCAACAGAGGCCTAGGGAGCTCAAGCCACCATCCCCACGCAGCAGTAAGAAGGAGCCCATTCCCCTCTCCGTTGTCAACAAAAGCCAAATGGAGACCCACCTAAAAGTAACAGATAGCCCCCTTTCCTCTTTTCAGCCATATTAGGAAAAGCCAATAGAAGGTTTAAGATCCAGACCCCTATAATGTAATACCGAAAATATCCATGTTAATAAAAAAAATCACTTATTATCCTAAGAATCAGAAAGATATCAAAATGAGTGAAAAAAGGCAATGAGTAGATACTAACACAACGATAATAGCACTGTTAGAATTACCTAACAGATTTTAACTCAGCCATCATAAAATTACTTCAGCAAGCAGTTATACCATGCTTAAGCCAAATAGAAAATTAGAATGTTTCAGCCAAAAATAGAAAGTCTCAGCAAAGCCATAGAAGATTAAAAAAAAATAGAAAAATTTCAACTGAAAAATACAGTAACTGAAACAAAAAGCTTAGTAGATGGATTCAACAGCAGAAGAGAGCAGGGAGAGGAGAGAATCAGTGGACCTGAAAATAGAAATTACCCAATAAGAACAATAGAGAGAAAATCAACTGGGGGAAGAAAACAAACAAACAGAGCTTCAGGGGCATTTGGAACAATAACAAAAGATCTAACGTTTATTTCATTGGAGTCCCAGGGGAATAGAAAGTGGGTAGGACTGAAAAGAAAAGTACTTGAAGAACTAATGGTTGAAAATTTTCTGAATTTGGCAAAAGAAATAAACCTACAGATTCAATAAGCTGGCTGAACCTAAAGAAAACTACAGCAAGACACGTTCATAGTCAAATTTTTGAAAACTAAAACCAGAAAAACATTGAAAGCAATGAGAAATGACACCCTATGTATGTTAGTGAAACAAGTAAAATAACAGCATATTTGTCATCAGAAACAACAAAGGCCGAAAGGAAGTGGCATAGCATTTTTCTAGTGCTGAAAGAAAAGAAGAATTAACCCAGAATTCTACATCCTGTGAAAATAATCTTTAGGAATCAAGGGAAAATGAAAATACTCTTAGATGAAAGAAAACTAAGAAAATTTGCTGCCAGCAGGCCTGCTCTCAATAAATGGCCAAAGGATGTTCTCTAAACAAAAAGAGAATTCTAAAACAATACTAAAATTCTAAAAAAAAACAAAAACAATGAGGAAAAGAGAAGAATGGAGAAAGTAAAACTATAGATAAATAAAATACTTTTCTTCACCTTTTGAGTTTTCTTTTTTCCCATTTTTATTGAGATATAATTGGCATCTCTTTAAATTTTCCAAATTAGGTTTGAGTGTTGAAGCAACAATAATACTGTTTAATGTTTCTAAATGTGTGTAGAGAGAATATTTAAGATAATTTATTATAAGTGAGGGAGGGTAAAAGAATATCAATGGAGATAAGGTTTATCTACTTCAGTCAAAGTGGTAAAATGATGATGCCAGTAAACTATAAGATATATAAAATATATTTATAAATAATATATATATAATATGTGCATATATATGTAATGTAGTACCTAAAGCAGCCACTTATAAGCTATACAAAGGAGATATACTCAACAAAACTGTAGATGTATAAAAACGGAATTCTAAAATATTCATGTAACCCACAGAAAGGCCAGAAAAATAAAACAGAGGAAAGAAAAACAGAACAAAAAGAAAATTACAAACAAAATGGAAGACTTAAGCCCTAACATATCAATAACTACATTTAATAAAGTGAACTAAATACAGCAATTTAAAGATGGGGAATGGCAAAGTGAATTAAAAAGCATGACCTAATTGTGTGCTATCTGTGACACATTATTTCAAATGTAACAGTATATGTATGTTGAAAGTAAAGGACAGAAAAATATATCTTGCAAATGTTAATCAAAAGAAGCAAGAGTTGACATATTAATGTCAGATACAGTAGGAAAATCTCCAATGAATTAGAAGCAAACTAAACAACATACTTTTAAATAATCTATGGGTCAAAGAGGAAGTCTCAAGGGAAATTAAAGATAAGCAAATAAATTGAACTGAATGAAAATATAAATACAGCGCATTAAAGTAGGTGGGACACAGCCAAGGCAGTGATGAGAGGTAAATTTATAGCACTAAACATATATATGAGGAAAGAGGAAAAGTCTCAAATTAACAGTCTAAACTCCCATTGCAAGAACCTGGAAAGAGAAGAATAACTTAAACTCAAAAAGATGGGAGGAAATAATAAAGATAAGAGGAGAAATTGTCAAGAGCTGAAAAACAATAGATAAAAATCAATGAAAGAAATAGCTGATTCTTCAAAAGGATTAAAAAATTTGAAGAACCTCTAATAAGATTGACAAAGAAAAAATGAGAGAAGACCAAATTGTCAATATTAGGAATTAAATAAGGAGTCATTATGGACCCTAAAGTCATTCAAGATAATAAGGGGTGGAGATTCCTCCTGTCTGGCCAGGGCATCCCTGAAAGAGAGAAGAATCAAATAAACATAATAAAAAATGAAAAAGGGGATATCACCACTGATCCTGCAGAAATTCAAACTACCATCAGAGAATAGTATAAATACCTCTATGCAAATAAACTAGAAAATCTAGAAGAAATGGATAAATTCCTGGACACATACACCCACCCAAGACTAAACCAGGAAGAAGTTGCATCCCTGAATAGACCAATAACAAGTTCTGAAATTGAGGCAGTAATTAATAACCTACCAACCAAAAAAAGCCCAGAACCAGACGGATTCACAGCCAAATACTACCAGAGTTACACAGAGGAGCTGGTACCATTCTTTCTGAAACTATTCCAAGCAACAGAAAAAGAGGGTCTCTGCCCTAACTCTTTTTGTGAGGCCAGCATCATCCTGATACCAAAACCTGGCAGACACACACACACACACACACACACACACACACACAAACATTTCAGGCCAATATCCCTGATGAACATCGATGTGAAAATCCTTAATAAAATACTGGCAAACCGAATCCAGCAGCACAGTGAAAAGCTTATCCACCACGATCAAGTCAGCTTCATCCCTGGGATGCAAGGCTGGTACAACATATGCAAATCAATAAACATAATCCATCACATAAACAGAACCAATGACAAAAACCACATGATTATCTCAATAGTTGCAGAAAAGGCCTTCAATAATATTCAACACCCTTTCATGGTAAAAACACTCAATAAACTAGGTATTGATGGAACATATCTCAAAATAATAAGAGCTATTTATGACAAACCCACAGCCAATATCATCCTGAATGGGCAAAAGCTGGAAGTATTCCCTTTGAAACTGGCACAAGACAAGGATACCCTCTCTCACCACCTGGAAGTTCTGGCTAGGGCAGTCAGGCAAGAGAAAGAAATAAAGGGTATTCAGATAGGAAGAGAGGAAGTCAAATTATCTCTGTTTGCAGATGACATGATTGTATATTTAGAAAACCCCATTGTCTCAGCCTAAAAACTCCTTAAGCTGGTAAACAACTTCAGCAAAGTCTCAGGCTACAAAATCAATGTGCAAAAATCACAAGCATTCCTGTACAGCAATAGTAGGCAAACAGAGAGCCAAATCATGAGTGAACTCCCATTCACAATTGCTACAAAGAGAATAAAATACCTAGGAATACAATTTACAAGGGATGTGAAGGACCTCTTCAAGGAGAACTACAAACCACTGCTCAAGGAGATAAGAGAGGACACAAACAAACGGAAAAACATTCCATGCTCATGGATAGGAAGAATTAATATTGTGAAAATGGCCATACTACCCAAAGTAATTTATAGATTCAGTGCTATCCCCATCAAGCTACCATGGACTTTCTTCACAGAATTAGAAAAAACTACTTTAAATTTTATATAGAACCGAAAAAAGAGCCCATGTGGCCAAGACAATCCTAGGCAAAAAGAACAAAGCTGGAGGCATCATGCTATCTGACTTTAAACTATACTACAAGGCTACAGTAACCAAAACAGCATGGTACTGGTACCAAAACAGATATATAGTCCAATGGAACAGAACAGAGGCCTCAGAAATAACACCACACATCTACAACCATATGACCTTTGACAAACCTGACAAAAACAAGCAATGGGGAAAGGATTCCCAATTTAATAAATGGTGTTGAAAAAACTGGCTAGCCATATGCAGAAAACTGAAACTGGATCCCTTACTTACATCTTAGACAAAAATTAATTCAAGATGGATTAAAGACTTAAACATAAGACCTAAAACCATAAAAACCCTAGAAGAAAATCTAGGCAATACCTTTCAGGACATAGGCATGGATGAAGACTTCATGACTAAAACACCAAAAGCAATGGCAACAAAAGCCAAAATTGACAAATGGGATCTAATTAAGCTAAAGAGCTTCTGCACAGCAAAAGAAACTATCATCATAGTGAATGGGCAACCTACAGAATGGGAGAACATGTTTGGAATCTATCCATTCAAAGGGCTAATATCCAGCATCTACAAGGAACTTAAACAAATTTACAAGAAAAAAACAACCCTAGCAAAAAGTGGGCGAAGGATATGAACAGACACTTTTCAAAAGAAGACATTTATGTGGCCAACAAATGTGTGAAAAAAAGCTCATCATCACTGGTCATTAGAGAAATGCAAAACAAAACCACAATGAGATACCATCTCATGCCAGTTAGAATGGCAATCATTAAAAAGTCAAGAAACAGGCTGGGCACGGTGGCTCACACCTGTATTCCCAGCACTTTGGGAGGCTGAGGTGGGCGGATCATGAGGTCAGGAGATCGAGACCATCCTGGCTAACACGGTGAAACCCCATCTCTACTAAAAATACAGAAAATTAGCCGGGCATGGTGGCGGGCGCCTGTAGTCCCAGCTACTCGGGAGGCTGAGGCAGGAGCGTGGCGTGAACCCGGGAGGCGGAGCTTGCAGAGAGCCGAGATCTTGCCACTACACTCCAGCCTGGGCGACAGAGTGAGACTCTGTCTTAAAAAAAAAAAAAAAAGTCAAGAAACATTGGGAGGCCAAGATGGGCAGATCATGAGGTCAGGAGATTGAGACCATCCTGCCTAACATGGTGAAACACCATCTCTACTAAAAATACAAAAAACTAGCTGGGTGTGTTGGCAAGAGCCTATAGTCCCAGCTACTCAAGAGACTGAGGCAGGAGAATTGCTTGAACCTGGGAGGTGGAGGTTGCAGTGAGCTGAGATCGTGTCACTGCATACCAGCTTGGGCAACAGAGCAAGACTCCATCTCAAAAATTAAATAAATAAATAAAAAGTCAACAAACAACAGATGCCGGAGAGATGCTTTTACACTGTTGGTGGGGGTGTAAATTAGTTCAACCATTGTGGAAGACAGTGTGGCAATTCCCCCAGGATATACAACTAGAAATACCATTTGACCCAGCAATCCCATTACTGGGTATATACCCAAAGGATTATAAGTCATTCTACTATAAAGATACATGCACAAGTATGTTTATTGCAGCCCTATTCACAGTAGCAAAGACTTGGAACCAACCCAAATGCCCGTCAATGGTAGACTGGATAAAGAAAATGTGGCACATATATACCATGGAATACTATGCAGCCATAAGAAAGAACGAGTTCATGTCCTTTGCAGGGACATGGATGAAGCTGGAAACCCTCATTCTCAGCAAACTAATATAGGAACAGAAAACCAAACACCCCATGTTCTCACTTATAAGTGGGAGTTGAACAATGAGGACATATGGGCACAGGGAGGGGAACATCGCACACTGGGGGGCCTGTCGGGGGATGGTGGGCAAGGGGAGGGACAGCATTAGGAGTAGTACCTAATGTAGATGACGCATTGATGGGTGCAGCACACCACCATGACACATGTATACCTGTGTAACAAATCTGCATGTTCTGCACATGTATCCCTGAACTTAAGTATAATTTTTTCAAAAAAGAAGAAGAAATAAGTAATGCAAGTAGTATTCCCAGGCTTAAATGAGGAGTCACTCATCACAAAAAAAAAGATAACAAGGGATGAATTTGTATATTTAAGAACTCCTGAAAAAGGAATATTGAACTATTACACTATTTCTACATAATGTCTTCCAGAAAATAAAAGAGGAAGAACACTCTACAGTTATTTTTATGAAGCTAATATTACCTTGATAACAAAACTAAACACAGTACAAAAAAGACATAGATGCAAAAATCTTTAACAAAATTTAGTAAGTAGTAATCAGCAATTTCCCATGACCAAGTGGGAATTGTTCTAGTGCTTCAAGGCTGTCTCAGTATTCAAATAAATCAATCAATGTAACCCACCATGTTAACAGGCTAAAGAATCAATGCTCATATTAATTGATGCAGAAAAAGCATTTTGACAAAATTCAGCACTCTTCACATGGAAAAATGGGAATTAAGGGAAATTTCTTTGACTTGTTAAAGAGCATCTACAGAAAACCAATGGCCAACATTATACTTAATAGTGAAAAGATGAAATGCCTTCCCTGCAAGTGTGAAAACAAGCCAAGGATGTCAGCTGTCCCCACTCTTTTTTCTTTTTTTTCTTGAGACAGGGTCTCACTCCTGTTGCCCATGTTGGAGTGCAGTGGTGTGAACACAGCTCACTGCAGTCTTAACTTCTCTGAGCTCAGGTGATTCTCCCACCTCAGCCTCCCAAGTAGCTGAGACTACAGGTACATGCCACTACACCCAGCTAATTTTTTGTAGTTTTTATAGAGACAGGGTTTTTCTCTGTTGCCCAGGCTGGTCTCCAACTCCTGGGCTCAAGAAGTCTACCCGCCTCAGCCACCCAAAGTGCTGAGCTGTTCTGCGGTTATTCAACATCATGCTGGAAGTTCTAGCCAGGGTTATGATTCAAGAGAAAGAAGTAAAAGCCATACAGATTGAAAAGGAAGAAATGAAACTACTCCTGTTTGCAGATTATATGGTTATCTTAGTAGAAAATCTTGAGAAATGTACCAAGAAAATTTTATAATAAGCGAGTTCAGCAAGGTTGCAAGATAAAAGATAAACATATAAATAGCAGTTGTATTCCATGTTCATGGGTTGGAAGAATCAATATTGTTAAAATGTCCATACTACTCAAAGCAGTCTACACATTCAATGCAATCCCTGTCAATATACCAAAGATATTCCTCACAGAAATATAAAAAACAATTCTAAAATTTATATGGAACCACAAAAGACCCAGAATAGCCAAACATATCCTGAGTCAAAGAATAAAACTGGAGGAATCACCTTACCTGACTTCAAATTATAGTACAGAGATATAGTAACCAAAACAACACAGTACTGGCATAAAAGCAGACACACAGACCAATGGAATAGAATAGAGAACCAGAAACAAATCCATACATCTACGGTGAACTCATTTTAGACAAAGGTGCCAAGCACACACATTGGGGAAAGGACGGTCTCTTCAATAAATAGTGTTGGGAAAACTGGATATCCATATGCAGATGAATGAAACTATCCCATATCTCTCTCCATATACTAAAGTCAAATCAAAATGGATTAAAAGCTTTAGTCTAAGACCTCCAACTGTGAAACTACTAAAAGAAAACATTGGGGAAGCTCTCCAGGATGTGAGAGTGGGCAAAGATTTCTTGAGTAATACTCCATAAGCACAGGCAACCAAAGCAAAATGGACAAATGGGATCACATCAAGTTAAAAAGCTTTTGCGCAGAAAAGAAAACAAAGTGAGGAGACAACCCACAGAATGGGAGAAAATATTTGCAAACTGTCCATCTGACAAGGGATTAATAACGAGAATATATAGGGAGCTCAAGCAACTCTATGGAAAAATCTAGTAGTCTGACTGAAAAATGGGGGAAAGATCTGAGCAGACATTTCTCAAAAGAAGACTCCAGATGGCAGATAGATATGTGAAAAGGTGCTCAACATCACTGATCATCAGAGAAATGCAAATCAAAACTACAATGAGTTTACCCCAGTTAAAATGGGTTTTATCCAAAAGATAGGCAATAACAAATGCTGGTGAGGATGTGGAGAAAAGGAAACCTTCTCACGTTGTTAGTGGGAATGTAAATTAGTATAACCACTATGGGAAACAGTTTGGGGGTTCCTCAAAAAAAAAAAAAAAAAAGAAAACAAACAAAAGAAAACTAAAAATAGAGCTATCACATGATCCAGCTAGGTGTGTACCTAACTAAAGGAACTCAGTATATTGAAGAGATACCTGCACTCCCATGTTTATTGCAGGACTATTCGCCATAGTCATGATTTGGAAACAACCTAAATGTTCATCAACAGATAAATGGATAAAGAAAATGGAATCTGTATACCCAGTGGAGTACTGTTCTGCCATAAAAAAGAATGAGAACCAGTCATTTGGAACAATCTTTGTGGAACTGGAGGTCATTATGTTAAGTGAAATAAGCCAGGCACTGAAAGGCAAGCTTCACATGTTCTCACTTATTTGTGGAACTAAAAATTAAAGCAATTGAACTCATGGAGATAGAGTAGAATGATGGTTACCAGAGGCTGGGAAGGGTGGTGGGGTGGTGGTAAGGGGGAAGTGGAGATGGTTAATGGCTACAAAAAAAATAGAAAGAATGAATAAGATTTAGTATTTGATAGCACAGCAGGGTGACTGTAGTCAATAATAATGTAATTGTACATTTAAAAATAATTAAATGAACATAATTGAATTGTTTGTAACACAGAGAATAAATGCTTGAGGGAGATGGTCACTCCATTTACCCTGATGTGATCATTACACATTGTATATCTGTATCAAAGTATCTTCTACACCTCATAAATATATGCACCTACCATATACCCACAAAAATTTAAAATTTAATAAATAGCAAGTGTATATCTATATACTAGCAATGAATACTTGGTTACCAAAATCAAAAATAAAATATAATTTAAAGTTGCTCAAAAAATAATACAGGTGTCAATCTAACAAAACATATATTGGATCTTATATGCTGTAAACTATAAAATGCTAATGAAAGAGGTCAAAGAAGTTCCTTATAAATGGAGAGACATACTTAAACATGTACATGAATTTTTATAGTAAATTTGTCCAAATAGCCAAAAACTAGAAATGATCCAGATGTCTTTGAGTGGTTAGACAGGCTGTGATACATTAATTTCACGGAATACTACTCAGCAATAGAAAAAATTGATTATTGATATATACAGCAATCTTGATGAGAATTATGCTGAGTGGAAAAGCCAATCATAAAGTATTACATACAATGATTCCGTTTATATAACATTCTTTTTAAAATTATTTTTATTTTTATTTTATTTTGAGACAACGTCTCATGGACAGACAGGAAGACTCAGAATTGATAGAGATGTCAGTGCTCCCCAAATGGATATACAAGTTTAATGTAATTTCTGTCAAAATCTCAGTCTTTTTGTAGATACAGACAAGTTTATTCTAAAATATAAATGGAAAGGCAAAGGAAAGAGAATAGCTAAAACAATTATGAAAAGGAAGAATGAAGTCATACTAATTAGTCTGCTTGATATCAAATGTACTAATTTACATATTATGACTTTATTATATAGTCACAATAATAAAGACTGTGTGGTGTTGGTGAAGGAATAGACTCATAACTTAATGGGACAGAAGGTAGAACCCAGAAATAGATCCACAAGTGTGCCCAACTGATTTTTGACTAAAGCAATTCAATTTGAAAGCAATCCAATGGAGGGCAGATAGCCTTTTCAGTAAACGGTCCAGGAGCAAGTGGATGACCAGAGACATGTAACCTAACCTCCACCTAAACCCCACACTTCATACCAAAAAATTAACCCCGAATAAATCAGAGACTGAAATGTAAAACATAAAACAATAAAACTTTTAGGGAAACAAAAAACCAGAAAATTTTCGAAATACAGGGCTAGGCAAAGAGATATCAAAAGCAAGATCCCTGAGAAAGAAAAAATGATAAATTTGACATAATTAAAATGAAAATTTTTTGATTTGTAAAAGAGTCTGATAGAGGATGAAAGGACAAACTACAGAGAAAATGTTTACAGACTCCACACGTAAAAAAGGACTGGTATGTAGATATACAAAGGACTCTCAAAACTCCAGAGTGAAAAAAAAAATCAAACCATTCATTTAGAATGTGAAACTAAAGACAGGGACAGAGGGACAGACATTTCACTGAAATGGTATGTAGATGGAAGATATGCACATGAAAAAATTAGTTCAGCCCTATTAGCTCTAGGGAAATGGAAATGAAAACCACAATGAGATGTCATTTGCTTATTAAGATGGTTAAAGTAAAAAATAGTGACAACACTAAGTGATGGTAAAAATTCAGTGAAACTGGATCTCTCATCCATTGCTGGTGGGATTGTCTGGCATTCTAGAAAACAGTTCCTAAGAAACTAAGCATGCAGCTGATACCATCTGGCAGTCGCACACATGATCATTTATCTTACAGAAGTGAACACTTGAATTCACACAAAAACATTTACATGAATGTTTATAATAAATTTGTCCAAATAGCCAAAAACTAGACATGATCAAGATGTCTTTGAGTGGTTAGGCTGTGATACATTCATTCCGTGCAATACTACTCAGCAATAAAAAGAATTGATTATTGATATATACAACAATCTTGATGAGAATTATGCTGAGTGGAAAAACCAGTCATAAAGTATGACGTACAATGATTCCATTTATTTTTATTTTGTTTTGAGACAGCATCTCACTCTGTCGCCCAGGCTAGAGTGCAGTGGCACAATCTCTGCTCACTGCAACCTCTGCCTCCTGGGCTCAGGTGATCCTCCTACCTCAGCCTCTCCAGTAGCTGGGACCACAGGTGCGCACCACCACACCTGGCTAATTTTTTTGTATTTATTTGTAGAGATGGCATTTCACCACATTGTCCAAGCTGGTTTTGAACTCCTGAGCTCAAGCATTCCGCCTGGCTTGACATTCCAAAGTACTGGAGTTACAGGCGTGTACCACCACGCCCAGTGCTATATAACCTTCTTGAAATGACAAAATTATAGAAATAGAGGACAGATTTGTAGTTACCAGGGATTAAGAAGAGGGTTGGGGGGAATGGTTGGAAGGGAACCAGGTGTGACTATAAAAGGGCAACGTGAGGGACCCTGGTGATGATGAAAATATTTTGTATCTTGACTGTGTCAGTATCAGTATCCTAGTTGTCATGTATACTATAGTTTTGCAGGATGTTATTATTGATGGGTTCTAGGTAAAGGGTGTGTGGGATCTCTCTATTCTTTCTTTTAACTGAATGTGAATCTACAGTTATTTTTGTTTTAAACACAGTTTTTTTTCTTAATCCTGCATAATCTCCTCTCCTAACAATAATCCTTGTTACTAACTTACTGTGTAGGAGTAGTGCAGACTATGGATTCTAGTGGAAAACTCTCTGGGTTTAATTCCCAGTTCTGTGATGTCTCAGCAGGGTGTCCTTAGACAAATTGCTTTACCTTTCTATTATCAGTTTTCTCATTTGTAATATGGGGAGCGATAATTTTAATGCTAATAACACTTCTCTCATAGGGTTATTGTAAGAACAGATTCTGGCAGTCATATGTGGTGGTGATGGTGGTGGTTGCTATATTTCCTTTTGTTATTTTTATTTTAACACAGTTGATATGACGTGTATGCATTCACAGATTCTGTTTTTCTCTTAAGCCATATGTTTTTTTTTTGACAATTAATAAGATTTGAATCAAAAATAAAGAACTTTGGCAACCCCTCTTCCCTGTCAACTCCCAAATTTACAACCGAAATGTCACAGTTCAAAAAAAGTTTTAAGTTACTGCCTGAACTTAATTTTTAAAAAACTTCTTGTTTTCATGTCTACTTTGTAGCCAGAACTACTGGACTGGAGTTGTTTGTCCCAGCCACTGCTTTGGGAAGCACAAAGGCTGAATGCTTCCAGCCATTCTGGTGACATTTCTAATATGATTGAATGGCGATATCTTTGGGAATGCGTCTCTACACTTTCAAATCTGCAGGGCCCCAGTCACCATCTGTTGAAATACTTCATCTAGAATTGAACTATGCCCCTTAAAAGGCAGATGAGTGACATGTTTAGCCTCTCCAAGCTTATCCTTGGTCCAGATTCTATTTATGACGAGTAATTTGGGGCTGCCTTCATTATGTCCAAAGCATAATTTAGGACATTGTGATTTAATGATGTGTATTGGTAATTTTGAGTCATTTATGTGAATTCAGGTAGTTTCATGCAGTCATGAGAATTCTTATGTAATATAATGAATGAAATAGCAGCCCTCTTGGTGAGTTTCAGCATCCAAGATTCAAATCATAGATAAATTTAAAATAAATTGAAGTTTTCTCTGTGGCAAATGCAAAGCCTAAAATAATCTAGACAAGGGTAGATGGTATAGGCAAGGGGTATCATTTGTAACTTATTTTTCAAAAATAAAACTTGTACTACTTTTTTAAGCTTTCAGTAATTGAATAATCATACGTTAGGTAAGTAAAAAGCCTACATAAGACCCTCCCCAAGCCATTTTATAATTCTAAACTCAGGCTCTCTTCTGGCTTGGATTTGCTGTTGGAAAGCATCTTTGTTGTAGTTAGGGAATATTCAAGAGTGTGTAATTCCGTCATTGGGCTTCTTGCTTTTTTTTTTTTTTTTTTCCAAACAAATTTCTTATTTTTGTTTCTGGATTGCAGCCATAACACGAAAACAACATCTTGGTTAGACCCTCGGTGCCTGAACAAGCAGCAGAAGCCTCTGGAAGAGTGTGAAGATGATGGTAAGGGGCCAGGCAGGTCTTGGGTTAAGTGAATTGGGGGCACTGTTCACATGTGCAAATTTTAAAGAGTCGTAGCCAGGTCAGTCGAGTCTTATGTTGAGTTTTTAAAAGGTAATCCAATTTCTGCTAAATGGACTGTGGTTTACAAAAGCAGGAGGAAAGTCAGAATTGTTTCAAGAGAAGAATTTGTTTACACATAAAGACAGATGCTTACTAATATCTCCATTAGAAGCAGAACAGTCAGAAACTGTTCAAATGAAGATACGTCCTCTGTCTTCAGGAACTTAGAGTAAATTCTAGAAAGTCTCTAGGAATAAAGAAACCAAAGATGCTCTGGTCACTCACACATTCTAAGGTTTAACCCTATCTTATAAAAGTCTTAGGGGAAAAGTTGGGAGTTTTTCTTGAACTCTACATATTTCACATACTTCCCTAGTCTTGGAGGTAGGGGAAACAGATCTAGACATGTTTGAGAATCTCTGTGTAACTTACAGTATACCCAAAATATGTAGTAAGTGTATTCTTTTGAGACAGAGGTTGAGGTGTTATCTAGAGCACCACTCTCCCTGTTAATCTTGGAAATGAACTAACTGGCTGTAAGAGCTTTTGTTGAAAAAGTTCATTTCAAGGCTTTGGGTTTTCTAATTACTTCTCCAAAATGAAAAAAAAAAAAAAAATTGAAACACAGCTAGTGTGTCCCTTTCAGTACACCAACGTCTATCCCAAGTTCTACCAAAATTATTTTTTGATGTGGAAGAATGAAAAGGGAAATGGTTTGCTTCACTCTGCTTTGCTACTCATTATTCAATTCTGGCATGTGAATTAGTAGTATAATTATTAAATATGTATTTTACTGTAAGATAACAGAACTTTATTATTTGTCCTATAGTGCAGAATTGTTGTATATATAAACTTGAAGATTTTTTGAAAATGCAAGGCAGTATTTTAAAGTATAATACTGTCAAAACCTTGCACTCCATGATGCTTCCATTATACATGGTTTGCAGATTATGTTAAATGACATAGACTATTGTGTCGGTATTTATCTGAATTACTTCAAATGGAAACAAAAGTCCTTCTAACTTAGGAGGCACAACCAAGATGCTTGTTTTATTTTGGTTGCTTTGTTTCATTCCTGAAGAAGGAGTAGAACAAGTTCATTCAGCTCTGGTATTTTGCATGCTTGGGAGATAATGGACTGTACTGATTATTTCAGTATTCTGTTTAACATATAATACTGGTTGAGTATCCCTGATCCCAAAATTTGAAGTCCAGAATGTTCCAAAATTGGCCAGGTATGGTGTGGCTCATACCTGTAATCCCAGCACTTGGGGAGGCTGAGGCAGGAGGATCACTTGAGCCAAGGAGTTCAAGACCAGCCTGGGCAACATAGTGAGACCTTGACTCTACAAATAATAAAACAAAAATTAGCTAGGCGTGTTAGCATGTGCCTGTGGTCCCAGCTACTTAGGAGGCTGAGGCAGAAGGATCACCTGAGCCCAAGAGTAGGAAGCTGCAGAGAGCTGTGATTGTGCCACTACACTCCAGCCTGGGTGACAGAGAGAGACCCTGTCTTAAAAGAAACAAACGAAACAACAACAGGCTCCAAAATCCAAAAACTTTCTGAGTGTCACCATGATGCGCAAAGGAAATGTTCACTGGAGCATTTTGGATTTTGGATTTTCGGATTAGGAATGCTGAGCCAGTAAGTATATTACACAAGTATCTCCAATCTGAAAATATGCAAAATCTGAAACCCTTTTGATTCCAACCATTTTGGATAATGACTACTCAACCTGAACATAAATAACCAGTTTTTAAAGATCAGAGCATAAAACACATTCAACCCTAAAACTTCATGGAACAGTAATCATTATTTGATGCCTTATGATTTTGAAAGCAATTTAGGCACCCAGTACCATAGGGTCTTCAATGTCAATATCCCTTTTGTAATTATTCTGGGAATGTATGAAAATGCCTGTTAATACAATATTATAAGTGATAGAATACTGCAATAGCTTTTACTGAGAAAAACTGTACGTAGAGTAAAAGTATTGAATGGAATTGACATTTTTGTTACCAAATCTAGTAATTTTTAATTCTTAAAATTCTTATCTTTTTGCGTTAATGTTATTTCCTTTGGAACAAGAATGTATTCATACCAAATGCAGTTAGTTTATAATTATCTCTTTAATATTAGAATTCATATATTCTGTTTCTGGTAGAAATTCTATGTATATCTGTGTGCCTGTACACACAAACAGTATAAATATATAATCAGAGTATGGTAAGTATCAGTTTGCATTTTCTGTTGCCAGTTAATGCAAAGCTGCCTTGTTATTATTTATAACACAAAGCAGAAAAACATATTGGTTGCAAATATTGTCCCTGTATTTCTTTCTGTTCTCTGTAGGTCATACATATGAGGTGTAACAGTATAGCATCATACTTAATTATTATAAAGATTTAATGTGTTCTATTTCCTATCTCAGAAAATCGAGAAACTGGTTTGAGATTTTGATGTTAATGAATGACTCCTTCTGTCATTGCTGTGTCCAGTTCAGTTAGAAGCCCTCAGTGTTGTCTTTGAACTCCAGGCCAATATTGTAACCCATCTGATTGATAATGTCAATGGTTGTCTCGAAGAGACTTCAACTTAGTCATATTAAAACCATTAAAACTGATGATCTTTCCCCCCAAATTACAAAATATACAAAGTATTTCCTGTCTCCATTCATGGTAAATTTATGCATACTCAAAATTCCCCCTTGATATGTCACTTTTCTTCACACCTATTTCTAACCTGTGAACCAGCTGAATTCACTTGGCATCCTAAATATCTCTTGGATCCATTCACTATTTTTTTCACCGCATCTACCATTCTCATCTGGGATCATGCTCATCTCCCATACAGACTCTTTTCACTCTCCTTTTTATGTTGCACTCGGAGAAATCTTTTAAAATGTAAATGTGATGATATTATCACTGACAGCCTCCACAGGGTCTGCTTAGGAAATGCCGGGTCCATAGCTTGCTTCTCTGAGCCCTGTCTGGTCAGCCTCTCTAGGTTTTCTCACACTGTTTCTCTGCTCTCTGCTCTTCATCCCCACTAGTCCTCATTGAGTTCCTGCCTCATGTCAGTTAAATGTGCATTTCTCTCTTAGAATACGCTTACATTTCACTATACTCTTACATTTCACAATAGTTATTGAATGCTTTCTGTATGTCACGTGTGTCCTAGGTATTCGAATGTGTCAATGAATACAACAGACATTAAACTTTGCATATCCTCCAGGTTATACTTCAGGGAATTTTTCCATGACTTTGTCCCCAAAGATATGATTAGGTCACTCATGTATCTTACTCTGTTGAGAACTTATCATGGTTTTAATTTTAGTTTTATTTGTGTGAGCTTTGGATTTGTCTCCTGTTCTGGAAAAGTAGAGATGTCTGATTGTGTTTTTTGAGATGGAGTCTTGCCCTGTTACCCAGGCTGGAGTGTGGTGGCATGATCTCTGCTCACTGCAACCTTTGCCTCCCTGTTCAAGCAATTCTCCTGCCTCACCCTCCTGAGTAGCTGGGATTACAGGTGAGCACCACCTGCCTGACTAATTTTTTTGTATTTTTAATAGAGTCGGGGTTTCACCATGTTGGCCAGGCTGGTCTCGAACTCCCGACCTCAGGTGATCCACCCACTTTGGCCTCCCATAGTGCTAGGATTACAGGCATGAGACACCATGTCTGGCCCCTGATTGTGTTCATTTTGATATGTCACCTAGCACAGTGACTGGCACATCATAGATCTTGATAAATAACTACTGAAGAAGTGAACAAATGCTCCCAAAGATGTTATATAATATCCAAATGGGCATTTTCACAGATGACTTTGTGTAAATTAGATTCTCCTTTTAAGAAACAGTGCCAATCAAAACTTACCGTTGGCAGTGGGATCATTTTTTTTTTATTATTATACTTTAAGTTCTAGGGTACATATGCACAACATGCAGGTTTGTTACATATGTATACATGTGCCATGTTGGTGTGCTGTACCCATTAACTCGTCATTTACATTAGGTATATCTCCTAATGCTATCCCTTCCCCCTCCTCCCACCCCACAACAAATCAAGAGTTTACAAGGTGTCTAGGCCTATGTTGGTTATTTAAGTCAATCATTGATTGATTGGTTCATTCATTCATTCATCAAGAAATATTTAGTACCTAACATGTGCAGAAGGCTACACTGGGCACTGAGCCTATTGTGGTAGTGAAAACAGGCTCAATCCCTGTGTTTGTGAAGCTTATAGGAGCCACTTGCCCTGACCCTGGGGAAACATTATGTATGAAATGATTTTTGTGTGTTCTCTCATGTTTTCTTCTCAATAATAATAAAATGTTTTACTGACAGCAAGAGGACGAGGTCAAGAACAGAAAGGATTTGGACTTGTTTTGCTCCCTGAAATTTTTGAGGACATTTTAATTCTAATATTTCTGAGCTGCTTGACTTAGAAAGTGTGTGTGTGTGTATGTGTGTGTTTTCTCACAAAACCAGTAAAATGCCTCCCAACACTCCTTCAGGGCAGTTTTCAAGGCTTTTTTCTTTGATATATTTTATCTTGACGTAATTCATCTTTCCAGCTCCTTTTTGAAAGACATCAAAGTTAGCTCATTATACAGTCTGCACTTTCAATTTGACCTCACCTTGCATTTTTCAAGCAGCACTGTTACTTGTAAGTTAAATAATGCTTTAATTGTGAGTATAATTGCCTCACTGATTAGAGGATTATTAAAGGATTAAAAGGACTGATAATGAATGGTCTAACAGCTTTGTTTACTCCCAATAAGGTCTGTAATAAGTGACTTCCCACTTAAGAACATTGAAACTGCAAAGGTATTTTTCATCTTTTACAACCAATCAAATCCTATTTTGACATGCAAGGAAATGAGCCATGTAATTATTTTACCAATATCAGCTCTTCCCGTTTTGTGATTTACACTGAGGTCGCAAGTTTACTATCCAAGCCAATGAAATAAGCCACAATGCAGGTAAGGACGAACTAGAGTGATGTTTGCTGCTGTTTTCCTGAGGAGATTTCCTTTCTTGGTGCTGGTGTCTGAATTTTGCTTTCTCTCTTTTCTGTCTCATTCCTGCTATTCCTTTGGAGAAGAAGGGGTACACACCGAGGAGCTGGACAGTGAACTAGGTAAACCTTCCCTGCCTGCTGCTGCTGCATGACACGTGCATGACATGGCTTGCATGGTTTTCTTCCCCAGTGAATTGCTTAATCCCTCTGTTTCTTTAGTTTGCACTCCTCCAATTATGATTTTCATTCTAGCTTATCCAGGAAAGGTCAGTCTTACAACCTGCGTGTCTGACTGCAGGCATCACGCAGAGTTGTAATACGTTATGTTTACAAAGAAAATGTCTGACTGAACAGAGACTAGAACGAGAGTTAGCGAATTGGTAATGGGTAGTCTTGTAAAGTGAGGATTGGGAAAGAACCGAAGAGATGCTCGCTGTGTCCCTTGAACTTTCGCGTAATGTGTCTCAGTCTTGTTTCTTTATTTGTTTTTTGCGGATGGTTATTTGGGTAATACAAAAAAGCCAAGCAGAACAAACAAAAATCCATTAAGACTAGTTTAAGGAGCATTATAGGAGCACTTGCAATAAAAGAAGGTCACTGAGGAATTGAATAGTTAAGTCTTAGGATTGTGTTGTTATTACGTCACAGACCACATGTTGTTGACCTTGCCATTATAGTGAGTGGTTGTTTATATAGTGATGCAGCACCTATATGTACTGTTTGCCTTAGAGTTGTGTCAATGCAAATCAAGTCTTGACTACTATAGTTATTGTTGTTTAGGAATAATTTATACTAGCAGATGATGCCAAATTCTTGTTTCTTTGCTATTGGAATATATTGAATTATGTTTGCTATTACGTTCAGTCCTTTATGTTCAACCTTGAACAACATTAAAATTAGTTTGCATTCCATCTGATACATTTGCTGATGGATACATAGGAAAGCATAAATTTCAGCTAAATTGCAGATGAAAGCCTCGGCTGATGGAAGATTCTTTAGCAATTGAAGATTGTTTAAGTAGAAGATTGTTTAACATCAGTATGAGTGGAACTATACTAAGATTATTGAGTCTGCCTGGCATTTTTGAGATTGCCTGAAGACCTGAAAATATAAATCTATTTAATACAGATTATTGCATTCATTTGGTTTTCTTTATTTTTGTTACGTGAGATAAAGATAATCAGTCATGGTTGGCTAGAATTATGATAGAATAGAACCAAGGTCTGTTTTTCTTAACATTTGGAACATGTCTGTTGTAATTGATGCACATGCCAACAATGGTCGATAACTATTGATGGATCTATTTTTAAAGATGTTTAATAAGTTGCCTTTGTGGTCATTGTGAGAGGGATGACTTAAGGTTCACCCTGAATGATAGAACAATTTGAAACTAATTTGATCGAAAAAGAATTTGTCAATCCAATGATATTAGATAAAGTAATTGAAAGAGACAGAAATAGGTTTTCCAGACACAAAATGAGTGTCTTAATCATTTGTTCAGCCAATTTCAACCACTCTTGCTACCTGAGTAATACGTGTGAGAGATCACTCTGCTGTCTGCTGGCAGCCAGTGGAGATAGCACAGCTGTGTACAGGGGCACAACCTTATTTGCTTCTCTGGAAATTTGAATTTGAAATTTTCAGGAAAGAAGTTTCTGCATTTTACCCACGTGTAACTCTGATATCGTGGTGACCTGCTTATGCTGTTAAAGACTCTAAACATGAGTTCTCTTGGCTTTCTCTGGGTTCAGATCAAACTGTCTGGCTCCCCTGCTTACTGGCTATGCAAACTTACACAAGCTATTCACCTTCTTTTAGCTTCCCTTTCCTTATCCATAAAGAGGGGCCAAAAGAGGAGCTCCCACGGTGCTTATGAGGTGACTTAATGAAAGCGTGTTTTAATATTTGTCCCTGTGATCAGCACATGCTATTAGCTATTTGCAGTGTTATTATTTATTACCTAATTCCCTCTTCTTGGATTTTTCAGTACTTTCTTATGGTACTTTTTTCCATTAACACAGCACAAGGGAGGAATGCATTCTATATTATAGAAATGGCCCAAATGTGTTATTGTAGGAAGGGTAGAGATAAAACCTTTGATTTTTGCCTGCACATGTCCACTGTGTAAAGAGTAGCACACGTGCACACACACTGTTTTCTGTTGCATTCACTCCAGATTCTGTTGACAATCTCACTGCTCATTTTCTTAATAAGAGGGTCCTAATTTCAAACAATAGCAACTGTCAGGTTTTCAGTGAACAATGTAATTCCAGATGTGACAAGGAAACCCTCTTTGTAATCGGCCTCTGAGAGGCGTGGGCAGTTGGCTTGGGTGTTGGACACAGATCATTTGATTATAGAGTTGTCATTTCTGAACTCTGTTGTTTGAGCTGGGTCAGTTGCTCCATTATGTACTTTGGTTTGCAGAATTTATCACGTCCTCTGCAGACATCTCCCCAGAATTAAAAAGCACCTGCAGAACCTTCTTTTGGAATTATAGGGTATTCATGTGGTGAAACCAACTAGGGGAGATAGAGCCAAGAAAATAAGTTCTCCTCCCACCCAAAACTAAGTCACAGTTTTGAAATGTATCTCTGATTTTGAACATGATTTTCAATCTATACTCAGAGAACTCTCTTTGAAAAGAACTTAGAACCTTTGACTGCTCAATGTTTGCTCTGTGGAGACAAAATAGTGCAGCATGAGATTTTCAGAGGCAGGAGTAGCAAGTACACAGGCCACAGACATCTGTCTTGTTCCTTTTGTGCTTTCCTGGAACAGCTGCCATTTGTTGGACACTTTCTATGTGCCAGGAACTGTGCTAAGTGTTCAGAAGTATCTTTGCTTAGTCCACCATTGACTTTTGAGGTAAACCCAGAGAAAGATGTGGTTCAGAGATGTTAAGTAAGTAGCCCAAGGCCACAGAGTAGTAGAGATAAATGAAAGAACTAAGGCTCAATCTTATATCTGGGCAATGCCAAAAGGATCTTAGCTACCTCAAATCTCTGTGATAGGTTGTACAGTCTAATCTGCTCCCTAACTGTGGTTAGTCATACGAGGATTCCTTTTTAAGAGTCTTTAGAGTGTTTGCTTAAAAAATTATAATGTCATTCTGACTTAAATATTTTCTGCCTTTTTCAGTCTTTTAGAACCAAATGGCAAATTCTAGGACAAACATCTTCCTATTTAAAAATCAATGACCCATTCCTATTTTAAGCTTTAGGAGACTAATTTCTATGATTAAGTTAATGACCACATTGGAAGTGAGAAACTGTCTTTTCAATTTCTGGAGTTTGCTCATCTGTTCCAAAAGATGTGTTTAAACTGACAAATGTCCAGAGATGCCAGTTGACTGGACCCATTTTTCAACTCTAGAATATTAAGTTGTTGACTAGGCACTAGAAAAGAAGTCACGGGTACTTTCTTTTCTAGTACCCTCCTCGGCCCTCCATCAAAGCACATACCACGTGGCTGAATTTTCTGCTTAGATGATGCACTTGCGTTTGTCTTTGTGTCCCTGGTGCCTAACCCACCCTCGGGCAAAAAGTAGGCATTCAACAAATGTTTGTCAAATTAATAACTGAGTAACTTGAAAGCTTAATATTTCCCCTGTTTTATCTAAAGATAATCAGGCCACATATCTCAGGTTGCAGATTTTGAAAAGAGATGGTGTTTCTATGAAACTTAATGCGGTCTCCTCACATCCATCCACCCTTCTGCCCTATACAAATGTATGATTGTGCACCAATTTGCATTTTTTTTAATCTTCGATTTCCCAACTCTTTGGTAATATTTTCCTGGTTCATTTTCATTTAAATGGTAATTTCCAGCTTTGTAAGGGGAAAGCATTTCCTAGGCATTTAATTTGCATCGGTCTGCAAGACTCAGTGTATGAAAATGCCAAGTTGTATCAACATCTGCAAATTGGACCTGTCTTGCATTTTAGTAGCTTATGTCTCCTACAAGTCAAAGACTTCTTTAAAACTTGCTAAATGTTTTTTCTTTTTAATTTAGAAGAAAAGGGGAGAAAACCTGTCTCTTTGTTTGCAAACAAGTAACATGTGGAGCAAAAACCATGAGATTAATGTCTCTTGATGTGCAGCCAAATCTGAACAAAACATAAACTTTGAGTAATTAGTCTGTATGTGTTTGTGTGCATGTGCATACCTCCACCTCAGTGTGGAACTGTTTGTGGCATATGTAAGCCTTCTGCCCTGATGACATCATTATTTAAATTAGTGACCACATGATTCCTTGAATTAAACAAAAATCTATTTCAAATATTTCAAGTTTGTAGTATTCTATCAAAGTTGGTCTTAATAGCTACTTCTAGGACTAATTATTCACTTTAGAGTGTGGTATTACATAAGTTTGCCTTGACTACATGTATCAGGGAAGCTTTAAAATTAAGTTGAATAACTATTGCTCTGCCTGAAAGGATTGTTTAATGACAAAAAAAACACAACCTAGTCCCTTCTTTCACCAAGTAAAATAATATGGTGCAGTGGGCCTTTCCACAACAGATTCTTGTTCAGACAGAACTATTACCTGTTTAATAAAGTTTTGGCCTTTGATATGAAACCTTAGGAAGTTCTGTAGAGCATGGTTGAGTTTTCAGAAAGGCACATACATCCCCCAGTGCCATTGTACCACCACATTTAAAGAAATAAAATCGTCCACCTTAGATAGTGAGCTCTTAGAGATCAGGAGCTGTGTTACTGCTTTCACAGGTTAAGTGCTGGGAAAGATGGGCCAGCCCAGAGATAGCAATTGAGTGATAGATGTGTGCAGTTCAAAAACCCAACTGCATTTTCATTAGGAACAAGGAGAAAATAACATGCAGATTTTATTTTATTTCAAGGAGAGCAAAGCAACACTATTGTATTGAAAATGAAACATTAATTTTCATCCATTTTTCTTGTGTAATAAGATGGCCTAGGAACAAAATGAGAAAACCGTAAACATTTAAGATAGGAACTAGGCATTCAAGGCAAGTTTAACCTATATTTTCACTAAAATCTAATTTAATAGTGATTTAGAATAAAGGCTGCATTTTATTAAGTTTTATTTTCTTGCATGAAATACCAGTAGATAAAGAATTGCTGTTCATGTAGAAAAATACACTGATAAAATAATAGATACTTTTTTTTTTTTGGTTAGGATATACAGTTTTAATTGTATTTAAAGCGTTTTTATGAGTCTTTCTCTTTTTGCCTAACTCAGTTGTTGAAAATACCCAGGCTCTTCAAGAATATGCTCTTCTTGCCCTAAATGTTCTTTTATATTTCAGAACTGCCTGCTGGTTGGGAGAAGATTGAAGACCCTGTCTATGGTATCTACTATGTAGAGTAAGTGCCCATTCACAATCCACACATTAGCTTATACCTCTCTATAATTATGTACCTTTGTGTTAAGTACAGCCTGACATCATTATAAGGCACAAACCAATTAACAATATTAATTTTATGATGAAAATATGTATGCATATTTTAATGAATGAGAAAATATTCAATAAATCTGAAAATAGCAAATCATATTATTAAATTCACATGGGCAGGATCCATGTCTTTTGTTCACCACTGCATCACAAAGGCCCAACATGGTCCTGGCATATGGCAGGTACTTAATGAGTGTTAGTTGAATGAATGAGTGGATGAGAAAAGCCAGGATTCAGTAGACCAGATGAAGAGGGATTGTTTATCTTTACAAGGAGTATCTGATTTGTCTACTTTTTGTTCTACCCAGATCTGAACTCCTTAGCAATTACTTCTTTATTCATTCATACATTCCAAAAGGTTCAGCCATGGTAATTTATGAAATGTTGCCAGGATTGAGGAGGAAATGGAGAACTAGCCTAGGATGCAGGCTTTGTGTGTTTCTTTGTTTCTCTCTTGCCTGAGGTTCTTGTTTCCCATTTTTAAAAGTCTAAAACCCTCGTGACTTCTTTACTGTGTGCCTTATTCTAGCATTGGGCTCCCGCTTTTTCCTTTCATCATAACTATTGATTGATAGGATGATACTAAAAGAAACCCAAAGATTAGGACATTGAAAAAAAAAAAAAAGCTTTGTATTATATAATTTCCTCTGAGAACTAATAAAAGTTCCTTCAAAAGAAGCAAATGCCATATAAATGTTGTAGAAACATAATCTTACCTGCCACACTGAAGATGTAACTGTCATATTTTCTTTCCTTTATGCTGCTGGTGATGAAAAGTCATTTGTATAATACCCTGGTGATATGAACACAAGACGAAAAAAGTGCCAGGCCATAAAACAGATGCCCAGCATCTTATTGTAAAAATTATGAGTTCAATATAGCAAGTGTCCTTGGCCAGTACTGACTTTTACCTCCACTTTGCCTAACAAGAGGGATTGGTAATATGGGGCATCAGAGAGGCAAAACTTGGCTCTCCCTCTGACCCTCAGAAAATAAATTTCTTTTGTGTGCCCCAAAGATCATCTTTCTCACAGATGTACTGTGTGGTTTTTGCTGTTTGAAGCTCATTTTGAATTGTCCCTCAACTAGTTTATGCATTAAGAGAGAGCAGGAACAGATGACAAAAGCTTTTATGGGTGAAGACACTAGTTTGAGAGGGCAAGTTGTTATCTTACCACACAGTTCTCTGTGTGTCTTTTCAGATTCATGTGCCTGTTAATGGTAGACCATTTGTTAGAATGAAATTACTACAAGAATTAGGAAATAAACATGTAGGCCTTTAATAGAAATTAAGAGCAATCAGTCTATCCTTTCTATTGATAAGGCTGCTTAAAAAAATAAAGCCTAGCTTTTTAAAAAACTCAAGAGTTCTAAATAATCAAAAGAGTATGCTTCTAAATTTCTAATAAACTATTATTTTGAATTAAGAAAAATAAGTCTGGGCATGGTGGCTCATGCCTGTAATCCCAGCATTTTGGGAGGCCAAAGCAGGTGGATCACTTGAGGTCAGGAGTTCGAGACCAGCCTGGCCTACATGGTTAAATGCCATTTCTACTGAAAATACAAAAATTAGCTGGGTATGGTGATGCACGCTTGTAATCCCAGCTACTCGGGAGGCTGAGGCAGGAGAATTGCTTGAACCCAGGAGGCAGAAGTTGCAGTGAGCCAAGATCGCACCACTGCACTCCAGCCTGGGTGACAGAGAGAGACTCTGTCTCAAAAAAAAAAAAAATGTATATTTATGTGTATATGCTTGTGTGTGTGTATATATGTGTGTGTATATATATATACACACATATATATGCACCATATATATGTAAGTATACATATGTATACATGTATGTATGTATATATATACAATTAGTTTTGTAGCCCTCTAAGTGTTTGAATCTTTGTCATTTTGAGCACATCACATCTACTTAGGTTAACTTTATTTGGAGTCTCTCTGCCTAAGGCCTGTACTTTTAATTATGCCTCTATGTTTAGTGATCAAAATAGTTAACAGATGTGAGTCGAGTTCTTTGTTTAACTTCATTGTTTGGATGAATGCTTATGCTTCTGTGAACCCTACTGCAAACAGTTACACAGCAGTTCTGGCATCGTATGTTACAGACAATGTCACATAGCCACTTTAATCTTATTTCTCAATAATTCCTTAATCTACTTCTTATTGAATTAAAGCAGCTTCCCCTGTCAGGTGGTATCTTGGACATTTGGAGGGGGTCAGTGGTTAAAATCCTGGGATTTGAAAGCAGACAACCCTGAGCTTGCATGCCTGTTTCCTGCTTACTAGCTATATTATGCTAGGTGAAGTATTTAACTGCCCAGACACTTACTTTCCTTATTCATAAGATGTGAATAAAAATAGGACTTACCTCCTGGCATTTACTGAGGACTTTTAAATAAAATGCATATAAAACTGGTAGCCCAGTGCTTAGTGCATATAAGCAGCCAGTAATGGAAACTTTTCATTTTTATTTCCTCTTTCTAACTGAGCATTTTAACACACGAGGGTTAGCATCTCAGACCACCTGCTCTACTCAGTTTGATTCCAGGGACTTGGTCTGATTGGCATTTTGCTGGTGGGATGAAGTGTTTCAAGCTGAATACTATTTGCTGTCTTCCCCAGCCACATCAACAGGAAGACACAATATGAGAACCCGGTTCTAGAAGCCAAACGGAAGAAGCAGCTTGAGCAGCAGCAGCAGCAGCAGCAGCAGCAGCAGCAGCAGCAACAGCAACAGCAACAGCAGCAGCAGCAGCAGCAGCAGCAGCAGACAGAAGGTTGGCCTCTTTCCTCTAGGCTTTTTCTTGAGCAGGGGAGCATGGGGCGAAATCTGAGCACTGACACCCTCGTGTGGTCAGAACTGGCCTCGATGATTGAGTCCTCTCTTGCCACACTGAAGAGTTGATGTCCTGTGGGGAGGAAGAGAACCCCCTCTCCATGTTCCTTTGGATGGCCAAAGTGGAGATCCTAATTCGAAGGCACCCAAATCTCCATTTTAATTTAGAAAGGAGCATCATTAGATCAGAGAACTTTCTGATGGGGGAGGAAATCTCTTGCCCCCGCAGTATTTGCATTGCAACTGGTAGCTAAATCCAAACCACTTTTAGCATTTTTACTTTAAGTGGAGTTACTGGGCATGAAACTAACTTTTAATTTTAGGAACATTACATGTAAAGAATCAGAAAGAGCTGGTAGTTTTGGGTGCTTTTTAAAAATTACAGACTAATTCATGCTCTTTGTAAAAATATGGACAATTCGGGAGTATAGAACATTAAATTCTCCCCTGCTTGCCCCCTTCCCATTCTCAGAGATAAGCCCTGTGCAGAAATTTTCTAGGGATATACATATATGCATATTTTAACAAAAATCTGATAATAATTTATACATATATAGTATGTATGTGAGACCTGTTTTCTCACTTTTTATTTCTTGCACATATTACTAAGTTGGCTAATATAGATTTAGCTTATACTTTTTAATGGTGACATAATGTTCCATTTCATGAATGCCTCTGCTTTATTTAGCCATTCGTTTATTACTAGATACTCTGGCTTTCCCCAGTTTTTCATTGTGATCTTTTAGAATCATGGGCTTAATACTCCCCTCAATATAATATGTGAATATCAAATAGAATATCAAGTGTAACGCTTCTGTTACTATAATATTGAATATAATAAATATAAACCATATACTATAGGTTGGCAAACTTTTTCTGTAAATAGCCAGATAATAAAGATTTTAGGCTTCGCGATTCATACAGTCAATCTCTGTTAGAACTATTCACCTCAGCCATTGTAGTATGCAAACAGCTGTAGACAATATGTAAATGAATAGGTGTAGCTGTGTTCAAATAAAACTTTATGGGCACTGTAATTTGAACTTCATGTAATTTTCATATGTCACAAAGTATTCTCCTTTTTATTACTTTTCAACCATTTGAAAATATAAGTTATTCTTGGCTCACAGGCTGTATCCAAACAGGAATTGGCCCCAGTTTGGCTAGTGGGCCATAGTTTGCCAACCACTGCCCTGGACTGTACAATTTAGAGAGAGTAGGTATGTATGTCTGTGTATGTTCACCTACTGAAATGTTATCTACCTTAGTCTCTTTTCTAGCTAAAAAGAACTCTTCTCATATACATTTAGTGGGTACAAGTGCAGCTTTTGACACATAGGTATATTAAGTGGTGGTGAAGTGTGGACTTTTAGTGTAACCATTACCCAAATAGTATACATTGTACCCATTAAGTAATTTATCATCCTTCATCCCCCTCCAACCCTTCCGAGTTGCCATGGTCTATTGTTCCACACTCCATGTCCATAAGTACACATTATTTAGCTCCCACTCAGAAGTGAGAACATGTGGTATTTGACTTTCTGTTTCTGAGTTGTTTCACTTAAGATAATGGTCTCTAGTTCCATTCATGTTGCTGCAAAAGACATAATGTTATTCTCTTTTTTATGGCTGAACGGTATTCCATGGCATACATACCACATTTTCTTTATCCACTTATCCACTGATGGACACTTAGGTTGATTCTGTATCTTTGCTGTTGTGAATAGTGCTGCAGTAAACATACAAGTGTAGGTATCATTCTGATAGAATAATTTCTTTTTCTTCAGGTACCCAGTAGTGGGACTGCTGGATTGTATGATGGTTCTGTAGAGGTTGCAGTAATTTACATTCTCACCGACAGTGTATAAGCGTTCCCTTTTCTCCACATCCTTATCAACATCTGTTATTTTTTTCTAAAAGGAATTTTTTAATGTATCTTTCCTGAGCTGATAAAACTTGGTAGTGTTAGAAAGTGCAGTTTGCAAATGAGAATGTACAATTGAATATGTTAGCTGAGCTGGAAGTGATTCTGGGGTGCCATCTCAAGGGTCACTCACTGTGAGTTATGTCTGGCCTTCCAAGTGAATAAGACTACAATTAGGACCCAGGAGTATTTGTGATAGGTCTCATTTGGATTCAGAGATAACAGAAGAGCATACCCTTAGCAAACTGCTGAAATCTACCTTCATCTTCCTCCCTACCTAGGACAAGCTGGCCTCAGCAGCCCAGCTCATGTCTCAATCACATTAGAGAAATTTCTCCCTTATACAGCTGCCATTAGTTGACTGTATGTCTTTCCTGACATTTTTTAACTGACTTCACTTTGGACTTTCCAGCCAAAGAGAACTGGAGTTCTTATTCATTATATCGTAATATTTCTTTCCCAAAATGTCTTAGACAAGAAAAAAAGAGCTTCATAGAATGAGGTCAGATAACAACTTCTTTTTAATCTAAGCTATCTGCCCTTGGTTTATTGCCTTGAGTATTATTAATAATAAGGTGAATCATAAGTAACTCAATGAGCCATTTGAAGGAAAAATAGGAAACTTTCTTTTCCTTTTCATAGAATGGACAGAAGATCACTCAGCCCTTGTGCCTCCTGTTATTCCAAACCACCCTCCAAGCAATCCAGAGTCAGCCAGAGAAGCTCCACTTCAGGGTAAAGTACTTGTCTTTCTAATTGTGTCATGGTTTAACTCAAAATCTAATTTTTTTTTAAAGGTATTTTGAAAAGTGGAATCTTGTAACTCCCAAGTCATTCCTTTGATAGTGAAAACCATAAATAATGAAAACAATGATAAATGTGTTGTTAGACTTGTCAAGAAAAATTAGGAATCTTCCTGAATAATTTTTTTCCAACTATTTGTAATATTTTAAAAATAAAGACTACTTGTTAAATGATCATTCAAACCAACGTTTCTCAGTCTCAGCACCATTGCCATTTTGGGGTAAGTAATTCTTTGTTGTGTGTGTTTGTCCTGGGCATTGTGAGATGTCCCCTGGCCACTAGATGCCAGTAGCACACAGCCCACCTCTCACTGTGACAAGGAAATTGTCCCCAGACATTGCCAGATGTCTTTGGGGAGCAAACCCATCCCAGAGATAGGAATCACTGACTTAGAGACCACAGATATTTAATAGTATGTTAAAAAAGATAAATCTGAAACTCAGCATTAGATATTTCAAGAGTCTAGCCAACATATTAGGTTTTGTCTAAGACTTTCCTATAAATGCAAATGGTTTGATATTGTGTTTTCAGTTCTCATTCCCTATTCTTGCTGCAGTTTTCGTATATATGCATGTTTACAACGTTTCAATAGGTCTTGTTTGTTTACATTCACACATAGGATGAGGCCTTTATAGAGGATTATTCTTGAAAATTGGAAGCTCCAGAACCTTGCAACTTTCAGGCCTCCTTACTCTTAAATTATAGAAAATATTTGTGTTTAGTTTTCTTTTTCTTTTAAACAAGCATCATGTTTGACAGAGTTGGGGAATGTTTGTGGTACAGAAACAATAAAAATATTATAAAATTTGTCTTCCTTTCTACATTTTAAAAGAGATTTAATTGTGTTACGTATAAAAAGAGAATAATTCATTTCTTTAATTTTAATTCATTATAATTTTCATAAGAAAGAAATTGTTTCTCTGCCAGCTGACATTGTCACTAGATTAGAATTAGTATCAATTTATGTAAAATAATTTCTTCTGGCATGAATATACTTTTTAATGGTGATAATGGCTTTAATAAAGATAGGATATAGTAGATAATAATGTTGATTAATATCAACATAACTGTGGTGTCCTCACTTTTGTGGGATTTTTTGTAAATATAAAATTCCTTCTGTAGGCTCATGCCTTCTTACCTTCCCCTCTCTCACAGTAAGTTAGCTTCCTTTCAGTTCTTTTAACCAGCAAAACTGTGAACCGCTTCTGAGCCTTTGCAGAGGCTGTTCCTTCTGTTTGCAGTTGTCTTTTCCTCCTACTTCTTACTCTGCTAACTCCTGTTCACCTCAGGTCTTTGCTAGATTCCCCTACCATGTTTACTCTTAACCATCCTGTACTTCACATTTATGAAATTTAACCATTATAACTAGGTTCATTTGTGTGCTATTATTTAACAATAGTTTCTTCATTAGACTTTAAATCCCATGGAGGCAAGAGACTATGATTCTCTGTTTTTTTGTTTTCTCACTGCGAGATAATCCCAAACTAGGCATAATCCCTTGATATCCATTTTCTGATGACATTATTATTGAGTGAAACAGTATCCATCCATCTATCCATCCATCCATCCATCCATCCATCCATCCATCCATCCATCCACATATACATATAGAATAGCCAACCAGACTTTCTTACATAATTGTCTTAGAAATTAAATAAATTAAAGCTGTAAAGGTTCAAGTTCTGGGTGCCAAGTGCTTAGTGCACCAACTAAGAATTGAGATGGTATTTATCTGTATTAGACACTTCATCTCAGATTCTTACTTTTCTTTCACTCAGCCTTTTTTTCTTTTTCTTTTTTTCTCTTCTTCCTTAGTTCCTTGTATCTCTTCCTTGTTTCCTTAGTCATCTAATGATTGACTAAGACATCCACTGGTGTCTTCGTTCAGGCTGCTATAACAAGTTGCCATAGACTAGGTGGCTTAAACAACAAACATTTATCTATCAGTTCTGGAGACTGGGAAGTCAAAGATCAAAGTGCTGGCAGATCCAATGTCCAATGAGGGTGCACTTTGTGGTTTACGGACGGCCATTTTCTCACTGTGTCCTCATGTGGTGCAGAGTAGAGAGAGAAAGGACTAGCTCTCTTCCTCTTCTTATAAGAATAAGCCCATCATGTGGGCTCCACTCTCATGATATAATCACCTCCCAAAGGCTCCACTTCCAAATACCATTCAATAGCGTCTGAAGGTTCAGGCTCACTGAACTCTCCTCGAGATTGACTCGTTTATTCTTACCACCCTTCTACTGCGTAGTCTCTCTGTTGATCCACACGTTTCAAGCACCTTTATAATCTTTGGAATATAACTGATACCAAAGAAACCATATCAATAAGTTAAAATCCATACCATTTGGCTCCAAGCTGTGATTTCAATAAACATTAACCTAGACTTTAGCCTCATTGGTTATAACTCTGGGTTACCTGCCTACCGGTTAAGTGTCTTGATTAGCCATCTGGTGTCTAGTGTCTTGTATCTTGGGCAGTATCTAGTGTTGATAGACTGTCAGGAAGAAGCCATATAGCTAATTTGGTTAGATTGTTTGGTAGTAATTTTGCCAAGTTCACAGGCCAGCTAAATTCTCCCCTGACCAAGAGTGTACTTCTAATCTCAGCAAGTGATAATTTGGAGATTTGCTGTTATGAAAACTCTCCAGCTTCAAGCTTATGCTTGGAGAGAGATTTTTGCAGCTACCCCTCCACCACACTCACTCTACCACCACCGCCATCAAAACAATAACTCACTTATTGAGCTCTTATTATGTGCCAGGTACCTTCCTAGGCACTTTACCTACATTATCTGCCATGGTTGTTTCTCACAACTATCATGTGAAATAGGTATCATCATTACCTCCATTTATACTTGTGATACTCAGGCAGAGAGGTTTAGTAACTTGCCCAAGGCCATATAGCCACTAAGTAGCAGAGCACAGATTTGAACACTATACATGAGGAATAGTTTAACTTCTGGTTGAAAGGTTTTTGGTTGTTTTAGTTTTTGTGGGATACCTCATTTGTGTAGTCTAAATCTATGCTGTTCAGTATGGAAGCCACTGGTTACATGTTGCCATTTAAATTTAAATGAATTACAGTTAAAAAATCAAAAAATGAAGTTTTTCTGTCTCACTAGCCATATTTTAAGGGCTCGGTGGCTACATGTGACTAGTGGCTGCCATATTGAACAGTGCATTTCCATCATCACAGAAAGTGCCATTAGACGGTACTGGTCTAGGGTATTTAAACACTAGTGTCAAGAAGTGACATTTCTTTCCCCTCCCCCCAGCCTGGCAGGGAAACATGCGCCTAAGGTTCATTCAGGTGCAGAGTTTTGGGCCAAGACCCAGAACATCCTGATCAGTGAGTCTAAGGAAGGAACTGAAAATGAGTACATTTTAAAAAGCTACCCAGCTGATTTTCCCTGGGTAAGACACAACCAAGTCTTAAAACTGGTGACTGGTAAACAGAGGTTAGGATCTTAGAAAATTACATGTACCACAGGGCTGCAGCTGAGAGCTCCAAATTCCACTGCTTATGGGGTGAAAAGCATTTCTTTCCAAAAGCTACATTAACTAATGATCCACCCATACGTAAAAAGTAATAAAATGTGCATAAATGTGAAACCCTCTGATCTTCCTTCCCTTGTTAAACATTGGAAAAGGAAGTCAGTCGTATAATTTCAAAGCTCTGCTCATGTCTTTATTAAGTTAACATTCTCAGCACAAAATATGCTAATGTATTTTTTTTTAATTAGATAAACTGCCAGGCACATTTTCACATTTTCTAACTTAGCCTATAATAAGAGTGAAAAGCTCCAACAACCAAACACCTCTTTTCAGCCTTCTCAAAAATGTGATAAATACCATTTCTGTGTGCTTTTATTTGTTCATTCATTCTCTCACTCAACAGAAATTTTTGGAGCACATAAAATGTACCAGACAATATTCTAGATACTTGATATACATATAAAAATCCTCATGGAGCTAACGATCTAGTGGTTTTATGTACCTGCACATCAATGCCACTCATGCATGGGAGTGAGGGACAGTAAGAAAACCAAAGCAATAAGTAAGATGTATACTCTGTTGGAAGGGGTAAATGCTAAGGACAAAAATAAAGCAGGAAAAAGGGATTGGGAATGTTGGAGGTACCGCAATTTTTAGTAAGGTAGTTAGGGAAGGTCTTGCTGCGAAGGTAATGGCTGTTGATGTCTCTGCATAACTGAAATGTGTTTCCCTTCAGGGCCCTGGAATGCCCTAGCAGCACCTGCCACAAGAGTGTAGGCCAGTCACCCTCCTACCCCTAAAGTAAACTTAGGGGGTTATCTTACCTCACCTCAATTTCCATCTGATAATTGTCTTGGCAGCTGTCTCCCCAAAGCTCTTGGTGCAAGTGACACCACCCTCCCAACGCCTTGGCAGATGACTTTGCATGGTGAATCCTTCTAAGTCTTGCCTTTCTTTAGCCACTGTGACAGGGCTGTAGTTTGTCAAGCTTCCAATAAGCTTTGGGACTGCGCTAGAGAGCAGGTTAGTGAAAGGACCTCTGATTGCAGGCAATTTAAAAGAGCCTTCTTTGCAAGAGCCAGAAACTTTTAAAATATGCAATTAAAAATTGTATGCATGCCCAGAGACCTTTTAAACTCTTTTAGATATAACTAACCAAAAATAGCTTTCTTTCCTAGGTGCCAGACTCCTAGTGTAGGGGTGTAGGGAACTAATGTCTCCCTCTTTCTCTCTCTGTTTTTGTTTTGGATAACATTTTTGATAGAAAAGAAACAGGGCAGATGGAGAAGCTGTGTGTGGCAAGGACAGGGTATAAGAAGTAAGTAAAGTTAGATGAAAGAAGCTGCTCATGAAATTAGGTCTACTACTTGGGATAATCAGAGAAGTTCCAATAAGTTTCTCAATTACAGAGAAGTGCCTAGTAAAACCGAAAAGAAAATGTTTTGGTTTATGTTCAAAATGTTATTTGTGAATGTATCAAGAAAACTCAATAAAACCTTAGGTAGCATGTTTGGAAGTAATTTAGCTATATCTCTATCTGTAAATTTATTTTATTTTTATTATTTTTTTGAGACAGAGTTTCGCTCTTGTTGCCCAGGCTGGAGTGCAATGGCGCGATCTCAGCTCACTGCAACCTCTACCTCCTGGGTTCAAGTGATTCTCCTGCCTCAGCCTCCCAAGTAGCTGGGATTACAGGCATCCGCCACCTCATCTGGCTAATTTTTGTATTTTTTTTTTTTTTTTAGTAGAGGCAGGATTTCACCATGTTGACCAGGCTGCTTTCGAACTCCTGACCTCAGTGGTCCACCTGACTCAGCTTCCCAAAGTGCTAGAATTACAGGCATGAGCCACCACACCCAGCCTAATTTATTTTAAATAAGACAGCTGAATTTGGAGCTGTGTGGCTACTGTTGGTAACTACTTAGTTTAGGGAATTTTTTTTTTGTGTGGGGTTTCTTTGTTTTTTTGGTTTGTGTTTTTTAAACAAATATCCTAAACTTGTTTTAAACAGTGAATCTTAGCCGAAGGCATGCGTTGGCTATTTCACAAATTTAATAAAAGATGCAGATAAATAGGAAAAAATCAGTTGAATTTAGAATTCAATTCAAAGTGATGACCCTTAATTTTGAAAACAGTCATTCTACATTTTTATCAAATTATTATTTGTGACTATAATATGTTTTCTGGTATTATCTGTGCATTTTCAGCTTGGATTTTCTGTTTGATTAAAACTAAAGTTTTTGTTCTGTTGGTTTTTCAAGTGGAAGCCAGGCCCAAAGCAGCACATCAGAAGCCGTATAGCAAAATAAAATTAAAACAAAACAAAAGACACAAAACAGACCAGTTCCATTTTCTGTGAAGGGGTTTGTGGCAGCTCAATTCCTGTTAAAGTGCATGAATGGAAACCAAGAAGTGTGTCACCTAACAGGGACTAGTTTCATCCCTCTCTTGTAGTTTCTTTTGGACCCTGGAGTTGACATACTCAATGCTTTACCTCCCTCCGTCAACACTGGGGCCTAGGAACATCGTTATTCCTCAAATTAAGAGAGGACTTTCTTAAGATGCTATATGCCCAAAGGCTCTAGGGCATAAGCTTGAAGAATTATCTATATGTTGTCTCAAATCTTGTTTAATTCTCCTTTTCACCAATGGTGACATTCCTTATGCGTTTCTTATTTTAATCCAGGCAAACCCTTTTTTACACGAAACCCTTCTGAGTTGAAAGGCAAGTTCATTCACACAAAGCTGCGGAAAAGCAGTCGTGGCTTTGGCTTCACGGTGGTTGGAGGGGATGAACCTGATGAGTTTCTCCAGATCAAGAGCTTGGTCCTAGATGGTCCTGCTGCACTGGATGGCAAGATGGAAACAGGTAGCGTCAATATGGCCTTAGTGTGTTCTGTGTGGTGAGACTCCAATCCAGAACATAAACGTGCAATCATGATGTTTGGTTTGAGCAAGACCAAACAACGTCATGATTGAACAGGTTTACACTTTTAAACACCTTGAGAATGAGCCAGGTCTCCACATTATATAAATTCATCGCTTGGGACAGATTAAAACCTGTGAAGTCATTTTAACTTTGGGAAACTGTTTGAGTACAGTAAAGCAATAAGTTACTAAAAATGTAGATCCCCATTTAAATAAATGAATTCTAAACTTGGATTTCTGCAGTGAGATTTTTTTTTTAGGAGAAAGCTCCAATGTTCTCTGAGTGATTATTATATTCTCATTAGCAGGGAAGACACTAGGTGCTGAAAGAACACTTTATTAACTGTTAAAATCAGTAATAGAAGCAGTTTATGCCCTATAGTATCACACTCACATGCAGTTTCAGTTCAGCTTTATATTGGTGGAAGATATTATAATACTGATGGCAATTTTCTGGGTGCTGTTTTCTTAACCCCCACACTCTTGCCTTCTACAGGGGATGTGATTGTCAGTGTGAATGACACCTGTGTTTTGGGACACACACATGCTCAAGTTGTGAAGATCTTCCAGTCCATCCCCATTGGTGCCAGCGTGGACCTTGAACTCTGCCGAGGTTATCCATTGCCTTTTGATCCAGATGACCCCAATACAAGTTTAGTGACCTCGGTAGCCATTTTGGATAAAGAACCAATTATTGTGAATGGGCAAGAGACCTATGATTCACCAGCTAGCCACAGTAGTAAAACAGGCAAAGTCAATGGCATGAAGGATGCCAGGCCAAGCAGCCCAGCGGACGTGGCTTCAAATAGTTCTCATGGTTATCCTAATGACACTGTTTCTTTGGCTTCCTCCATAGCCACTCAGCCGGAACTCATAACTGTTCATATTGTCAAAGGGCCAATGGGCTTTGGTTTTACTATCGCAGACAGTCCTGGTGGGGGTGGCCAAAGAGTGAAACAGATTGTTGACAGCCCACGGTGCAGAGGCCTGAAAGAAGGGGATCTCATAGTGGAAGTTAATAAGAAGAACGTGCAGGCCCTAACTCACAACCAAGTGGTGGATATGCTGGTTGAGTGTCCTAAGGGAAGTGAGGTCACATTGTTGGTGCAACGAGGAGGTAAGTAGGTTTGTTTTGTTCTTTGAATTTCTTTTTTATCCCAAATTCATTGCTTAACTTACTCATCTTCAGATGACCACTGGGGGCTTTTTAAATGTGTATTCCTTAATGTTTGTTTTTATTTAAATGTTTCAAAATGCCTACTGATTTCTCCAAATACTAACCTCTTTAGCATAAAAATTGTGATTTATACATTATGACAGACATATGCAGTTAGAGTGATACTTTAAAGCAGAAATCAGATTGTGCCTTTTTAAAACGTTAAGATTTAAAAGCCTAAGTTGGGTGTGGTGGTACCCACCTGTAGTTCTGGCTGCTTGAGAGGCTGAGGCAGGAAGATCACTTGAGCCCAGGCATTTGAGTCCAGACTGGGCAACATAGTGAGACCCCATTCTCTAAAAAGTTTATATATATGTATATAATAATAACCTTTATCCTTTAAATCTCCTGAAATTGGACTGCATAGCCTGCAAAATGTGGCTGTGGTCACTCCAAACTTGTCTCATGTTCCTCTCCTCCATCTGATGGTACTTTAGCCACACTGGCTGCTTTTATGGAGCTCGTTTAATGCTTCAAGCCTTTTCTTGCCTCGGGCCCTTTGTATTTACTGTCCCTTCTGCCTGGAATGGTCCTTTCCCAGCTCTTCCCAGCTGGCTCAGTCTCTTTCAGGTCTCCTTATGAGAGAGGGCTTCTCCCATCACTTTATCTAAAGTAGCTCCCAACACTTCCATATAATCTTTAATCACATTTCTTCATAACCTTGATCATCATCACCTTTTTAGCACAAGACATTATTTCATGCTTTTATTTATTTTTCATTATTTGTCTTTCATTAGAATATAAAGCTCCGTAAAGCCAGGGCCCATGTATGCATGTGGACAGCTGTTATCCCCAGCATTTAACACAACACCTGACTCCTTTTAGGTATTTATGAATCAATAGGTATTAAGTGAATAGGTATGTGATTATTTCCATTTGGCAGAAACAAGAGGTCTGCTAATCATATTAAACACTTCCCTCAACATGCTCATGTTTAGTAGTTGAGGATCTCAGAGATCTGGATTATTCTAAATCTCGAGGAATTAAGCTTCCTCCTTTCTCCTTGACTCCATATTCCACCCTCTGCCTCACCAGAAAACACAGGACGTCACACTAAGCAATATTTTCCACCATATTGAACTGTCTTGCTCCTGGAATATATACTTATATGTGATTAGTCATGACTGATAGTTTTACACAGTGGGCCTGAGAATGGCTGTTTCCCTGATCCTTGCCACCATGATTTGTTTTGTGAACAACATATTCAGGCCTTTTGAAAAGAGATCAAGAACCAGACTTTGACTTGCTTTTGGTTTGTTGCAACAGAGGAGCTCATTTGTGTCACAGCAGCCAGATTCTCATGTTTTCATGAATCTATGTGTTCTGCGATCAGAATAGCTGGGGTCATTTGAAGGAAACCCAAAATACAGAGCAGCTGTCTATGTGAATCGAAATGCTCAATGAGCCTGGCTTAGGCAGTTATAAAAGGCATTGTGCAAATTTTATTTTTTTAAAAATGTCATTTCCACTAACTAATTTTCAAGTCTGTTCTTGTACCTAGATCACTTGACTGCTCAGAGAACTGGTTTTAAACAGTAGCCAAGATGTATGTAGTAGGAAATGACTTGGGTAGAAGAATGATTATGACAATAATGATGATGGTGATGATGAAACCTGGCACTTATAGAAGAATCAGTGATACACAAAGCACTTTCATACCTGCACGTGCCTCTCCTCTGATATTTGTCACTTCCCTGTGAAGTAGGAAGGTGCCACCCCACAGTAGTTCTGAGCTGTTCACCCTGGCTTTGTGGTTTCCAGTCCAATGTTCTGCCCTACTTAACTGAATAACACTGATTTTTGTATAATTGCTTAATACTGTGGCTGACAACCTGGAAACTTTCAAATAATTCTTGGTACATCAGGTGCACCTCTGATTCAGCCACTGCTCATTTGACAGACACATACCACCTTGTTCTCCTAACTCATCTATCCTCTTTCTCATTTCTGTTATTGATGTGTTGTTTATTATCCCATTAGATTCACTTCTAAGGAGACCAAACATAAAGTTTCATTATAGCCAACTAACTTACACACTTATTAGAACCATATTGTAATGAATTCACCTAAGCCAGCAAACAACTGATTATAGAAACGTACTCCTTGATTTTATTTTTTATGTTTATTTTTGAGAGAGGGTCTCACTTTGTCACCCAGGCTGGAGTGCAGTGGTGCCATCTCAGCTCACTGCAGCCTCAACCTCCTAGGTTCAAGCGATCTTCCTGCCTTAGCCCCCCAAGTAGCTGAGGCTATAGGTGCATGCCACCACTCTCGGCTGATTTTTGTATTTTCAGTAGAAACGATTTCTCCATGTTACCCATACTGGTCTCGAACTCCCGCGCTCAAGGGATCCACCTGCCTTGGCCTCCGGAAGTGCTAGGATTACAGGCATGAGCCACCACGCTTGACTATACTCCTTGATTTTAAATATGTTTGCATTCTCTCTTCTTAATTCCCAATGCCATCTTCTTATTAATGCTGTTGCATTTTATAACATTTATATGAAAAATCCAGAATATATTGCCATATTCATCAACATCTACATGGTTTATTTCAGAACATGAGTAATTTAAAATCACTGTGACATCAGCAGTCTTTAAAATACACCATATGTCTTGTGTTTAATTTATGTATAGGATAGAAAGTTTGTACATCTGCAGTTGGCAGGCTAGCACCAGATACTATTAATCTTTCTGGAAGGCATATAAATATATTTGTTTCTGCCATACATTAGTTGCTTGAATCAGGGCTGACATTTAATCATCTCTTCTGTATAGTGGGGACGTAATGAGAAGGCTTGATAAAGGTACTTCAAGACAACAGCTAGGTTGAATGAGAAAGTAAATGGCCACTTCACCGATTGTTTCTAATGAATCTGATTTATTTTGTAACTGCTAGTAAGATGACTGATAAACTCACCTACACTGTTCCACGAGTCTCAGGAATTCCTGTCGTGAGGTTGTGGCTTTCTGTGCTTTAAAGAACGGGCCATTTTTACTTTGGGACAGAACTGGCTGCTATGTCTGTAGCACCCATTTTAATTCCTCATCTCTAGAGCTCATTTTTGACATTTATTCTTATCAAGATCTAATACATTTCTTTTTTAGTATTTTTAGTCCATCCCCCTTCCCTCATCTGGAAATCGAGCTGAAGGTTGAAATATCATTTGTAAATGTCCAGGGTCAGACAGTTTCCTGAGTCAGGCTTAGAGCTGCTGTGCAGTGTTCATCCATACTCCCAAGTAGCTGAGACCAGTCCTGATTTGCTTACAAATCTCCTCTTCATCAACATCTCCCTGCTTGCCAGTCGATCACTCAGGTTTTTAAAGGGCAGCTCCTCTCTGTGTCTGGCTCCCCTCTTCCAATTGTGTGTCCTTACTCCTTCTACCTCTGCTGTCCAGTCAGGAAAGTGCTTTTTACCCTTTTATTTTGAACACAGCATCTGCATTCAGAAATCCTGTCACCTGACATCAGTGTGCATCTAGAGACTTCTTTGAAGTGTTTGGAAAATCAAACTAGTTTGTGGATTTTTATTTTTAATTTGTAAAAGCTATCGAACTTGTCCCATAAGGATTTTTTACTTTTTTTAAAAAAAGGCTCATGTAGATAGTGTAACTACCTGTGCCCCTCTGTGTCAAATATTTTGGATATTCAGCAAATTCACACCTATCAGTAGGTGTGACACTCTTTAAGATGTAATTTCATGTTGAGTCACAACACTCTGTTTCAAGAAAAGATTTGGCAACCCTGTATGCAAGTGAAGATCTTATGTTTTACTTTTGAGAGAAGGCATGTATTAAAAAGAAAACTGAACTTGGGATACCAGGAGCTGACCTTGAGTACAAACTCTGCCCGTAAGCTGCTGTATATGCTTGAGAAGGGTACTACTTCTTACCCTGACACTTATTTTTTTAATCTAAAAGATGAATGTTTTGAGCTAGAGAATCTTTCAGGCACTCCATTCTGGCTCAAATTTTATGCAAGGGATGACCTTATTGTTGTATAGAGGAAAGACCACAGGACTGTGGAGCCAGAGGATGCAAGTTGAAATCCTGGCTTCTACTTTACTTGCATTGTGACTTTAGGCAAGTCACTTGCCTTCTCTGAGCTTAGTTAGACTTCTGAAAAAAATGGGCATGATGTACATAGATTAAATAAGGTAGCATTTGTGCCAGTTCCTGACATAGTAGTCATCACATGATAAAGCAATAGTGGCAGTTGGGTGGGGAATGATTTGTATTTTATTTTTTATAAAAAGTTCTAGCTGGGCCATACAGATTGTATGATGTTCAGGCGTGTGTGTTTTTTTTTTTTTTTTTTTTTAGAAGTTCTACTGGTAGGTTTTTTTTTCTTTCTTCTCTTGATACAGGGTCCTGCTCTTTTGCCCAGGCTGGAGTGCATGATCATGGCCCATCACAACCTCAAACTCCTGGGCTCAAGTGAACCTCCTGCCTTAGCCTCCTGAATAGCTAGGACTACAGGCATGTGCCACCATGTGAGGCTAATCTCTTTTAAAAAATTGTTTTGTAGAGGCAGGGTCTCACTGTGTTGCCCAGGTACCACTGGTGATTCTGATGTACAACCAGAGTTGCAAAAAATGTTAGGCTTCTGCCTCTACGGTCCCTTCTAGTTTTGATTCTTTGACCTATAAGTTGGATGAAAATAAGTTTATAAAGCTTATTTTAATATTTTCACTTCTGAGTAATGTTCATCTTTTAAAGTCTGTTTTGTAAGTGACAGACTTTTCAGTCTTCCCTAAGGTCCATTTCAGCTCCCACATTCTACATTTTTCTACTTCCGAGGAGAATAGAAAGGGGACTTTCTATTGGAGATGCTCATTTAGAGTGCCATCTCCCACTGGCTTTTGCTGATCACAACAGTAATGGAAGTGAAATTTTCCTTTCTAGTTTGCACAAACCATATACTGAATACTTTGGTCAGGCCACTAAGTAATTTCAGGGTCTGATTATAAATTCATGAAATGTTAAAATTCCTAGAGAGCAGTGGTGTGTTTGACTCTTACTCTTGTGTCCCTGGCACTTCCTGGGGAACCTGGCAAGTGATAAGGTCTCAGTAAATCATAGCTGAATAAATTAAACTTGATCCACCAGTCACAATAGAAGATTAATCCTCTAGCTTTATAAGCACACTTCGTAACCCTAGAAAAATGATAATGAGAGTTAAAAGGCAAAACTTAGATAAGAAAATGGTGGTGGTGATGGTAATGATAATGTTACTACTCTCATTTCCTGAGTACTTACTATGTTCCAGCTATGTTACCATGATACATGCTATACACATACATACATTCATGCACACACATATGCCCAAGAAGGTAAATAAAACCTTTCAAGACTTCATTGTTGCAACCACGTTGAAACTGCCACCAATTTGCAATGTGATGATGGGTTGGATCCTTGTGAAATGAAGGCAGTGATTGTTAGCTTCTATGCTAGGACAAAATACAAGAAGGAATGTTTTTGTTTTCCCACAGCTTAATTTGGTATAAAATTAGTATAAAGCAAAGGAGAAAATTCTGTTTTAGTTGGGAAAACCTGCATAAGATTTGTAATGAAAACAATAAATGCTTCTACAATGTGCCAGGCATGCTTCTAGACATTTTACATATCATAATTCATAAGAGTCCTCTGAAGTAAATACAATCTTAGCTCCATTTTAGAGAAGAGGAAGCTGAGGCCCAGGGAGTTTCTGTGGTTTACCCAAATTAGCTGGTTAGTGGCAAAGCTAGGATTGGAACCTAGAAAGTCTGGCTCCAGACAGTGCTTAAACACTCTGCCCAAAAGCCTTACAGGCAAGAAATTGCTCCAGTACCATAATTGTTGAGGACTATATCTTATGCATAAAGAAATGAGTAAAGCCTGAAGTCTATGGGCAAAGTAATGCCTCTTAATTCTCATCAAAATTTACTGATGATATTTAGTTCATTAAATCGTCATCGATCCAAACAGAGAAAGCAGTATCTAATCTCGTTACCTAAGTGCATCATTAGCATTAGCTCTTCTGTGTGTGTGTGTGTGTGTGTGTGTGTGTGCATGTGTGTGTTTCTGAAATGATACAAAACCATCATAATTAGAACCACAGTGAGCCATGCACAGAGAATTAAACCCAAGTGGTCAGGCACTTCTCCTCTTTGCCCTCTGGTCTTGGACCAGAGAATGAATTGTACATTGTACTGCTTAAGTGCTTGACTGCCACAATGTCTCAGATTGAGCTGTAGGGCCCCAGAAAGGGGAATTCAGGTTGTGTATAGAGTGATATCTTAATAATGTTGGAGTCCCATATGTTGCCATCAGCAAATACTGCCAGTTCTCCCTTCTCAGTGTACTCAAACTTGGTTTACATCTCACCCCATCCCTAGCCTTTACCACCCATTGTAGGGCACCTGGCCTTGCAGTGGCCTCGCAACAGGTCTCAGTGCTTCCTCCAGTCTGCCCTCCAGCTACAGTGCTTTAAAGTACATCAGATCAAGGCAGTCCTTATGTCAGAATAGCTTCCCATCATTAAGCGTGAACTCCAAAGTCCTGTGTCAGGGCCCTAGCACTTACATCTCCTTCTGTCTGTATTTTTCTTCTCCCAGGTAGCCACAGGACCTCCTCACTCACATCATTCAGGCCTCAGCTCGGAGGTTATTTCATCCCCTTTCATCTGAGGAGTCTGCTGTGACCATTCCTCATAAATCAAGCAGCATCTCCCACGATCACTGTCTGCTCTCGTGATCTTTCTTATGTACTCTACCTACCCGTGATCCCCCTCAGAGAAGGGACTTGGTTGCAATCACTACTTTATCCCTGCTGCCTAAAATGGTGCCTAGTCCATTATAGGTATTCAGAAAATCATCTGCATTGAATGAAAAGATGAGTTAATGCAGGACCCTTTGATTTCATAAGTGCTAATCCTGAGACAACTTTCTGAGGTTGTGAGCATTATAATAGACTGATCACCCCCTAGTCACACAGCTAGAAAGTGACAGATCCTGACTCTGAACCCAGGTCTATTTATTTGCAATAACTGTGTGGTTTGTTCACAGGCTGCCCTAAACAGCTAGTAGATGCGTTGTTCATTGTGTCCGTAGGCCAAGATGTGGGAGCTTCATGTCAGTGAATCATGTTGGTTCCAAAGCCTGTTCTCCAGAATCTTGTCAAGTAGCCACTATCTCATGATTAAAATTATGTAAGATTTAAATTTCAGTTTCTCTGTCCATCTGTCCACACTTCAAGAGCTCAATAGCCACATGTGGCGAGTGGCTACCATATAGGACAGTGTAGATAGAGAACGTTTCCACCATTGCAGGAAGTACTGTTACACAGCACAGTTCTAGAGATTTTAATTATTTCACCCTCAGAAGTGAGAAGCTGGATATCCTTTATTTTACCCTTTCTTTTGTTTTTTTACATTTGAATAGAAGAAAAATATGAAATTGAAGGCACTTTCTTAGTTAATGGATTTATTTTTATGCAGAGAGTAATAAACATAGGTCCTGTTTATTACATCATCTCCGTATTTAGTCACTGCTCTGAGTTCTTTATATGTGTTAACTGAATGTTAGGGGATGCAAGGAATTGACACTCAGAGGATTTAAGACTTGTAAAGTATAAGTGCTTGGGGGCAATCTCCACTTTCTCAATCCTGGCATGGTGTCATCAAGTTTATAAGCAGATTACAGGACCTCCACCTGGTTGGGAAGCATCTCAGCTTTTATACTAGACTGATGTTATTTAAGGAGCTTAAATTAAATTATTTCATTAAAGTATCTTTAATCCAAAAAATGGAAGGAACTTCAAAACACAAGAAAAACTCAACTAAAATTTTTATATATCAAATATGTATAATCTGCCATATGAGCTATCAGCAAGTTACAATTTGTCAGAGGTCTGTTTTAAAGGGGAGACTTTGAAGTCTCCTTGGTGTGTTTATCTGATTCATTGATTCAGTATCTCAGACTCGTTGACCTCACTCACCACTATCTGTGGTGCTTGTATTTTCTAATAATTTTGTAAGTTGAGTCCTTTTGTCACATCCAACGTGCTGCCTAACATCTTCTAGCTGTTAAAAGTTGTTCACGTTAAAATTAGCAAATTTCCTAGCACTTCCACTATGCTAAACAGGATGGCATTCCAATTTGGTATTAAAGGAGCCTTCTGGCCTTTATTCATAATGCAGTTTGAAGTTGCTATTTTGATTTATTGCCGTGGTTTAAAGTTATCAGGGATTTTTCTTGAGAATTCTTTCTAGACTGACAGGTCACATTTATATTTGAGATGACTTACAGCAAGAGATGAGATAAATATAAAAATGTTTCTATTTTGATTCTGTCTTTCATTATATAATGCATAAAAATTATTCCTCGCTTTCACATCTTAAGGAATTCTGGTTTCTTTACGGATTTTTGATCTCATGGTTTTTAAACTTAAGCAAGCTTTACTTATTTAACATTTGTATGCAACTCAGACTTTATTGGATGATTTGAGTTTTATTTCTATTATATTCACAATGCAAAGTGGTTGGCACACCTAAAACTTTTACTTTTGTTCTACAAGGCAATGTCTTATTCTCCTTGAAGGTAGACTTAATGCATTGAGTTACTTACTTATATGCATTATTTATTACAAATGTGTTCGTGTGTGATTTCTAATTCTCATTAAGGTGTGGTGGCATCCCTTCCCCTTTCTGGAAGAGTGGTAGAACTTCATTCCTTGGCTGGCAGGCTGTAGAATTATTATTCTGTGCTTTTATTTAAGTGAGGAATTTGAATATAAAGAAGTTGCTTTGTTGTCTCTTTTTGGGGGACAAATTCATTAACATCACGTGCCTGTCATCGTCTAGGCACTGGGAATAGAGCTGCGTCATCTGCAAATGAAACAAACAGGCTCCTGATTTCATGAGGCATTTATTCTAGGGGAAGGGGAGAAAGGGCAAAAATAAACAAATGAACAAAATCATGCCAGCCAAAGAAAAGTGCTGTGAAGCAAATCAGAGCAGGTAAAGTGAACAGGTGTGGCAGGCCTGGCAGTGAGGGGGCTCTTCTAGATTAGAGGTGAAACTTGAGTGACCACAGAGAAGGGAATGATATTCCAGCAGGAAGGGACAGTTAGTGCAAAGACCCCAAGAAAGAATTGGAACAGAGACCTGTGTGCCTGGAGAAAGGGGAGCAGGGAATGGGGATGGCTGAAGTCAGAGACTGGAGGCCAGGACCTGGAGTTCGAATTCCATTTGCAGTGTGAGGTCCAGATTCACACGGTGAAGGGACGGGCTCTCAGTAACATGTTCAGATAGTCACTGTGGCATATATATGAAGAATGTATTTTAGGGGAGCAGGAGGGGAAGGGGAGACCTGTGAGGGCTTTTGCAGTAGTTCAAGCAAGAGCGTTAGCAACTTGGACTGTAGGGCAGACAGAGGATCACGGCAGTGGGGGACTTGGGACACCTAAAGAATAGTCAGCAGGACTCCATAGGTTGACTGTAAAGTGGGGGGGACACACTTTTTCTATAAAGAGACAAAGGGTAGACATGTTAGGCTTTGTGGGCCCTACAGTCTCTGTCCCCACTACTCTACTCTGCCCTTGTAGCAGGTGATATGTAAAGAAATGGGTTGGTTGTGTTCCAAGAAAACTGTATGTGTCCCATGGGCTGTATTTGCCGACCCCAACTGAAGGAAAGGAAAAGAGAGGGAGCCAAAATGACCCCAGAATTTTTGACCTGGGAGGAATCTTTGCTGAGATGTGGATCCTAGGGTAGAAGCAGGTAGGACTTGAGCTGTAGAATCAAGGGTTTCTTCTCACACTTGTTAATTGTGAAAGCCCATTTGGCATCCAAATGAAACAGAAATGTAGGCAGTTGTCTGGAATCTGGGGTTTGGTGGTTGTGAGGTTAGGTCAGGAAAAATACGCATTTATGAGCCGTTATCGTCTCATTGAGTATTCTATAAACTGTGGGTTGTGACCTATTACTAGGCTGTGAAATCAATGTTTTGGGCTACACCCAGTGTTTTTCTTGGAAGTGAAATAGAAAACATTAGAGTATATTGCACTCACTGAAGATAAATCCTTTTTTTATGAAATATTTACTGTGTGTGTATACCCACACATGCATACATGCATACACACGCACACACACACACACACACACAAATGTTTCATAAAATGGGAAATACAATTTGTAACACATTCATACACTTGTGTGTGTGTGTGTGTGTGTGTGTGTGTGTGTGTGTATGAATGTGTTATAAAATGTATTTCCCATTGTGGAACATAGTCACATAAGTCTAAAAGATAGAATCAGAGGTTATTTAGAGCCATGGGGCTGAATGAGATTACTGAGGGAAAAAGCAGGAAGGAGGGAGAAAAAGTGCAAGACAGAACCCTGAGGCACATCACCGTTCAAGGGTCAGACTGAGCAGGAGGTCCTAGTAAAGATGGAACCGCCAGTGCAGATAGGAGAAAGAACAGGAAAGCGTCGTATCACAGAACCCAAGAGAAGACTGTCACAAGGCGATTCTAGCAGCACTTATGGGTCAAGAGGTGGAGGCCTGCAGGGGTGAAAACACTGCCTATGGCATAATATCCCCTGAGGGCAGGACCCATGAAGTGTGGCTGCAAATGCAGTCGGGCTGGAGAGGCTGGAGAGGGGAGGAGGTGGGATAGGGATTGGGGTAAGCTGTTCAAGAAGATCTGCTGTGCAGTGGAACAAGTCCTGGAGAGGGGTGTGGAGTCAAAGGAGAGGGCTTTGTTTTGTTTTGAAGATGGGAGATACCACAGCGTTCTTGTGTATGGATAGGGATGACTCAAAAGACAGGAAGAAAGTAATGATTGGAGGAGAAAGGAGGATTCATTGCACTCCCTCTTTGCAGGAGTGAAGTATTTAAGAAGGGGAAGAAGATGGGATGCAACATAGGCGAGAAGGGATAGGCCTTGGGGTTAGTCTGTGTAAACTGTGCAGAAGATGGAACTAGATTTGATCATTCTTTTTCCCTCTAAAAGCAAACTATTGAAATTTCTATTTATTTGAGGCTTTCCTATTTAATTTCATAGTCCTAGTAATAATAGCGACAAGCCTCTTTCCATTTGACCCATATTTGTTCTTCATGAAGGACTGAGGATATTGTTTGTGCACAGTTCTGAAATAAGGAGAAAATAGTACTCAAAATCTAGTTAGGGAGGCAAGACTAACAAGTGAGCTTTACCGTCAGTAATATGTAGTCTGAATCTGTGCCATACATATTTGGATAAGAGGTGAATGGTGGGGTACAGAGGATGGACAACAGTCTACTGGAACTGGAGCAGGGTGCCCCAGCCTCCACAGTTTATCATTTTGGGCCAGACAGTTATTTGTTGCGGGAACTCCTCCTGTGCATTGTAGGATGTTTAACAGCATCCCTGGTCTCTACTGAGTAGGTACCTGTCACATACCTGCCCCCTTTCTCCAATGGTGACAGTCAAAAATGTGACATCTCCGGACATTGACAGATGTCTCCTGAGGGGCAAAATCGCCCTCTGCTAAGAACAGCTGGACTAAAGCAGTGCTTTGAAATGTAGGAAGGATTTAAAGTTACCAACTGGTCCATGGGCAGTATTTGACATGACCCATCATGTATTTTTTAATCAGTCTTAAAAAAAATATTTTCAGATCTGAATGCATTTAGCTGGAGCCCACAATTCCAGCTTCCCCCTGGCCTGCTGTTTCTTACATCTGTCCTTACTCTTGCCCATTGTGTACCTGTGGCCCACAAAGCAACTGAGTTTGAGACCCAAAGACAGCATACACAAAAACATCAAGAAAGGCAAGGATATCGTGCATGAACGTGCAGGCCTGTTGTGGATCCATTTCCTAGGACTTTCTTTTCACCATCATCTCAAAATCCCAGTAACTGGCAACTTTTTTCTTTTTGGTTTAATTTATGCTTTTTTTTAAAAAAAAAGAGAAACCGTATATCATCAGACATTTCCTCCCTTAACTTTGGAGTTTGTTTCCTACCCTTACTTTGGTTCCATGTGAAAATTAATTTATTAGTTGTCAGCAACTTTGGATAGTGTTTCCCATTTGAGAAGTCTTTGCTATGAGGAATATTATTATGATAGCATCCTCCATTATATCATTTTTTTTTCCAACTTTAAGTTCAGGGGTACATGTGCAGGATGTGCAGGTTTGTTCCATAGGTAAACGTGTGCCTTGGTGGTTTGCTGCAGATCATCCCATCACGTAAGTATTAAGCCTAGCATTCATTAGCTATTCTTCCTGATGCTGTCACTACCCCTGCCGCCCTCTGACAGGCCCCAGTGTGTGCTTGCAGCCTCACTTTGTTGAACTTCTCTTTATTGCAAGAGATATCATCCTACTTCTATTGGAAGCATTTTTCAGTTCTGAGCATTTTCAAAACCGTTATCTGAGACAGAGTTTACCTTGTGTAAAATGTTCCCACCTTCCTTCATTTCCCTCAAATGAAATCACACGTTCTTTACCACCATCTGGAGGGAAGTATTTGCCATGGTGCTTGCTGAGTCTGTCTTTGCAGTGTCACCTGTAAAGTTAAAACTTCTACTTTACCTGGTATTTCCTCTGTTTGTATTTCTGCTTAAATATTAATCATGTCCCCTATTTGTGAACATAATCCTTTTTGGTTCAAACGTCTTGCTGGTAGAATCTTAATGTCTTCAAAAATAGCCTGGAGCCCTTAGGAGTAATATGTTTCCACTGGCAACGTGGAAAATGCCCTTTATTGTGTGCCAAGTTGTTACCTGGGCTTATTTCAGACTCTTGTTAATAGTGTTCCTTTTTGCTTTTCTAATGTTCTCAGCGTTTTTGGTTCCTTACCGTATGCAATAAGTGTCATTCATTCATTCATTCATTCATTTAACAAACTTTAGCACTGTGCTATTCTCTCATTATAGAGGAGTGCCATGAAGGAAACATCAAAAATGCAGTGTGGTTAATCACAGCTTCCCCGTTGTCTCATAACTAATTCTTTTTCTAGAAATCTCATTTGGTATATTACTTTTGCCATTAAAAATTCTAATAGACCCTTTTTGTGATCTTTGTATTTGATGCAAGCTTGTTTAAAGGTCCTTTTCCACTGTGTCATAGAATAGCAGTCATAATAACTAGGAAGCTGCAACATGGACCAGCTATGACTTTGTGATGGAGGGAATCCCTTTCTTTCCCTAGCATTGGCTGTTGACTCCACTCATTCAGCAACCTGAGTTTTTAATTAGGCTTTTATTTTTGCAATCGGTATGCAAAAGGGGTCTTGGCCTGATGAACCTGTGTAAAAGCTGTGTTTTAAAAAGCTTTTACTTATAGTTACATAAACATGAATTTGTTTTCAAAAATCGCTTGGAGATAGTTGGAATTAGGTCTACACGCTCTTAGGTATTTTTGTTGTTTCTAAATTTAAAAATGGCTTGCATTCTGTGTAGTTACTTTTGCCATAGATACCACTTACCAAAATGGCAGATGATTGCATTGAAAAAATAACAGCACTGCCCATGAATTAATGGGATTCTATGTTTATATAGTTTGTCTGCATCTGCAAAGCAACTTTCACTTAGACTTTGGTAACTAAAGGAGGAAGAGAAGGCTGTTTTATAACCTAGCACTAGCTGCCAGTAGCACTCCCGTCTCCCCAGTTTTAACAACCAATAATGTCTTCAGACAGGGCCAAATGTCCTTTAAAGAGCAAAATTAGATGTGCTTGAGAACCACTGCTTTAACCCCTTCAATACCCATTTGGTTTTGCTTGTTAGAAACGCTGTGTTCTGTTTGTACAAATGAAATCCACTTCTGGTTTATTTTTTGTTGAATATGGATTGAATAAATTTTATTGGAGAATTCCCCACTTCTTCTTAGTGTTGCCTCTGCATCTCCTCAGTAACGGAGTGGCAGTGTAGTCAGCTGTGAGGGTCTCCAGCATGATCTCTGCTATCACCCAGCAGTGCAGCCTGAGCCAGCCCTGGGCTATGTCCATGAGCCTCCAGATAATCATCTGAAGTATGGGTAGGACTGCACCCTTCTCAGCACTGTCATGATGATGGAATAAGAAGAGGGCCTGTCACACCTTCAGCGCTGCCCTGTTCTAATGGAGAGTTTCTTATTTTCTGGCCCCTTGCTCTGTCACATTGAATGGAGCTTAAGAGAAAAGAGGTGGAGGAGAGGCTGAAGCAGACCTACTGTTTTCAGTACCTTTGACTTAGTTGTCAGGAGTAGAGAAAAGGTTAGGGAAGGTGAAAAGAAGAGCCTGGAGGGAAAGGTGGTAGGAGATGTGTTCCTTTTGGTCTGTGACAGCATGTTCCTTCAGTAAACACTGATGAGAAAAACCAGGATGGAGTAGCAGGTTTTTCATGAAGTGAAGATTTTCCAGTATGAAAGATACTCCTTTATAGGTAATGATGTTCTTCTTCTTCTGTTGTTGTTGTTTTTGTTTTTTTTTTTTTTGAGACCGAGTTTCACTCTCGTTGCCCAGGCTGGAGTGCAATGGCATGATCTCGGCTCACCACAACCTCTGCCTCCCCGGTTCAAGCGATTCTCTTGCCTCAGCCTCCTGAGTAGCTGGGATTGCAGGCATGCACCACCACACCCGGCTAATTTTGTATTTTTTTTTTAGTAGAGACGGGGTTTCTCCATGTTGATCCGGCTGGTCAGGTGATCTGCCTGCCTCGGCCTCCCAAAGTACTGGGATTACAGGCATGAGCCACCACACCCAGTGCCTCTTTTTTTTTCTTATGAAAAGGTTGTTATCATTCATCTCCTCCTTTTTAATGTTCTTAGTTCACAAAAGGAAGAATTGGCAAGTTAGGATCAATTGCTCAGTTCTATGTTGTCAAAATCTGCTGGCTTATGAAATGTAAAATCCAGGAATCACTGCTATAGGGAAAGGCCCACAGGAGGTTGAGAATAGAACAGGATACGAAAGCAGAGCCGCCGAAGTAATGTGTGAGTGGGGCTCTGGCATCCAAACCTCAGGAAGAGTAAATGGGAGCTCCCCTCTTTCTTTGATCATTGCTTCCCCTAGATCTTCATTCAAGAAGAAAGAGTTCGGATTCAAGGCCAGGGTTATATTCGTCACTCTTATGTAATACCACATTTATTAGTCACACCCTTTTATGAAGCTCTTTTGTCCTATATAAGTTATCGGGGTAACCCAGAGAAGTGAAATCCAAAAGCAAGACAAAAATTGGGTGAACCGAGCACATTTAGTGTGCTCGGGGGTACCCCAAAATATCCATAGCTGGTTTCTTGTATGTAAAAAGCAGTCTCAGAAACTTTATGACAGCTTTCAAAAATTCATTTCAAGTTGTGTTTCCTTCATGAAGATCACCATCTGCATTGACTCTAAGCCTGATTAGAGCTTCATTTACCAAAAAATAAATAAACAATAGGAAATAGAATCAGACAAGAGAGAAAGCAAAAGGATCTTGACATTTATTTTCTACAGTGAGAAAATAAATTGTTGACTTGAGTGCTTACTGGGTCAGCATGTATTTCGTTTCCGTTGTACTTACTCTTCCCTGCCATAAATGCAATGCTTTGTTACACATCTTGTTCCCAACTAAAATAATTCATTTAAGGGCCTCACAGTTCTTGCATTTTCCTGCATCTCCAATGTACTTGACCTATAAAAGTTACTTCTAATTGAGGCTTGTCCTAACTGGGATAGTGTGTGGGATGGGGTGTATTGTGGGTGAAACTGATTCCTGTACTCAGCCTTTAAGCAAATCCAATTGGTACAGTGAGCATTGCCTCACCGAAACCTGAAATCTAATAGCTGAACAAAGCCCAATCGTCTCCTGCCCTTCATAGTTATATGGGGCAGCAATTCATTAGAAATTGACATAGTCAAGGAAACAGCTTTTTTCCCTCTAAGTCACATAATCACTTAGACCAGTTCAGATACTGTTTCAGCAGGAGGATTTTGAAGACATTTAATATCTCCATGGGAGATGAATGGGGCTGCTCACTGTATGTCCTTGCTCTTTGGAAAACCTGACCCCTCAGTAAATGGCTTCTTTAGGTCTGACTTGCAGACACTTTGAATAATGCAGTGCTGCAGGACTTGAGGCCCGATCACCTTGCTGTTGTTAACCATGACCTGTGTTTTCTAAGGCTTATATGATTTCTTAAATTTAAGATATTGGAATAAAGCTTGATATGGTACCAGGCATGGCCTCTGTTGAAATTAAGCAGTTTGGTAATAAAGCTAATTGAAATTGCCAAACAATGTAGCCCCCTCCAGAGCAAGCTGGAAAATTTCCCTATTTTGCAGAAGTATCTTGTGACAAAAAAGTGACCATCACATCCATCGGTCTGTTGAAACTGCTCAAGAGATTCATGGATTTGCCCTAAGAAAAGGACCTGCGATTTTTTCTTTTTCATCAGCATGTGTTTGCTTTTTGTAGGGAAGAGTGAGGCATTGAGAGGCATTGAACCCAGTGCTGTAATAAAAGTTTGCTTTAGTAAGTAAGGATGTGAAGCTATCCTTACCTGAAGATTTAGATCTCAAAGAATCCTTGAGAACATAACCATTTGCTGGGCTGGGGAGCTTGTAGGGTTTGGTGTTTCCCTCTGAGCTTTCAGTTTGTTCTGAGACCAAAGCTCATCTGTTGTGATGGGAAGTCAGGACACAAGGTGGCACAGCGGAACCTTGTTCTCTGTGCTGAGTGAGGCAGCTGTGAGTTGAGCCAAACCTGGCAGCTCACCAATAAATCAAGGAACAGACCAAGAATCAAGAGCTGTTAAACAGTCACTGCAGCAACGATGGCTATAAAAAGAAAGGCCAAGCAGCTCCTCCCCTTTGCCTCATCAGCTCTTCCTGCAGCTTTCAAGGTGTAAACTCATTTCATGAGCTTTGCACATTCATACATGCATTTGAGAGATACAGGTGTTTATTGAACTGTTGACCAGATACTGTTCTAGGGATAGACCGATAAAATAGAATAGATCCCTGAAATAGAGACAATCAATAAGTAAACAATAAACAATATAAATAATAGGTAAACAAGGTCATTTTAGAGAGTGATAGGCTCAATGAAAACAAAGAAACTGGGTTGTGTGAATAAAGTGGGTCAGAATAGGGACATTTCAGATCTGCTGGTAGCCTGCCTGGATCTCTGGATGGCTCTCTGAAGGAGTGACCTTTAAGGAAGGTCCTGAGTGAAAGGCAGGAGCCACCCACACATAGATCTGCAGGCATAGAGTTCCAGGCAGAGGGAGCAGCCAGAGAAAATGCCCGGAGAATTGCAAGGAAGCAGTTCCGCAGTGGAGGGTGCCAACCTGGCTGGAGTGTGTGTCCAGGAGGAGGAAATAAGGAGATAAGAAGGGTCACATCCAGGAGGGCTTAGTGGGACACTGAACAAAGAGTTTGTCTTTAATTGAAACAGTTTTGGGAAGCCACAGGGACATGGAGCTAGGAGACAGTACAATCTGATTCCTGCTGTATAAAGTTGTCTCTGGCCTCGGTGCGGATAATAAAGAGGATAAACCATAAAGCAGAGACCAGTTTCTGGACTCATGTGGTCATGTAGGCAAGAGAAGGTAGTGGCAGTGGAGATGAACTTGGATGGATTCAGAATGCGTTTGGAGACGGATATGGTGGGAGAGAGAAAAAGAAGCCTCAGGCAGGGTCTTAGGTTTCAGGGGTTTGGTGTCCTATAAGGTTAAAAGCCTGGATATTATTCTGGGTTTCTATCTTGGTCCTGAGCCTAACTTACATTACTAAAAATAAGCAGTTGGGATAAGAAACAACCTAAAAGTCAGTAATGCAAAAGAAAAGGGCCCCAGCATGTGTTTTTTAACCTATAAGCTTCTCAGCACCAATTACAGTGATAGGTTTTCCTTTGGGGCCGGTGACCTTAAAATAAGGGCCCACACAGCATCCTGTTTTTCCAACCCAGAAAAGGAATCCTTATCAGTGTTTTCTTTTGGTGAGCTATTTTGAGCTATTGTTTCATAATCCCCCCGTGCATCCTATGTAGTTAAAAATCACACTCTCAAATTTGTAGGAACTGCATGGGGCTATCAGGCCACCATAGTTTCACCTATCTTAGGGAGACCTCTGTGAATGAGCTGTTGATAAGAGGAATGGGTTACATGGTCAACCCTTAAGTATTTGCATAAAAAGCAATTCAAATTTGAAATATAGGTACTAGAAGCATCAAGTTGTTGGTATGGTAGTTAAGGTGTCTTCCTTAGAGGTTAGAAGCATTTTTAGATGAAGACAAGACCCGACTTCTAAATGCCACAATTACAAATATTTTTAACTTACATAAAGTTAGAGAGCTTTCCTAGAACCATATGAGAAACTAGCTTAATTCTACCCTTAAAAAGTAGATCTTGGTAGGAATATTACCTAGGGTAGAAAGATTGACCTCGTGGTAGGTACATCTTGACAAATTAGTGGTTGTTTTTAGTTGACGGTTCTTTTTCTTTCCCTTCTGAAGAGAAGATGCCATAGTTCACTCTACTTCTGACTCATTCCATATCTTTTCTCTAAGCCCATTAAAAAAAAGAAATTTTGTTATTAGGTAGTGTCAGGAAACATTTGCAAGCTAGAAAAAGCTCCTGCCCACTTTGAAACTGAATTTCATAAAGTCTTGTGGCCAGTCAACCTGTTAGTTGTGTAGCTTTAAAGATGTGCTTCATCATCCCAAATCAGAGACTGATCTTGTTGTATTTTTAGCATATGTAGCCTTGAATGACAGTGATTTAGGTACTGAGACTTGGAGTAAAATATCAGGGATGTGTTAAGAAATTGATTGACTGTGCATAGACTCTTCGGCTATCTGTAGAAAAGAACTGTCTTCCCAAATTCATGTCGCAGTTATGAGCCCTAGATACCTTGACCCCATTGACCTAGCAGTTGTCAGTGGTAGGTCCATGTATTTCATAAAGCTATATTAAAAATTTTCTGTAAATGCATTTGGTATGTATGAATGGCTATAGGATTAATCTTATCATAGTAGACTCTAAACCAAAATAATTAAGGAACCTTTGAATGAGAGCATATAGCACAGGCTTGGTGTTAGACCAAGTATCCCCAGCTATTCACCTGACTGTGTGACATTGGCCATGTTACTTGACCATCAGTGTCTTGGTTTTCTCATCTGCAAAATGAGAAGATATTAGTACTTAGAGAGCAGGTATGAAGAATAAATTTATGTCAAAGACAGGCTCTGAATACTTTTTAGTTATTTCTGCACTCAGTTTTCAACCCTTAGGTATACTTCACACGTTTTCAAGAATAGCAACAATAGGATCATCCATATCATTTCAATGACACCTTCTCTGGAGTGACCATTTATTTCTCAGGAATTGCATGAAGACAATTCATCCATCTTACCCAGGTCTTTGAGCAGCCCAAGGTATTTATGACTTTAGGTCTTTCTTACCTGTGCCAGGTCAAGGCTTGTGACTTTGAGGTGAAAGGCTCTGTAAGCCACCAAGAATCACCAGCTTTGCAAGCCATTTATTTCTCCTGGGACATATTTATTAGACTATGTGTACTGTGTAATTGAAGCAGGCTTCTCTGTAGCTGTAAAACCAATACAACTATGTTCTTAATCTTCTTCACAAAATGCCAGCTGACACTGCCTTGGGAGCTACTTATTTCAGACATCTGAAGTCCAACTATCTCTCTAAATTATGATGGTCAAAATACTTAATAATGACCATTATTAAGTCCCCAAAGGAAAGAATGTCTTCATCTTTTTGGAGACATTGGGTCTGATACTTACCTTCTTGGCAGCTGGTATCATATTTGTATTGAAAAATTATGCTACGGGGTTATGATGGTATTTAGCCAGAAGAAGGAGAAAAAAAAATCAAACATGTCCAAACTAGGATCATTTTTTCATTCCTTTTTATGGATTCAATTTTGTGATATATAGTGTTTATAAAGTCCATCAGTGAAAATGTACTCCGGTTTCAGCTTGGCCTTGAGTTTATCTGGTACACTGATTTAGCTAAAACAAAACAACAACAAGAAAAGCTTATCATCATTATTCACTCAAGCATCAATCATTGCATGTGTTTCCATCCACTCCCCCACCCCACGATTAAATGCTAGCCATTCTTCACTTCACCTCCTCCCTCTGCCCCCTTCTTCATATTGGATTAGATTTCTTTTCTCTGTATTCCTGAAAGCAACAGTGCTCCCTTCTCTCCTGGCATCTAACACTTACCACTATGAATTATAAAACGGTTGCTTTGCTTTTTCTCTTTTAAAATAGACTATGAGCTCCTCCAGGGCAGGGGCCATGTCTGATTTACTTTTATCTCTTAGTGATGCTTTGCTAGGCATATGGCAGAGCTCAATAAATCTTGTATGAATGAATGGTCTCATGACTGGTTCCTTCTCATACTTCAGCTCTTAGCTCAAATACGGTCTCTTCAAGAAAGGCTTGTATGATCACCCAACATAAAGTAGTTGTGCATCCCCGGCACAGCCTGTTCCATTGTCCTGCGTCATTTTCATCACAGAAGTTACCACTCTCTGAAATTATTTGCTAAGTTGTTTATTCTGTCTCCCCACAGAATGTGAGCGCTGTGAAAGCAGGACCCTGTAAGTCTTCCTCATTGCTTTATTTCATGCCAGTTCCTAGGCTGTCAGCACAGTTTGGTTACATGAGTGAGTGAATTTTCCCTGTTTTCCTTCCTAGCCTCAGTGGAAACTGTGAAGGCTGAATGTACCTTTTCCTGTTTTCTGGACTATCCTTAGCATTTTATTGGTACAGAGAGAACAGTTTAAATTTATTTCATGGCTTATATATTCTCTATTAAACAAAGAAAACAACTGGTTGGCAGGAAATGATGCAGATGGCTTTTTTTTAGAAGGGTTGCTGGCCATTGATGTTCATTGTTTAGAACCACTGGATTGTGGTCAAATAATCATCAATTCTGATTGGCTGGGGAAGTCTCAGATTGTTCTCAATTTGTCTTTCCTGCACCCCATTGTGACTTTGCCTCAATAATCTCTTACTGTTTTGACTCATCATCCTATTACCCCCAACAAATAAAAGCATGGCCTAGGAGGCACATTCCTTTTTCCAGGGAGCAGCGCTTTTGCTGAAAATTACCTGTGTTCTTTAATACAGTTCCTCTCCTCATAATTTTTTCAGATGTCTCTTAGATCTTTCCAAGAAAGAAGGCGAAGTAAGCAATGCAAGTTTTACCTTTCTGTTTGATCCTTCTCATTGGCCCCTCTACTTATATGCTGCTCTTACTGAAAATAAAAACTTAGCTAAAGTAAATCTCACCCTAGGAATTGCTTCTAATGCTATAGCCATATACTTGGACAAGGATGATTTAACTTAAGGACTATAGGCCCCAATAGAGTGGGTTTCTGAGGGTCACTAGTGAAGGTTTCAAAGCCTCCCTGAAATTATATGCAAAATTATGTGCTTCTGTGCAGCTTTGCTTGAGAGGGGCTGTAACAGCTTTGTATCACATTTTTCAATCAAGGCCATGACCCAGTAATTTAGGAGCATAAACACTTGAGTAGAACGGTAGTGAGTCATTGAGCCAAAGGAGAGAGAGAACAAACTCCAGTTGTTCTTTAATCTAGCACTGTGCTAAGGCTAGTATGTGCCATTGTCCAGGCATGCGAAATATTGGCTGCAGTACTGATCCTGTTGATGATTATTGCCACATTATATGTAAAATCCAGCAATCTTTGAAAATACTGAAAATAAGAATATGAATTACCTATTAATCCTAGTGTTTAGAAAAATATTTTAATAAATTTTCTTTAGTCTTTGGGTATATGATGTGTGTGAATATATATGTATATCCACTTTTTAACAATGAGTTTATATATTCTATGCACAGTTTTTACCCTGCTGTTCATGTCTTATATCATTATTATTTCCCCTAATCACTGAATATTCTTTGTTGTGCTCATTTTTAATGGTTTCATAATTTTTCATCTTATTGATATAACACATCTCTCTACTCAGTCCTCCGCTCTTGGAAGTTCAGATTGTTTCCTTGTTTTTTTTTTTTTTGAGACAGAGTCTCACTCCGTCACCCAGGCTGGAGTGCAGTGGTGTGATCTCGGCTCACTGCAGCCTCCGCCTCCCAGGTTCAAGTGATTCTTCTGTCTCAGCCTCCCGAGTAGCTGGGATTACAGGTGCCTGCCACCACACCCAGCTAATTTTTGTATTTTTAGTAGAGATGGGGTTTCACCATGTTGGCCAGGCTGGTCTCAAACTCCTGACCTCAGGTGATCCACTTGCCTCAGCCTCCCAAAGTGCTGGGATTACAGGAATGAGCCACCACGCCTTGCCTGTTTCCATTTTTTATCTTCTTAAAATAGTGCTGTGTCGACCACCTTTTTATAGGAATTTTTGCAAGACTGATTATTTCCTTAATACAAACTCCTAATGATCAGTTTACTGAGTTAAAATTAATTGTAAATTTAAAGTCTTGCATTTAGAATTATGCATTGATAGGTTTTCGAATAACAGAGAAGGCTTGTGGGGTCTGAGATTGTGCTCAGAAGTATTTTTATCTTCTTTGATATCTAAGACCAGCCCTTGACCAAGACCTCACAGTCATTTTCTTTCAGTGGCTCCTGATGACTCCCTCTCTAGCTCCTACTCTCTCTCTCTCTCTCCCCCTACCTTCTCTCTCTCTCTCCCCCTACCTTCTCTCTCTCTCTCTCTCCCCCTACCTTCTCTCTCTCTCTCCCCCTACCTTCTCTCTCTCTCTCTCTCTCCCCCTACCTTCTCTCTCTCTCTCGATATATATATATATAGATATATATCTATATATATCTCGCTCGATATATGTATATCGAGAGAGAGAGGGAGATCTATAACTGTGTGTGTATGTGTGTGTACATATATATGCACACACACAGTTCCCTGCCCCTTGCACACTGTATTACCTAATCCAACTCCAGGACAGTTTTTATTGCAACATTTGCCTTGCAAAACTGTTAAGAATCCCATGTGTTCAGTGACATGTGGATTAGTGACACAGCATTTGTTGGAATGCTTAGGAGGAAAGCAAAATGTTTCCACTAAAATGCTGAAGTCAGGAGACCCAAATGCAGAGGGGAATGAATATCACAATGAAAAAATGTAAATTGATGACATAAATAGTACATTTTTCTTATGCGTAGATCCATTTTGTATGTGACAGACACTTTAGGATTCACCCTTTCAAAGCCCCTTTGTGCAGTTTTTCTTGATTCATTCAGTTAGTGAGGTTGGTTGGCATTCCCACTTCCTTTAAAACTGGAGGAATTTAGGTCCAGAGAGGTCCACTCTCTTTCCCAGCAACTCAGGTTTTGTTTGTCTCAGTGCTGAAATGGCAATGCTCGGTTTCTGCTTGGTTTCCCCCAACAGCCCAGCTGAGCTCTCCTACTTCTTCCGTATTTACATTTAATCAGTAGGACAAGCACAGGTCCTAATCTATGAGGGTTCTTTAATAAAACTATATGTATGCATTCATTTTGGGGAAAAGTAAGCAACTCTTGGAGGATATAGAGGTCAGTGATGCTCAAGAGATTTTAAAATGCAACAAAGTGTTCTGAAATGTGCTGCGTTTATCTTAAAAAGCAGTATAGAGGCTGGGCCTGGTGGCTCACGCCTGTAATCCTAGCACTTTGGGAGGCTGAGGTGGGTGGATCATGAGGTCAGGAGTTCGAGACCAGCCTGACCAACATGGTGAAACCCCGTCTCTACTAAAAATACAAAAATTAGCCAGGCGTGGTGACGTGCACCTGTAATCCCAGCTACTCAGGAGGCTGAGGCAGGAGAATTGCTTGAACCCGGGAGGCGGAGGTTGCAGTGAGCCAAGATCATGCCATTGTACTCCAGCCTGGGCAACAGAAGGAGACTCTGTCTCAAAAAAAAAAAAAGAAGCAGTATAGAGTTTTGTTTATTGTGGTATCTGTGGATATGTATGTGTGTATTTATAAATAAATAAAGCTTTTCTTGACGTAGAGATACTAAAAATAGGTAATAAAGCCACGCATAATCCCATGAGCCAAAGAAAGTACTGTTTTCGCGCATAACCTTCTAGCCTTTCTTTGCAAAATGGTATGTATTCTGTTACAGCTTTACTTTTTTCATATAAATTATTTGTGTACAAGCATTATAAAATTTCACCAACTATGACATTCTGCCATTTAGTTATAGTTTATGGCCTTGATATTTAGAGGAAAACAGATTTCTCCTCCTTAAATTAGTTGGTCAGGTCCCAGTCACTAGCAAAGAATTTGCCATTTGTTTTTTCCGAAATGACACCATTTTAATAGAGAACTTTAGATATTCAAGTCCCAAGCTTTTCTCACTCCTGCAGATCACACTTTGAACATACACTTCCCTGGAAAAGTTTTCTGGGATCCCTTAGAAGTAATATTTGCTGCCTTCTAAGGTCCTAAGAGCGGATGCTGCCATCCATAAACTCTTTCTTCTGCCTCTTCTGAAAGTTCCCCTTCCTTACCCTGAATGGACCAGACAAGCCCATTAAGACAGGTGCCGTATGCCCTATATGTAATATGTGACATGATGTATAGAACACAAACTTCCTGCTGCCACAAGGCATACAAAGTGTTTGCTTGTCTAGGGAAAACCACTGGTATGCCATGAAGTATGGGATGATGTTGCTTCCTGTGGCCTGGCTGGTAGGGACATATCTGCAGTTAACCAGTTACATACTCGCTATCTCCTTTGATAGGTCTTGGAGCATTCTGTCTTGTCAAGCAGTGACCTTTTGAGTCTTTTCTGTTAGGTCTCCCAGCTGTTTTAAATCCATCTGAGTAATTTGGGCTAAAATAAATTATAAATTGTAATAAGGTTTTTCCAGCATTCATATGCATTAGATTTTAAGATTTAATGACCATGTGGGCCTAAAACAAATCTCTGAGTTCTTGTTTTTTAAAAAAGCAATCAAGTGGAGTCTCTTGATTTTGACTATTTAAATATTAATTTGTGGTTGTAACCTGCTTCTGGGCTGCTGTAAAAGGTGTGGCTTTTTAAAATGAAGGTTTTCAGCAACTAGCCAGCAAAGAGGAACAAATGCCTCTTTAAACAAAGATTTTCTTATTTGTTGTAATATACAGTTTGTTGTGTCAGTTGCACTGGGATCTTCTGGAATATTCCATGGACTACTTCCTCAGAGGAAACAGACCTTAACTGGTTACCCCCATATCTTTCAGACTGGTTGGCTTTGTGTAGTTAACAATGAAGGGGCCATTAATTAATTAATATTTATTTTTGAATTAGTATTTTATTGCATCAGTGATATGTGAAAATGCTGGTCTTAAAAAAGAATTCTAAATAAGGCTAAAGTCTCCTTAAATGAGTCCCTCTGATCCTTGCCCCTTCTTACACTATTGAACATATCCCCATTATCCATTTGATGTGGACATTCATGGAAGGCAAAAGCCACACATGTGTTTGAGTGTGTGGAACACTTGTCTCCTGCTGTGCCTGCCATTCTGCAGTGTGGCATTTTACTGAACATTATGTTTTAAAGACTATGTTGTTACCTATAGAGATAGCTCATTCCTTTTAACCTAGCTTTGTAGGTTGGCTGCCCCACAGTTTTTTAGAACTTCCAGTTGTTGCCAGTTTTCCTTTCTACCAACAATATTGCACTGAACATCGTTGTGAATGCACCTTTGAATGTGCATTGCTAGAGAATGAAAAATGCCCCTTATTTTATATATGAAGCTCTTAAGAGAAGGGATTTGAAGATCGGCCAGAGTCTTACAAATGATTAGCAGAGTGTAGATTGAAACCATTTTCCCTGACTCTGCTTACCTAATGGGGGATTGTTTCCAAATTTTCATGTAGGTCATTGGGATCCTGGGCAGAGTCAAGTGCAGTAAAAGATAACTATGGTGAAACCTTGCTGATTCCAATTAACTAAGAAGGTCTCTCTCAATTAGGAGAAAATATGAATTTAAAGATGTCATCTTATATAATTTTGAAGTTTATACAGTGACCCACACTAATATAACCTAATAAAATTTCTTAAGGGAATCATATTAATGAGCCAAAAAAAGCACCTAATCATTATTTTAAAAAATAAAGACATATGAAAATTGTTCAACACAGTTATTTGTATCCATAGGTAAAATATTTTCCCCTATAATCTTTTTTATATTTTAATATGCTTAGCAGATGATTTTTCTCTAGTTAGTGCAAGATAACCATACCACTTCCTTTCTGAATGATGTAAATTAGCTAAGGAAGGTGAAAAGGTGTAGACATTTGAGTAACTCCTCTGTGCCAGGTAGGAGGCTTTTAAACATTTTCTCTTGTTTCATTATCTTAATAATCTTGTGAAGTGAGTCTTACTATTTTCCCTTTATAAATGGAGAAACTGAGACAGAGAGGGCCCCAAAGCACTTTGTTAAAGGATGCCTATCTGAATTTGCCTGACTTGAAAGAGTAATACTCTACTATATCAGAGTTTCCTTAAATATGGTCCTCGGATTCTCTGTATCAGAATCTCCTGTAATTTTTGTTAATACTGCAGATTCCTCGGCCCCCAATGGTGGGACCTGGGCTGCTGCATTTCTGACAAACTACCGAGTGTGCCTTATGCCCTCTGAGGTCTGGGAGCCAGGTTTCCATGGTGACCTCATTTTGGTGATGCAAGGATCCTTGCCAGAGAGTGCCCCCATGCCTCCCAGGACGAGTAATCCTCATCATGCCTCACTCCCAGTGGGCACTTTGCCGGCTCATCTGGGCTGCTTCCTCCTTACTCACCCACTTGCCTTGCCTCGCCTCATATTACTCGTGCTGAACTTAGCATGGCTCGTGGTTTGACAAGTCACTTCCAAAAGAGTTGAGATCGTCACACTCCCTAGGAATCACTTTCAAAAACAGGTGGAAATCTCCAGTGCAGCATCACCAGATCCCAAGCATCTCTTGTGTGCTTTATACAGATAGAATCTGCATTTTGCATTCTAACTCCTGCCCAAAGAAAAAAATCAAAAGAGGCAACAGCTTGCAGAAATGATTACTTTTGAAACACCAGTATATGCTTTATTTTCATTTGTCGCCTGTCTTTCGCACCCTTCCCTGGTGGTAGATTTCCCGTAAGTCTGCCCCCAATTGCTCCTGACTTCCCTAGAATTGAGGAGATCACTTGTCCCTTCCACTCCAGCCCTCCCACTAAGGACAGGGTTTTGGAAGAGCCAGCTGGATTCAATGACCACCTTTGCCTTTCTTTCTCCATTATTGTCTTTTTCTTTCAGCTTTGTGCAATTTTTCTTTTTCACTCCCAAATGACATGCTTTCCCTCCTGAGGGGCTAGTCCTGCTCCAATCCTTTCCAACAAGCTGTGAGTAGGAGGTTGCTTGGATGACTGGCAGACATCGAGACAGACATGTGCTGATGATCCAGAGGGGACCCTAGACCAACTTGGATTTGTGTTCATTTGTTAGCATTCTGTGTTGGCAAAAGAGCATCCGTCTTTGTTTTGGTATTGAGCTCATCCAAATAAAGAAAGCATTTCCTCTTCTGAAAGGCAGAGGAAAAAAAAAGAAAAGACCAAAAAAATTTTTTTAATTTTAACCATGTACTCCTTTGAAACTAAATATATACCCTTTCCTCTGTCCTGATTGGTCCGTTTCAATTGACAAGTGGATCGTGTGGAAAGGAAATATCCTGGACTTAATTGTAAGTTAAGTCTCTCTTAATCCAGAAGAGCATTTGAGATTCTGTCCAAGTGTTCAATTTCCCAGGCCGCTGAGGTCTGTGAATTTCTTTTCCCAGCCTCCAGGCTGCTGCAGTACAAGTCAGCATAGCTAATGCAGATAGATCTCCTGCCTCTCGCTCTCCTCCTCCCTCTGCTTTGATTCGATATGAACAGCCTGGTAACTCCGATGCTGGGGAGAAATCTGACATAACTCTGCAGATGGCTAGGTTGCCATGGAACACCTGGGGATTGTTCTTTAAGGAAAAGGTAACATTTATATGCTAATGATTTCTTCCCCCCTCCCCTCCTTGTTGCATTTTTTCCAGGGCTGCCAGTTCCCAAGAAGAGCCCAAAGTCGGTAAGGACTTGTCAGTTACTTGGTGCTTGTTGGGGCTGGGGTGGATGGTGGGGGGCTGGAGGTGGGAGGGTACTCTGTGTGGCTTCACTTCACTAAATGTGTTTTACAGTGGATGGGGGAGACAGGAGCCGGGGCTCATTTTCTTAAGTTCTGGGGATCTGTTTGTTATACAAGGTATTTGGGCTTGTCTTTAACTGTATAGTGATTTGTGGGCAGGCTGCCGGAGCCAGGATAAAGAATGCATGTTTGAAATCTCTATACAAATGCATCCACACTCTCCTTCAAAGGGATGAGTTTCTTAGCCGTTTTAACTTGATACAAATGCTATTGTTTCCTTTGGAAGGAGAGAAAAAAAGAAAGCTCCACCTGCTCCGTGAGTAGCATTGCTCTCAACTGGTGTTCCCAGCCATTCACATGTCTACCCATTCTCTCCCTTAGCTTTCTTAGGCGCTGGAGGATGAGTTATTTACAAAATAAAAAGCCTGTAGGTTTAAGGAAGAATTGCTCTGCCCCGTATATGTGACCATGCTCAGATGGAACAATGTTCACTGCCCCAGCACTGAGAATAAGGCATTTCCTTGCTGTGGAAATGTCCTTTGTTGTTTTGCCAGCTTTAGCAGCATTATGCTGCAGGTATAGGATTCTTAAAAAAAAAAAAAAAAAAAAAAAATCAATGTTTTGCTGTCCTTTCTAATCTGGTTTCCCTGAAGATGCATTACCTAGTTGACATGTTAGCTAATAGCTTAGAGGCTATAGTGTTTTGCTTGGTGGTATGGGTTTATGCTCCTGGGGCACTAATGACAAATTAAAATGCTGCTTAACTCAAAATCTGGAACTCCAGTGCCTGTGAAATTGATCTGGGTGGAAGGGGCTTCCCAATTCATTAATATTAAGATAAAGAGGGATGTTTCCATGTGGTTTAGAAGATTTGGGGGAGGGAAAATGTACAGCCTCATGCCATCCAGGAAGGGAAAACCTTGAAAACTTTGCAGCTTACGGCGCTGCAGCTGAATTCTTTCCACCTGTCTCCAAGCCTGGCAGCACGAGGCAGAAGTTTATTAAGGAGATGAGAGAGGGAGCTTCATGCATTTTAAATCTCACTCCTAAGTTCTCCAAAGAGAAAAACCTGCAATAATTGATGTGATTCCGACGGCATAGTGCCGTGGTGATTGGAACTTTGACTTCAGGGCTGGTTTCCTTGTCAGTGTGTGTTAATGTCCAGGCAGAAAAGTACTGGTTGGTGCCCACATTGGAACCACAAAGATGCCAAAGTGTGTGCATGTGCGCATGTGTGTCTCCCTGTCCCTTGGTCATAGCCAGTAACCCAGCTGCCTTCGGAAAAATGGAAGGAAATCCAGAAGATGTGTCTCATAAGCTTGAGTTAGCATGAACCATCCTTTTTTCTCCCCCACCCTAGCCATGCTATGTTGATACATGGGCTTATTTTACACACCCTACATGGAATGGAGTCTTAACAAGGAGGGTGCTGAGGGAGATATAGTAGTTTTGCACAGGTAGCATGACGTCAGGTAGCAAGGTGTTCTTTTCCATTTTGCATTCCATTTAAATTTAGTGTGCAAAAGGATTTTTGTAATTCATTTGCATTTCTGTTTTCCCCAAGTGTTTTGGAATTACCTGGTGAACTCAAAGGCTATCAAATAGGTATTGAACCTGCATTCACCAAGTCAGTTAAGAGAATTCCCTATGACAGTTAATTTTTGCAGAAGCCATGTCATTAGCAAGCAGCAAGCCAATTACTTGGGCTGCATTCCTAAGAAAGAAGCTCTCAACTGCTTTGCCCATAGTCTGCTGCCTTTTAATTACCACAAGCTAAGAGAGTGATGTGTTGCTGGGTTGGAAAAGAATAAGCCCCCAGCTTGGGGCTTGTCCTTACCTGATTTCTGTGCCAGGACAGGGATGAGGGTTTTCACAGCATTGCTGGCACACACTGGCACCTGCTGTACAAAATTTGGGAGCTGTCGGCCAAGGTGTGCTGTTGGATGTAAAGTGTTGCTAACATCTGTGATCAGTGAGAGTTCTGTACAGGTGGGTTGAAAGTGGTTTCCCTTTCCCAGTTTGAATTTTAATGATGTCCTGCCAGGGACACAGATGATTATGGGATTTTTCTGGTGCGGTCAGAGGGAATTCACAGGGAAACTGGATGTCCTGGTACCAGAAAGCCATTCAAGTAATGACAGATAAGGTCAATTATGCAGGATGCATAATTAAAAGCACACTGATTGTACCTGGGTTGTGATTCACTTAGATTTGGCAATAGCTCTGTGCATATGTGCACAGTGTGGTCTTAGCTCAAGACCATTGTGTTGTGGTTGTTTTGTTTATTTTATTAGAGGCTCCTGACAGTGTTGGCTTGCTCATGTGACTGGCAGCTTCCTTTTGCCCTCATACCTTTTTTTTTTTTTTAGGGTTTTCAATGATTAAGTAGTTGGGTTTTTATTAGAACAGAAGGACTTATCTTTTTTTATCTTGTTTCTTCTCCTGGTTAGTCCCTGTAGCTTACTCTTAATAAGCAATTTCACCTGCAAGATTTAGTTTAAATGTTGAAATTGTGGTTTATATACTCATTGGGGACAATGGAAGTATCTTAATAAAATTTTATTAATTTAATACCTGGACTTTCATAACATCAGAGATTTTTCTGCCAAATAGCAGAGACAAAAACAAGACATATTTTCTGTCAGGTTTTAGACCTCTCTGGGAAACTGATTCTATGGCCCAACTTAATCATCCTGACTGAAAACTCATTTAACTGAGACTCTCAGTCTAAATCACCCACAAGGATCTTGTGTATGAGAGTTTAAAACTAAATATCACACCAAACCCTGAATTTTAAGTCAGTATCCACCTGTTTTCCTATGAATTCATTTCCCAACTATTCTCCCTTAATCTGTCCCCTCTTTTTTTTTGTGATAAGGTCTCACTTTGTCATCAAGGCTGGAGTGCAGTGGCACAGTCATAGCTCACTGCAGCCTCGAACTCCTGGGCCCAAGCAATCTCTTGCCTTAGCCTTCCAAGTAGCTGGGACTGTAGGTATGCACCGCGATGCCTGCCTAATTTTTATATTTTCTGTAGAGGCGTGAGTCTCACCATCTGGCCCAGGCTGGTCTCAAGTGCTCCTTCTGTCTTGGCCTCCCAATGTGCTGGGATTACAGTCATGTGCCACTGCACGTAGCTATCATCTTCTATTTATCCATCTGTTCCTCCACCTACACATTCATCTTTCATCCATTCATTCATCCATTATTCAGAAAACTAGTATTTAGAACCCATTAAATAACAGGTTTGGTGTGAAGCACTGGAAATACTATAATAAATAAGATGGTCATGGCACCTGTCTTCTTGCAGTTTGCAAACAAACCATGTATTGATTGCTCCTTGCAAAAAAAAGATTGTCACAAATTTCCAAAATGTTTATGCAGTCATTTCATCAATAAGTATTTATTATTTTATGTGTGCCAGACCCAGTGCCAATATTCGATAAGAATTAATCAGAAAACATCCCTGCCTTCATGGAAATGGGGAGGGAGAAATAATAACCACATTAACAGGCAGATCTACAAAGATCCTCACCTCATAGGAATTAAAGTGTGATGAGCATTAATAAAGCAGAAATATAACATGGAACCCAAGTACACACATAATGTAATCATTCCACTCTTAATTATAATAACTTATAAGTCATCACAAAATACCAACACCCATGATTGAATAAGTGATGTGATTGAGCTGTGGAGTACTTTGGAGTTCCCCAGCAGCCTAGGCAACATAGGAAACCACATTCTTTACTTAGCTATTATTGTCAGATGAAAGAAAGTATACCACATTCACTAAAGAGACAAGATTTTCCTATTTACTAAAAAAAAAAAAAAAAAATTCCTACACAAAGTTTTTATATAGAGGACCCTGGATGGTGGGCAAAGCATCCAGTGCCCATCCACATTGAAGAGGCAGTCTCTTCAACAGCCTCTTTAGAGCAGACATAGCAAGCTGTCTGCAGGGTAGCCACAGTGATAGGTTTTTGTTCCACTATCCTCTCTGTCCCTTTCCCCTGCAAGAGATGCTAAAGGAAGTTGCTGAAAACTGGTCATTAAGAGATGTGAGGGAGAGACTCCTTTTACACACACACACTGAGTGACCCTGGCCTAGATCTTTCCGTTTTATGAACCTTGCCTCTTTCTCAGACTCACACAGTTGTGTGGCCCCTGTCTTCCTTTTCCCTGGTGCCACTTATGTGACAACCAGCATGATGATTGATCCCATCAAAGCTTCTACAGCCTACAAGAAGAAGCAGTGAGAGTAGTAGATGGGTGAAGGCATAGGATCACTTAAGTCAGTCTCCTTGCCTCTCACTTCCCATGGCAACTCCCCTTCTCTGCCTTTTGGAGCCCTGGAAGATGGACTTTGCCATTGTATTACATTCCTTTAAAACATGCAGTGTGAACCAGAATCTATTTTCATATCCACTCAGTGCCTGCCTTTTCTTCTCCATTAACTCCTCTTGCCCACCTTTTTGGAAGAAATCGTTTGACTTAGACCCATAAATGATAAAAGAAACAAACAAAAGGAGTGACCATCCTCTGCACTGGCTTGGATTCGAGTCTGATTTTCACACAACCTTTAATGACATTGGCCTAATACCTCATCAGCACTTGGAGTTTTTCCTGTTGTCCATGTAAATCACTGCAGTAGCCTTTGCTCTTGGCAGATAAGTGAACTGTAACTAATTTTGCTTTAAAATGGATCGATTTGTCATTTTTAAGCCACATGAATTCTTTTCATCATTTAAGCTCCTAAGTGCTGTCTGTATTCATTTGCTCTTCCAAGCAAATATTTTCAGTTCACTTTATAAGTACCTACATTTTGAAATCATTCTGGGAAATACTGATGAGTTGATTTTTTTTCCCATTTCCATTTATAAAAACCATATGTCTTCCCAACTTCCCTGGCCTGACAGTAAGTAAGGGAATCATTCATTTCAGAGAGGTTGGTACAGTTTTAGTTTAAAAGGTCTTGTGATACAGGTTCATGGCCAACATGTGGCCAAAGACCTTTACGGAATTTTTTTAATTGAGCCCATTTCCATATTCCTAGTTGGCTATGAATTGAAACTCAGCAATAAGACTCTTGCTTCAAAAATATCAGCATAGTGACAACAATTAGCATTGGAAATTCCTGTCTTAATATATGGCACCCCTTCTCAACCAGTTACTCACACTAGAGATGTGGTGCATGGATACCCTTGTTTCTAAGCTGTCCTCCTTTTGGTGATCCTCTTCACCTCCCTTCTCTCCTGTCCCCTCCATTCTCCTGCTCCTCAGCCTCCTCCATTCAGTCTGTCAGCAATCCCTGTTGAATTTGGCACCAAAGTGTCTTCTGACCTCACTTGTTCTTTTCCTGGGTAACTCCAGCTACCCTGGTGTTGCCCACCTCAGGTCCCCACATTGACTGCAGCTGGGGCTTCCTGACTGGCCTCTCTGCATTCACTCCTCTTCCCCACCAGTCCATTCACCACCCAGTAGCGACACCAAACTTTCTGGAAACATGTTGGCTCTTGGAACATCCCCACTTGAAATTCATTAATGGATTCCCCCTCTTGAAACTAAGAATGAAACCCAAACTCCTTACGTAGCCCACAGGGCTCATGCATTATGTGGCCTCCCAGTTCTTCTCAGGCCACCCTCCTTTGCTGTGCCACACTAGCTTTTTTGTTCTTCAGAAAGTCCACTTAGCACACCCTCTTTTTTTTTTTTTTTTTTGAGATGGAGTCTCGCTCTGTCACCCAGACTGAAGTGCAGTAGTGTGATCTCAGCTCACTGCAAGCTCCACCTTTCCAAGCGATTCTCGTGCATCAGCCTCCCAAGTAGCTGGGATTACAGGTGCATGCCACCACACCTGGGTAATTTTTGTATTTTTAGTAGAGATGGAGTTTCACCATGTTGGCCAGGCTGGTTTCGAACTCCTGACCTCAAGGGATCTGTGTTCCTCGGCCTCCCAAAGTGCTGGGATTACATGTGTGAGCCACCATGCCCAGCCTTCTCTTTCTATTAGTGGGGTTCTTCCAGAGTCCTCTCTTTACCACCTTTCTAAAGGACATTGCAGTGTATTGCTATCAATATATTATATTTGATTAATATTCATCTACACACACTATGTATACACACACTTAGATACATGCCCAGGGATAAATTTCAAGAGCTCAAGTACCATCTATTCCTTATTTACATGTTGTTTCCCTCAGTATCTGGCACACAGCAGGTGATCCTATGTATTTATTGGGTTAAGTGAATAAATCTATTGCAGGTAGGGCAGCACACTTAGGAGGGCCTGGGCTGGATGTTATATTATTTGTGTACTAGGTTTTTCCATTTTTCCATGTTCTTAGTATGCACATGGTTTCATTAACAGACTTAAAAGTATACTTTTAACTACAGCTACTTGTCTTTGGGCTAGTGTCTCACCTAGGAAAATGAGGTGAAATACAATCGCATTAAATGCAAATCTGCTCCTGTGTCATAAATAGTTCAGAAGTGAACGTATTCTCATGCCCCTAGTCTTCTGGGAGGTGATTCAGACTGCTGAAAATGCATACAAGTTGACTTTAATTTGGGAGATATATAAACATGGTTTTTCTCCTGGACAGTTCTGGGCTCTAACCACAAAAAGGACAACCTCGTAGCTAATTAGCATGCTCACAGAAAATGAAAAAAAAATACTTTGAATTCCCCCCACACCCACAGCATAGTTTTAAAAAATCCAGAGTGCCAACAAGATATTAAATTACAGAATATATCTTCAAATTAATGCGTTTTCATAATTGAACTTGAGAAGGAATATAGAGTGAGGTTAAGTCTTGGCAGGGAGAACATCCAAAAAGCTTCCAGATTATTCTGTATTTAGCCCATTAGTGTGCCATTTATATATGCCAGTTAGAGATAGTTGAGTGGTGGCACAGTTTTTAGAGCACGTTCTCAGGATGCTCCTTTACTTTTATTTTCCAGTTTGAGGTATAAAGTTTAGATGGCATTTAAAAGAGACTCAGAGGTGCAGTTTGACCGAGAGGCAGTTTTGCAAACTCATTCCAGATTGTGTCTGTCATTTGGTGTTAAATTGGACCTAAATGAATCATTTATTGGGGAGGTGAGAAAGGGTGTTATAATTTGAAAAATGGCCCAAGCATTTCCAGTAGACTTCATTTGCACTCTCTATTTCTGGTGGAACCATCTCTTCAGTTAAACGTAAGAGATCTAGGTCTTCCATGTCAGGGATTTATTATACTGGGGCAGACATGAGAGGGTTTCAAAAACCCATCACATGACATGCTGAATCTCTGCACACGCATGTACAGGTATGTATGTAAAAGCACATACGCATTTTCTCTGGGAGACGGGTCCAGTACTTTTATCAGACTTTCTCAGTGGGTCAGGGATGCCAGAAGGATATTTCTCTCCAGTTCAGGAAGAGGGATCAAGTGGAAAAGGTTTGAGTTAGGCTTCAGGAGGTAATGGCCCAAGAAGACAATGGAACAGAAACTGCCAATAACCCTACAAAAGAAGCAGCAGCAAAAGGCTGTTTCCTACAGGTAATCCTGCAGTGTGCACACCTTTGTGAAGAGTAGTTTCAACACGATGAGACCAGAGCTTCCAGGGTCAGAATTTAGTGCTCATAGGCCGACCCTGCAATCAATCTGGCATCTGCTAATTTGAGGAACCAAAAGAGAGTGGTCCTTTGAAGGGAGGCATGCCACTCTCAGGGTAAATGCAGAGGTCTTTTATTGAGTTTTTTGCTTTTACATTTAAAATATCTTTCCCCTTCAGAGGTGAACAAAAGTAAAACATTACTAAAATGTAAAAATATAGGAAGTAGCAGTTCCCATTAATTCTATTTACCAAGGTTCATTTTGAAATGAAAATGACTTTAAATTTTGTCTTGATTATAAAAAGTATTCTCTATGCACCATAAAAATAAAAAAGGTAGGTAATATGGGAAAGTATAATGATAAGAGGGAAAAACTCCACCCATAATCCCATTTTTTCTATGCGTTGTTATGTAGGTTCACACAAAAAAAGGGCCGATGCTATACATGGTTGTTTATAAACAAGACCCTTGTAAAGACCACATTGAAGAGGGGGGAAAAAAAAACAACAGTCCCATGTGCATGCAAAAGAAAATGAGTTTGGTATCCATCATTTACATTTTCTCACTCTGGCCCTGGGAGCTGAATTCACTGTTGGAGGAGAAACTGTTGAAGTTGGCAGAGCCAGGTTCTATCAACTCTGGAATGGCAACCAAATCTGAGCTGAGCACTTGATCCTCAAAAGAGAAAAATGGTGACATGGGATTATGATGGTGTTTGTTCCCACCCAAACATCAGCATGTTTTCCTGGCATCTGCACCAGTGTGTGTTTTTCCCCTTGAATTGGAGTGAATTAAGCCCCTCATACAGTTTTCCCAAGACCTCCAGGATAGCTTAGAATATGGTCCTCAAATTTCTTCCGCAGGCACATCAAGTATAATTTTAAACGGTCTATCTTGCCTTCATTGAATGCATGTCCAGTTGTTCTCAATTTTGAATCCTTGCCAATACCTGCGTTCAAATCTGTAATAGTCAAGAGCAAATGAAGTTTTTGTCCTCCTTGGGCTTTCTTCAGATACTTGTTTCAAAGCAATTACTGGAAGGAGAGGAAGTATAGGGACCTGAGAATTAAATGAAGGGACCTTGCAAATTTCCAGCAGAATTCCAGGGGAATGAAAGATGAAGAATACTTGGGGAGACAGCAAGGAAGAATGGCCTTGATAGGATTGATCGGAACACCTGGTGGAAGATTTGGGCTCTGTAAAGAACTTCAGGGATCTAGAATGATCAAGGTCAAAGCTCTTATAAAGCACTTTAAAACCACGAGCTCTACAGGATCTATACAAGAGAATGGAGAGCCCCTTCCTGTCCTCTACCCCATACAATGCTTTAAATCAGCTAAGTATAGTGATATGGTGTCTATGATGTATGAGGCATGACTGCAGGATTTTTTGTTTTGAATAGGGAAGGCTAAACACCTGAGATTACCACAGTCTTTTATTGGAGAAAATAAGAACTACAGTTATTTTCTGTTCTACCCACTATTTTCCTTTCCATTAGTTCTTACTCTCCATTCATTCGCCATTCTAACAGAGCTTTTCATAAAATGAGAAGGGTCTTTGCTGAGCAGATTTTAATGAGCAAGGACTTGGTTATTCAACTGAAATTTAAATGGAACTCTTCCCCTTTGAATATTATAATACTTGGACTTTGGAGAAGTTGCAAATCTAAGAAGGCTGACCCCCAGAGGTCAACTCATAATACAAAGTTTGGTCTTGGTTTTCAACCAACAGTACTATCAGCAGTTTAAGAGATGAAGTGTAATGCTTGCAAAATTGATTAGCTAAGAATTATGGAAGTTCTTCATATATTAGTAATTTCTACACATAGAAATACCAGTAAACATATAATACTAGGCATGATTTTTAAAAGATCTGACCTCCGTTTTTTTTAATAGTCGAAAAGAATGGATAGCAAACTCTTAGAGGGGAATTGGGTATTTTATTATTAAAAGATACAAGACATGGAGTCCTGAGGAGCGTCTTTAGCCCTGATTATATTTCTTCTGGATATTATAGCCTTATCGTAAACCACTCATGGTATTTGGTGTCACATATTTTTGTGAAAATGAGGATGTTAAAACTGATCCATCTTGCAATAAATGAGCATAGCGTCTTAGCTGAGAACCTGTGATGAATATCGGATTTGTTTTCCGCTGTAGCCCAGAAAGCAGTATGGGTTATGATTATGTCTTTCTATCTGGCCCACCCCTCTGTTTGTCTGCCAATCACCTGGGGATTTATCTGCATTCAGCATTAGCTGGAGAAAGGTGGGAGCCAAAATACTGTTGATATGTATGTGTATGCAGAAGTGCTAAACAAAGACAAGCTGGTGGAAAACACCCACTCAGAGAACCAATAATAATCTTTTCTTCTTGCCCCTCTCACTTGCTTACTTTCAGCAACCACTGGAAAGGAAAGACAGCCAGAATAGTTCTCAGCACAGTGTTTCCAGCCACCGAAGCCTGCACACAGCATCCCCAAGCCACAGCACACAGGTGCTCCCCGAGTTCCCACCTGCAGAGGCCCAAGCTCCAGATCAAACTGACAGCTCTGGTCAGAAAAAACCAGATCCTTTTAAAATCTGGGCCCAGTCCAGGAGCATGTATGAAAACCGACGTGAGTAGCATCCTGGCTTCTGTCTTACCCTGACCCCTCCGCAGGGCTCTACCTTTTCTCTTGAAGGTTATTGAAAATAGAGGAGTTGCAGTGTATAAACTGGATAAAGTGAAATCTGCAAGAGGCAAAAGTATCACAGAGGGAGTGGACTCTGCTGGCTATCCATGGAGGCTCCACTATGCCTTCACTTTGGGGAGGGGGTAGAAGTGGATGGTTATCACATAAATGCCCTGGGTAAAAATGGGTTTTTTTCCTCCTTTCAGTTAAAAGGAATGGTAGATAAGAGCTGCTGTCTAATTAGTTCTCCGAGTGGAGATTGTGATATGCTCTGAGCACAAATCTGATGTGCAGTAGAACTTAAATATGATTGACTGGGGTTTTGGGCTAATGAGAAGAAATTAAATGCTTTTTAAGTGGTCTCTTGATTTTAAAAAATACTGGTAATTTTTTTAACCATTATAATCTCTCTAAACATTCCCCACAAAAAGGAAAAAACAATAGCAGTGAGTGGTTGTGCTTTAATTACTTATCCAGTGCTTTACCTATTCTATAAATATGAGCTAGTGATAGTATACTTTGTAACTTCTTGGCTTGTATAAACATAATATCACCCTCATGTTTAACGTCTTTTTATTATGAAATGATTTCCAAAAACTATTCACCATAAATAATATTCATTTATCTTACCAATGAAAGTTCCTAAAAATGCCTTAATTTTAGGTGATGCAAATTGATTGTTGTTGTTGGGTGGCTGTTTTCTGATGTTTTCTTATAATGGTCAGGGTGAGGCAGCTATGAAGGACAGATACCTCATTTTCTCTTTTTGGTATGGGGTAGGAGAGAGGTGTTGTGATGGTGGAGATTCGGTTTGTTGAAGGGTCTGAGAGAAGCTGGAAGAGTGAAGGGAATCATTTTGCTCATCTTCCCCTCAGCACAGGTTTCATTCCTAGCTGCAAATGTGGTCACTGCTCAGCGGGGTCCCCATCGAGAGTCGTGACACAGAGGTTGTGTGAGGTGTGGGTCTCCGGCCTCCTGTCCATCACACAGACTTGGCCATGCTGTGCTTCCTTTGCTGGCTGAGGTGCATACTGAAAGTCAACTCCTTTGTGACCCAAGCAAAATGGGGCAGTGAGGCCAGCATCCTTGTCTGAGGAGGAAAGTTGTTCAGTCCACTGAATGATACTCAGCAGTTGGGAGGCAGAGGTGAGCTTGGAGTCTTGCTGGTTATCAAATGTTAGGAGTCACTCAGGGCTTCATCCTTTTCCTCCTCAAGGGAGAAATATTACTGCCTTCTTGCTACCACAATGCATGGAATTAAATAGGCTGTTTTGGCTACAAGTTCACTCTGCTGACAAAAAGCCCACTAATTTGAGCAGGGACTTGTTTAGTCGCTGGACTAGAAAGACACCCCTAAAGTACCCCCGAGGCCTGACTAAAGGAAATGAAGTTCCATTTGGAATGACCTCATATGCAGTGGATGCTAACCAGGAACCAGGTTCTGTCCTCATTGTGTCTCCTTGCTCATTGTAGTGATTTCACTGAAGAAAACCATTTAAGAGATATTTCCAAAGAGGAGCGTTTTCACATTCCCCCCACATTTCTCTCTAAGCTTGTGGCTCTTCCAATCAATAGCCCAACTTCAGTTAATGTTGAGATATTGCTTTATTGACTGAACTCCTGCTTTCCTCAATACAGTACACATTTATGATTGAGTTTTCCTGTATGAATCTTTTTGTGATAAAATGAATTGCATTCTGAAGGGCTGGCAGGGGCATCCTGGGTTGACAGGACAATTGTAAAACATCCGTTTAATGGAAGGCTATTGCTCAAATGCCATTTTTACCCTGGTGGCGGCAAATTTTCTTAAGAATTTGACTTAATCAAATGTTTCTAAAAAGTTTTCACTAGGAAAAAAAAAATAAGAAAAATATGTAATGTGGCCATAGCCAGCTACTGTAAGTACTGAAATTGCTCAGGTGGCAGCCGGACTGAAATATTCGGGGCCAGGCGCCATGGCTCAGTCATGTAATCCCAGCACTTTGGGAGGCCGAGGCGGGCGGATCACAAAGTCAGGAGTTGGAGACCAGCCTGGCCAATATGGTGAAACCCCGTCTCTCCTAAAAAATACAAAAATTAGCCGGGCGTGGTGGCGTGCGCCTGTAGTCCCAGCTACTCAGGAGGCTGAGGCAGGAGGAATCGCTGGAACCTGGGAGGCAGAGCTTGCAGTGAGCCGAGATCACACCACTGCACTCCAGCCTGGGTGACAGAGCGAGACTCTGTCTCAAAGAAAAAAAAAAAAAAAATTCAGAATGGTGCCAGTTTTGTTCCTTCACTTTCTTTAACATCTGAGGAATCGGATAGAGCAGCACAAATGAGAACCTATTCCTTTTTGGTAATTGGAAGCTCTGTAGTTGATGGATAGATAGTAGCAACCTAATTGATGTTAACATTCACATGGATTTCTTCCTCACTACTAAATGAGGATAATGATGAGACCTCCCCCTGGCCCCCATGGTAATTATTCAGTATCTGTCACAGATTTTCTTATTTTCACAGCACCTAGGAATGAACCTACATCAATCTTGTCTTTGAATCAGTATTTTTCTTTATCTCAGATCAGTTTCTGCCATTCTCTTAGGTTGTTTTGTATCTTGTCTTTCAAAGAGAAAAAGTGTATAGCCTTGTTAGATGTGATTCCCTGCCCCTTCCCCGCAAGACAGTAAAATGAGCAGAGTACTCCAGGAAAAACAGGAAAATTGAAGTCAGCAACAGCAGCTTAACTGTGCCATATTACCCTCTTTTTGTTGGAAATATATTTTTCTTTTTCTTTTCTTTTATTATTAGGGGCAATGTGGAGATTAACACAGTCTGTGAACGCATTCCTTCACATGGTCTAAATGTGTTGCAATGTACCATATTTTTGATATGGCCATCTCTCAAGGCAGCAGTATTAGAATGAATCAGTCTAAATTACAAATGTGTTCATGAATCCTTTTGAAGGGTTTCAATGTTTAATTAAAAACAAAGACGAGCACTGAAGTCCTTTAAAAGCCATGTTGCCTGTTTATAGTTTCTCTAGAATTGTGCACATCTTAAAAACGACAGTGATACAGTCTTATTAGTAAATGTTTAGGAAAATCAGATCATATCCAGTAGCATTTGCTACAAAAGAAATTATGAGGCTTGTAGTTGAAACTTTGCCTGTTCACTATATAGTTTGAAAAGAAAAAGCTCAAAACTGTCCTATTAACCAACATTGTAAATCTGTCCTGCCTTGAAGAGACATGCTTACAAGTTTGGAAGTGGCGATTGAGCTTCTTTATCATAGTGAGCTTAAGAAGCTTGGATGTACCTCCAGATTTTAAGAGCAATTATGAGTTTGTGTTTGTGTGTTTGTTCAGTTCTTGGATAGATCCATTGATTTGCATCTCTAAATATAAGACTATTCTGGCTTGAAATGCTTAGAATTCACCTCAACAGATATTAGTACAAGAATGAATTTCATCCTGGACTTGATACACTTTTGAGTAAATGCTGTAGTACAGTGGTAGCACAAATATACTTAAATTTTTCAAAAAGCAATAAGGGTTTAGACAAACCATGATTGAAGTAAGGCCATTCAAGAATGTGTACTTTAGAGTGTCATTAAATAAGGAGAGTTTAAGATGGTAAGAGGAGGTATGGGAAACTCTCAGTGGTGCAATTGTAAATTCTAGCTTTTTGACAAGTAAAGCACTGTGAAAAAAAAAAGAAAGAAAAAATGGAATCAAACTGTAGGCTTTTAAAATAACAGCCATGACCTTTATTGTGAAAGCTGAACTGACTGTTCCTTATCAATCAAAACTAAATTAAAGTGAACTAAGAGAAAGAATGTACATTAAGCTTTGCAAAATTGTAAAATTAATATTCCAGCTATGTCACCTTCACCTGCGTCGGGATTGAGCAAGGGTGAGAGAGAGAGAGAAATCAATTCCACGAATTTTGGAGAATGTCCGAGTAAGGATCTGCTGAAAACTTTTGTCTCTCCATTTTCATTCATCTTGTTTGATGTTCTCATTGGTCTGGGGGCCTGGGGAGAAGTTCAGAAAAGAGAGGGAAGAAAAAAGGGGCATGAAGGGAAGTGCTTTGGAGCTCTTGTTGACCAAACGCAAACCAAAGACAAGATGGAATAAAAAGGGTTTTGCATGCCCTTGTCAAGTCTGGAAATGTGTTAGTTTGTCTGTAGTAATGGAGACACCAGGCGGTTTCTCTGCAAACCTGGTGGGTCCATTCTCTCCAATTATCAAAGGAAGTCTTTTGACTGCTTTATTGAATTGTCACTGGCATTGCCCAAAGGAGACTAACTGCAGAAACTGTTCATATGCAAGGGCTTACAAATGAAAATTGGACAAGGTTTTCTTAGCTCTATTTGATTTAGCCTCACTCAAAAAAAGTGATATTAATATTGGAAAAATGGTTCTACCTTACTGCCGCCTAAAAACTTAATTCTAATAAAATCTGCCTGAAGTAAGGAAGAAAACCATTTTGGGGGAAGTAGTTTAGAAACTTCAATGCCTCTAAGGAGAGGTGGCGTCAGAGGACACAGAAGAGAGAAATTTTATAATCCCATGTGTTTCAGTACTGATTTATTGCCAAAGTTATATATTGGGGTAAATGGCATTTAGTTGGTAGAAGAGTAGAATTCTTAAAATGCCAAAATTAAAGTAGCAAGACTTTCTTTGTAACATGTCTGTGTGTCGACGTTTATGTCTGTGTTTTCTGGCTCACTGTTGTGTCTTTAACATCCCTAGTGTCAGTGGGCATCTTCCTTTTCAACAGAAAACCTTTAAATAAGTTTACCATTTTCCCACTGATTCTCAGAAGGAAACGAAGCTTTTTTTTTTTTTTTTTTTTTCGTGTGGACTAAACGGTGTGATAAGACTAAATCTGTTGGCCACAACCTCCCATACCATGCTAGCTCACACCTAAATGAGCAACAGTAGGCAGAAACTTGTTACATTTGGTGTCACTGTAGGGTGGGCAAATGTTCTGGTGTTAAATGATGCTCAGAAAAATGAGCCTGGGCTGGAAGTCTCTGTAGAGGCCCTTTCGTTGTTCCCAGAAAGGCCACACACTCAGCAGACCTAAAACAGACTCTGCCAGGAACCCGGTGCTGGCTGGAAAGCACCAGTGGTCTATTTGAGTAATAATCCTCTTGCTTGAGTGAATCAAAGATGGAGACACAACTTGATTTAATTTGTTGTTTCGTTGAGGCTATTACAGCAAATATCCTTTAGCCAGCTACTCGAACAGAAAGAAAATATTGTTACCTTAGCGTGCTCAAGAAAATATTACTCTCAAATTGTGTTTATGGGAGTCCTGTGCAGTAGCTTAGCTCCATGTTCTGGGTGTTTTGCAGCTTAGCCTCAGCAATTATAATAAAAGCAGTGGATAGAAAGCACCCATTTACAGCCCTGGCACTGAGATAGCTCAAGTAAAAAGATCAGATTCAAACTCCTCTGACTTGTACTTACTGGTCACTTGGTTTCTTCTCTGTTGGTGGATTCATTCACTGTACATTTTAAGTTTGTGGGTGAATCACTAAAAAGGGACATCTCTTCGGCAACCTAAAATCTAAACATCCACCTTCTTCTTCCCTATTCCATTGTGCAAAACTGGAGAAGAAAAGAATTAAATTCTCAGGCCTGCGCTTTCCTTCAGCCCCAAATCCAGTTAATTAAATAAGGAGGTATGCACTATAGCATTTGAAAATTTCCTTTAGGATTCACTGCAACTGAATTATATTTTTTTCTCTTTAAAAAAAAGATATATCATTTTATAGGTCATAAAACACCCTATGTATACATTAAAATATTACATAAGAATTAAATAGAAATAACTCTTTTACTTTAGTGAAGTAACAGTGGTGTATAGAACAATTTCATATATAGTAAATATTTTCTTATGGAAATTGCATTTGTTTTAAAAAACAAGATATTCATTTTAAAGCACTGGACCATTACTGAGTATTGAAAGTAAAATATCAGGTTATTGGAAAATGAATTAATACTTTTAATGCTGAAATATCATAGGCAAATTCTAGAGTAAAGCAGTCATTTTGGCAATGAGATATATGATTCATTAACGTAGACTTTTTGTCATCACCATTGATCTTAAGGATTTGGAGGCCTGCCTGATTCTGGTAATAGTATTGAAATCCTAATAAAATTTGTACAGTCACCCCTCAGTGTCTGCTGGGGATTGGTTTCAGGACACCCGCATCCCCCACCAAGGATATAAAAATCCATGGATGCTTAAATCCCTAGAAAATTAGCCTAATATTTGTGTGTAACACACACACACACACACCCCCCTTACTGTATTATTTATTTGTTTGTTTGTTGTTTATTTATTTGAGACTGGGTCTCACTGTGTTACCCAGGCTGGAGTGCACTGGGGCAATCATGGCTCACTGCAGCCTCAACCTCCCTGGCTCAAGCGATTCTCCCACCTCAGCTTCCCGAGTAGCTAGGACTGCAGGCACACACCACCATACCTGGCACATTTTTTATTTTTTGTAGAGACAAGGTCTCACTATGTTGCCCAGACTCGAGTGCCTGGGCTCAAGCGATTCGCCTGCCTTGGCCTCCCAAAGTGCTGGGATTGCCACTGTGAGCCACTGCACCCCACCTCCTATATACTTTAAGTCATCTCTGCATTACTTATGACATCTAATACAATGCAAATGCCATGTAAATAGTTGTGATACTGTATTACTTAGGGAATAATGACAAGAAAAAAATCTGTACGTATTCATCACAGCTAAAACCATTGTAGGTCTAACAAATTTTCTATCTGTGATTGGTTGAATCTAAGGATGCAGAACCCACAGATATGGAGGACTGACTGTATGCGGAAATACTAGGATGTTTTAGAGTAATTTTTGGCAAAAATGATCTAACAAAGCCTATTAGCTTTGCTAGTCTTAATTGTTTTAAGGAAGAAGAAAGTGACTTAAAGATAAATCAGAAAGTCTGTTTAAACCAAGCTGTTCTCTTTCATCCTCTAGTAGAGGAAACATCTGGTGACTTAATATGACTTCAGAATCCTTAGATCTGGCTTCAGAGGTGAATCTGACTTAGCCTGAGTTCTGTTCTTGGACATGGACACCTGCTTTGTGGTGTGGCACATAATAATTTTAATTTACTTAATTCTCCTTGCAAGAATACTGAGGAAAGCAGTTAATGCTGACTATTTGTAGTGAAGGATCATTGCTTCAGCTTGATTCAGAATTATCAAACAGTGATGAGTCCTGTGAAGAACTTTAGGGCTCAGTGACCATTCCCACTGTTTACTTTATCCCCATGTCTTCCATTATTTCACCTGTTCAGAGTATTTTGTTTCTTTGCCTATATTGAAAATCTTCCATCTGATCAAGCACCACCATTCTTGTCCTGCAACTGTGTTCATCTTGGGGGTATCATTGCTTTTATCAGTAAAATAATCCTTCTCTTTTTTCTCCCCTTTCTGCAGTTCCAGATTACCAGGAACAGGACATCTTCCTCTGGAGAAAAGAGACTGGATTTGGATTTAGGATTCTGGGTGGAAATGAACCAGGGGAACCTGTGAGTCTTTTGCTTGTCTCTCTTCCCAGCATATTTTTCTAAGGCTTCAAAGCAAATTGGCGACAGTGACAAATCACCAAGATTTAAGTCCAGCTAGATGCAACACTGACTCTTTAATCTTGAGTAGTGTGGGTTTTTCATTGGGTTTTGTGGAGCTCTCTTTGTCTTGAGGAAGAAGAGACTGGATTCTTTCTAAAAAGTTTGTATGAGTGTTTGTGAAAAGTGGCAGCTGCAGCCTCTGTAGACCACCCCTTTCCCCCAAGGGAGATGGAAACAGAAAGCAAAACAGGAAGAGGCATCACCTAATATCACAGTGGCCTGGTCCTTCTGGCCAGGTCCCTTCACTCTGCCAGCAGGTAGTAGGCTTTGTATGTTGAGTTGCTGGTGTGCAGAGTACTTCGCAAAGCCTTATGAGACAGTGATTGGAGAATGTCAGACCCCTGCCTTTACAAAACTTGAGAAAGAACCCTGAGTAAGGGTCAAGAAACACTGAACTTCCCTGGGCCTCAGTGTCCTCCATTTTGGAATAAATTTAGAATAACATAACAGGGTTCCTTTGAAGGAAGAAAAGAAAACTAAAATAGGTATCGTTAATTTCCTTGTGATAATAACAGCCATTATTCACCGAGCGCTTACTATGTGCCAGGTTCTGTGCTAAAGGCTCTTAACATACATTCTCTCATTTATCCATCAAACCCACCAGTTTATCCCGTTTTCACATCAAGAAAAAGAAAGGCTAACTAACTTGCCCAAGATCACCGAGCTACCAAATGGAGGGACTGACAAATAAGGTCTGACTCGAGTTCATGTTCTTAGCAAATATTTTGTCAAAGTTCTTTGTAAACTATAAATGCCACGTAAAGGTAACTATAGCATTATTGTCTGCTGGAAAGGCAAGGCAGGCACAAATATTTTAGCTAAGGTTTAGTGAATGGCAAATATAACAGCAAGACACTAACTATCAAGAGTGCTCTGCTTTCGGGTGCTAAATGACTTCAAAAATGGAGATGTCCAACCAACTTTTGCTTCATTCATTCATTTAAGAGTATTTATTACAGATTCCCTATTCCTAGGCATGATGCTAGACCCTCAAATAAAAGTAATATTAATATTTTAATTAGCAGAGTTTTTAGGTAGCTAGCAAAGAAGAATAGGGTATACAATGAACGGAGAAAAGTAATTTATATCTGCAAAGGGGAAAAAGAGAGTGAGTCATCAATAGGCCACAGATAAACATCTGGAAACTAAGCAAGAAATATTCTTTCCACCATTTAAGAATTGTTGCAGTACTTAGCACAATGTCTTGTACATAGTGGGTGCTCAATAAATGTTTGTGGCATGCCTGCAGACATGAATGAATGAATTGTTCCCAGAGATGTGAAGGCCATTGATGTAACAGTAAACATAGGAGAGCAATGTTTCATCCATCGTTCAATTACTCAACAGATTTATATTGGTCACATCGTACCACTGGGTGCTGCTGATACTGACGGCCGCCTGAGGTCTGGAGATGAATTAATTTGTGTGGATGGGACGCCAGTAATTGGAAAATCACACCAGCTCGTGGTCCAGCTTATGCAACAAGCTGCCAAGCAAGGCCACGTCAATCTCACGGTGCGGCGTAAAGTGGTTTTTGCGGGTATGTATTTCATTCATTCCTTCAGACAGTGCGTTGTCACTTTATTCACAGAAAAGGCCTCCTTCCTGTGTCTGCCTCCTTGAGCATCTATTTTAGCAAATGTTTGCAAATGTGATCAAGCTCAGAATTTCCAGATGGCTTGCTTCTCTCAAACCCTGCAAAAATTACTGTCATTCTAAAGTACTTTAATGTGCCGTTTGCATATGTTCAACAAAGGCTTCCAGAGGAAGGCTAGTTGAATATATATTACTTCCCTTCTATCTCCTTGCAAATCAGAACTTAGCCATCCTCTTCATTTGATGCCAATCCTCAACAAATGAGGTCATTATGAAAGTCAGAAGAGTTGTAGCTTCATATCAAGGGAACAAAAATCGAGTTTGTGCTACAAAATGAACTCATAAAAAAGTTACTGATTTCTTACTGTCCTAAGTATTAAGCCAAGATTTTTTTTTTTTTTTTTCTTTCTACAAGAAAGTTGTAGAGCTGGCCAGTTCTAGGTCAGCTTTGATTCCTTCTTCCTGCCCTTAAGCTTTGAACTATAATTCTCAAAATACTACATATCCTTTCAGGCTCAGCTCAAATATAACCTTCTTCCCTCGGAAATTCCTCCTTCCTCCAACTGCCTTCAGATTTTAGCATTCCCTCCTTGCCATTCTAGTGACTCATGGTTTACTGCCGTATCAGAATCTGCCATTTTGAGGTAGTGAATTGTGTGAGTGTCTGTCCTTTCCCTTGAAAGCTCACGTTGAACACACCTTGGTTGTTCACCTTTGGATGCAGCTCCCACCTTGAAACCTTTAAGGCGGAACCCAGAATGCAGCAGAGGTGATTGTCTTATATCAGTGGAATTACTGGAGAAATATGACCTGAAATATTATGAATTCTCATGGCATTAATATTAGTGAAACAGATACCTGTCAGATAAAATTAATGGGTAACTTGTTTAAGAAAAAAAGAGTATAACCCATTTTAAATGGTATATGATTAATTATAGAATTAAGGTGTTAAATTCCAATGTGTTTATGGCCTCACGATCCTTCTTAACATACTATTCCATGCAGCTAAAAGCAGTCAGCTAGAACCAGTTTTTGAGATGAGATGAAAACTAACTATCTGGCTTCCCTGGCCCAAATGGAAATAGTAAGGCAATGTGATTTTTTTGTTTGTTTGTTTCAGGTTTATTTTTTTAAATCTTAAATATTTTGGATTTTTAGCTCTGTGTAAAAGGCGTATCAAATCTATGAAGAGACATTATGCAAAGCAAACTAGTCACAAAAGGAGAAATATTGATTCCCTTTATATGAGATACCTAGGGTAGTCAAATTTATAGAGATAGAAAGCAGAACAATGGTTGGTGGGGGGTGGAGGAAATGGGAAGAGGAATTAGTTTTTAATGAGTACAGAGTTTCAATTTGGGAAAATGACAAAATTCTGGAGATGGATGATGATGATGGTTGCACAAAAATGTGAATGCACTTAATACCACTCAACTATACACTTAGAAATGGTTTAAAAATTTGTTATGCTTATTTTTCAAAAATTAGAACAATCTATGAAAAGAGAAGCTTTTAGAAATAAATATAGTCTGATCCAAAACTTGGACACACACACATTTTGTTTTTGGCATAGTTGCTTCCACCTACTGTGTTGACTGTTTAGGAGTGCTTTACCTTGCCGTCTGACAGTAACACTAGAATGGTGACTAAATTCAGAAGGAGGCCAGTGTATCCAGTTCTGTGATTAGAGTCGATGTTGACACCTGGAAGCTAAGAAGAGAAGCATGTGTATGTCTCACAGGAGTTGTCATGAACCCCACATAGGGCAGGTAGCCTCAATGTTACCGTCACCTTACTGTTTGTTGCCTGATGGAAAAAGCTGAGTGGAAATGTGACTGGAAAGTAATGACAATATGAACGTGCATCCAAGGTTGTATGTATGAAGCCAAGACGGCGGTCTTTGCGGGTGTAGCCCTCACCTACGCTTAGGCCCTTCCCTTTGTACAGTGGGGAAGTATTTCACAGCAGGCTGATCTTGCTGCAAACTTGATTCTGAGTGTGGATGTCGACATATAGCATGCTATAAACAACAAACGCTATTTGGGAGTCCTATTTGGTGTTAGGTGGGATCAATGTTGGTAGATACTGAATTGTTAATATTTGTCAAGAGAAGCTGCTTTCAATCCGTATATCCAGGTTTGGTGAAACCAGGTGCCCTCTCCTCCCCTCGGTTCATGTTTTGATTTCTTGCAGGAGTTGCAGGAAGGAGGGAGGGGCAGCAGGATTGGGGGACTGCAGGACACGGTGATCTACGCGTGCATCTCTCTGTTACAGTGCCCAAAACCGAGAACGAGGTGCCCTCGCCAGCCTCCTCTCATCACAGTAGCAACCAGCCAGCCTCGCTGACGGAAGAGAAGCGCACCCCGCAGGGCAGCCAGAACTCGCTGAACACGGTGAGCTCGGGCAGCGGCAGCACCAGCGGCATCGGCAGTGGCGGCGGCGGGGGCAGCGGTGTGGTCAGCACCGTGGTGCAGCCCTACGACGTGGAGATCAGGCGCGGGGAAAACGAGGGCTTCGGCTTCGTCATCGTGTCCTCGGTGAGCAGGCCCGAAGCAGGCACGACCTTTGGTGAGTGCTGAACGTGAAATTGCCCAGGGTTTCCCACCACGCCTGGGAGTTTTTGTTCTCTTGAGAGTGAAAGCTGACCCAGACCTCATGTGCAGAAATGCTTTATGGCTTCTTGCTCTGGGTAATTAAAGACTTAATTGGGGATGGAGTTGATTTGGTAGCTTTTTCCCTTTTGAAGGTTGGGAATATTTGTTCAACCCTTTCGACTTCCACCCTGAGAATGTGATCACGCATACACAACTTAAAGCATACATCAGATTTGCGTGAAATTTGAATAGCAGCCGGGCGCTGTTGCTCACGCCTGTAATCCCAGCACTTTGGGAGGCCAAGGAGGGTGGATCACTTGATGTCAGGAGTTTGAGACCAACCTGGCCAACATCGTGAAACCCCGTCTCTACTGAAAATACAAAAAGTAGCTGGGCGTGGTGGTGCATGCCTGTAATCCCAGCTACCTGGGAAACTGAGGCAAGAGAATCGCTTGAACCTGGGAGGTGGAGGTTGCACTGAGCCGAGATCGTGCCACTGCATTCCAGCCTGGGTAACACAGCGAGACTCCGTCTGAAAAAAAAAAAAAAGAAAAGAAATTTGAATAGCAACCCCTGGACAGCATACAGGGTCTACAGTTTTTACCAAAGCAAGGCTTTTGAAAGGTCTTGAATAGGATAGCACTAATTGCAAGGGCCTCAGAATGGTCTTAAGAATGTCTTAAGAGTTTTTACAAGGAGCATACGGCTGTAAAAATGCTCTAGGAAAAATAGAGGTGTAAGGAGTAAAAATACTACATGAGATGCTAGTCTGCCTCATCTGTGTTCTTTCTCTACTGTATCCCCATAGGAATTTTTTTTAAATTTTAAATAATATTTTTACTGTTGCTTGATTTAAAGTCTGGTTAAAATCTGAGTTAAGAGTCATTTGATTTTCCTGTCTCATCCAGCCATTAAGGGTTTCAGCAAAATATGGAGAAACACAGTTGTCACTTTCTCAGAGGGTTCACTCTCTGCTGGGTACACTAGCAAAGACCAATAGAAACCCACATGATTGCAGAAACTAGCGATATATGAATCTGTTTCCCATTGCAATGGATTGATTATAGATGTACACTCCAAAAATGATCCACCTTCCTGATTGGGTAAAAAGTCATTTGTTATCTCCCGAGCACATTTGTTACTTACTATGGAATACAGTGGGAGAAGAGGAAGGGCTGTGCAGGCTGTGCAGGCTTTTCATGTACCTCAGCTCTATCCCTGAATGACTTATCCACATGGAAACTGGCTAGGATCAGCAAGGTGCTACAACCCTTTAGCATTCTCATCCAGTAGAACTCACTTGGCCTCCATTTAATCTTGGTGTGTTGCTTCCTGCTAGAGCTGTCTCCCTGTAAGTTTTATGTTTAACAGGGGACAGTGACTCAGCCAGGTCTATGCATGTGTGGCTGCAGTAACAAACGTCCATTACTAACAGTGCTTTTTGAGCTACATTAATAAAGTCATCATAGCATGTCATGGATGGATGACCTGATATCAAAGCAAGGTTTTTTGGTTTTGTTTTAAAATTAATTTCAGAGACTTTCCTGCTTAATATAAAAATAAAGAGAAGGAAGAGGGGAGAAAGAAATCCCAAATTATTTTCTTCAGATCTACAATTTGACTGTCTCCATGCATCCTGTGATGTTCCTAACTATTTCAGAATTGTCAGTTTCACCTTCTAGAAAGAAATAGCAAATATGTCAAGTGGCAGGTTATGTGTTATATAATGAATATTGTATTCACACTCACAATTTGGTCTTTGATTGTTTTCCTTTGGCTCTTACAACGAACAAATTAAACTTTCCCTAATACCTTGCATGACACTTCTGAGCTTTGCTGAGCTTTCCTCAGACCTGCTGTTCGATACCTTTGTTATACCAATTGTCCTTGGAGATCAACTAAACTTAGTCAAGACCTTGAATTTGAGTATGGGAGCATTCCAGCACACCTACCTATTGTGTTCTAATAGACCGTTAACTTTTAAAAATTGTCTTACCTTGATGTTCCATTCTATGATACAAACTCAGGCAAATCTGCTGAAATTCAAAGGAATTAAAGCGCATTTTCCCACACACTTTACCCTTAAGGTCCAAATTATGACAGAAGAGCCTACTCAGTTTGTTGTAATGTCCCTCATGTTATTTGTCACCCTTTCCAAAAGGTAACTCAACTGCATAACTACCTTCATAGTCCCCAGAAAGATAAATTCTCAAAGTAGGTGCATATGCATAAGAACTTTGAAACTCAATACATGATTAACTAGATTAACTAGAAATCCTATGTCAGGCCTCGAAGCCAGCCACCTCTCTCTAGAAGTTAGCAATGACATGCAGTGCCTCAAAGTGCATGATAAACCTTTCTCTCCAAATGCACTTTTCTCAGTCTTTGAAATTGTGGATGTGCAGTAACTGATGATGAGAAAGGAGATGATTAAAGGAAAAAGGGTGAGGAATGATTTGAACCTAGCTTTGGATCAATGTCCTCAGCCCGAATAGGTACTAGATTTTCATAGTCCTTTGAGGGGATTTTTGTGAGGCAGGAGGATGATTTCAGAGCTAATGAACCAGTCGGGCCACACTCTGAAAGCACATAAGACTAGCTGCTTGAGCAAAGGTCCTAAAAGGAAAAATAAGCTTCAAGGTTGGGTGCTTTCTTGGCTCATCTCTTATAATTACACCCTTTTTCTAAAGCTTTCATCATTCTGGAGAGAAGGCAGAAAGTCTTAGTGTTTGTTCATTAGGTGTTTTCAGATTGAATTTTTGGTGCTAGCAGACTCTTATGCCTCACCAGATGCCCAGTGATTATTTTTCTAAACGGAGAAAGAACAAAACATTGGCAGAAGCTTAAACAACAGCTGGCAAAAATGAAGTGACATGAACACAGAATGAGTAAAAGCATCCATCCCAGCCTTGGGTTTCACATTTGCAGTCCCAAAATAAGCCAACAGCCAGTCATTTTGGGGCTCTTAAAAATCTTTGAAGTTGCCAACTATCCCAAATTTTATAATTGGTTTAAGGAGGAAAGCTGGGGGTTCCCCTAAGTTTGAATCTGGAAAGGATGGCAGCAATGAATTCTAGTTTCAGGGCAGTAGCTCCTTATACAGACACCCTGGTATTGCCAATGTTTTGAGCATCGGTGCAGAGCTCTCCTTTAATAACATTTGCTTAATGCTTTAATTAATTAACACTTAACCTTCTCTTTCCCTTTTCAACCCTTTTTCTCTTCCCTTTGCTATATTCCCATGTAACTTTAAAAAAATTAAAACTCAATATCAAAGCAGGCAATGCATGTGTGGCTATGCCTCACAAAATAGGTCGGATTATTGAGGGGAGCCCTGCTGACCGCTGTGGCAAGCTGAAAGTAGGAGACCGGATCTTGGCAGTAAATGGATGTTCCATCACCAACAAATCCCATTCAGACATTGTGAACCTTATCAAGGAAGCGGGAAACACAGTTACCCTTCGCATCATTCCTGGGGATGGTAAAGTATACCTATTATCTCTCTCTCTCTCTCTCTCTCTCTCCCTCTCTCCCTCTCTCTCTCTGTCTCTCTGTCTCACTCTCTCTTGCTCTCTGTCTGTCTCTGTCTTTTCCTTTTCTCTCTCGCTCTCTTTCATTAGTGTTCATGTAACTGAATAGTATTAATTTAGTGGCAGCTTTATTCATCCCTAACTAAATATACCCATCAGGTAAACGTGAGCCATTGTTACTAACCCATACCTCACCCTCTTATGTAATTAATCCTCTAGCCCTGTGACCCTCTGTTGCTGCAAATATAAAAGTTTCAGGCCGGGTGTGGTGGCTCACGCCTGTAATCCCAGCACTTTGGGAGGCCGAGGCAGGCGGATCATGAGGTCAGGAGATTGAGACCATCCTGGCTAACACGGTGAAACCCCGTCTCTACTAAAAATACAAAAATTAGCCGGGCGTGGTGGCGGGCGCCTGTAGTCCCAGCTACTCGGGAGGCTGAGGCAGGAGGATGGCGTGAACCTGGGAGGCGGAGCTTGCAGTGAGCTGAAATCGCACCACTGCACTCCAGCCTGGGCGACAGAGCGAGACTCCATCTCAAAAAAAAAAAAAAAAAAAAAAGTTTCAGAAAAATCTTCACCCTTTCCTCAACTTATTTAGCTTTTTATGTCCTTGTCTTAAACACTATAAAATAGTTTTAATACAGGTGGTACAGATCCTCTGATATGTATAATATGAACTGTATGATATGGTGACATGACAAAACCTGCATGGTGGCAATTCAGAGCCGGTACTATGGTTTTTTAGAATAAGTGAATATATCAAAGTTTTTTATTTAATGGGAGAATCTAAGAGTTTGTGTCTACTGGATTTGTCCCTAATTTTTGGATGTGAATGAAGAAAGAATGAAATCTCTATATTTTTGATAAATTGTATCTGCATTAAACTAGGCCTATCCTTATTTGTTTGTGTGATTAGTTAAATTCAGATCTTTGGTTCTTTTATATAAGTGGTGATTCTGCCCCCCAGGGAACATTGGCATTGTCTGCAGTGGGTGTGAGTAGCATCTAGTGAGGTCAGACATGCTTCAAAACATCCTACAGAACACAGAACAGCCCTCACAATAAAAAGTTACCCAGCACAAAATACCAATACTCATCGTATTATTCATGTTTAATAAAAATTAAGTTGAGGCTGAATGCGGTGTCTCACGCCTGTAATCCCAGCACTTTGGCAGGCCAAAGCGGGTGGATCACCTGAGGTCAGGAGTTTGAGACCAGCCTGGCCAACATGGTGAAACCCCGTCTCTACTAGAAATATAAAAATTAGCCTAGCGTGGTGGCACAAGCCTGTAGTCCCAGCTACTTGGGAGGCTGAGGCAGAAGAATCGCTTGAGCCTGGGAGGCGGAGGTTGCAGTGAGCCGAGATCGCGCCACTGCACTCCAGCCTGGGCAACAGGGCGAGACTCATCTCAAAAAAAAAAAAAAAAAAAAAAAATTTAAGCTGATACACTAAGGTCAGGAAGTATAGATCCTTTAGAGAATTAGTTCCTGAATATTCACTTTATTCTAAGCTGACTTTGCTCTTGGGAGGAAAGTGACACTTGTCCCAAAATGTTTAAATGTCTTTTTTCAGTCTTGCTATACATGTTATAAAATATATATTCTAAAAGTCAGTGAGTATTTCTCAAGAAAAAATCTGGTTTATAAAGATAGTGTGATTAAAAACTCTATGCCATGTATCTATAAAATAAGAAAATTAGAGGTTTCATCTGAAAGTTATTTACCAAATGAGTATTTTTATATACTAACTGCTAGAAAGTGAACTTTATAGTTCAAGATTTGAAAGGTATAGCTGGTGCCTTATGGAAAAGGTAAATGCAAAACCAAACAGTAAAAATTTAAAATTGTTGATTCCAAGAACAGAGAACTTTCTCTGCACCAAAAATATCCCACACTAAATGTGGAGGAAAACACTGGCCTCTTGAATGACGGTCTACTTCACCCTCCTTCAAATGCATGGTTAGTCAGTTACCAACTGGTCTGGAGTTCATTCCACCAATTCACCACTCTGGAAAGCTATTACAATTTAGGAAAGTGGTCACAAGATGATAGAACATAGGTTCCTAATGGGAAGGATGAAGTAAGCCAGAAAATATAGTGAGAAGTGATTGAGAGAGCCAAATGCAGTCCAGACATCCCTCCTTTCATTGCACTTCATTTTATTGAGCTTTGCAGGTACTTCATTTTGTACAAATTGAAGGTTTGTGGCCACCCTGCTTCGAGCAAGTCTGTCAGTGTCATTTTTCCAACAGCAGGTGCTCACTTTGTGCCTTTGTGTCACATATTGGTAATTCTCACAATATTTCAAGCTTTATTAGTATTAATTATTATTATATCTGCTGTGATGACCTGTGATCAGTGATCTTTGATGTTACTGTTGTAATTGTTTGGGTGTGCCACAAATCGTACCCACATAAGATGACAAGCAATTAATAAATGTCATATGTGTTCTGACTGCTCCACTGACTGGCCATTCCCCATCTCTGTTCCTTTCCTCGGGCCTCCCTTTTCCAAGATAAAGCAATATTGAAATTAGGACAATAAATAACCTTACAAGGGCCTCTAACTCTTCATATGAAAGGAAGAGTCACACATCTCTCACTTTAAATCAAAAGCTAAAAATGATTAAGCATAGTGAGGGAAGGCATGTCAAAAGCTGAGATAGGCCAAAAGCTAGATCCCTCACGCTAAACATTTATCCAAGTTGTGAATGCAGAGGAAAATTTCTTAAAGGAAATTAAAAGCGCCACTCCAGAGAACACATGGATTTTAAGAAAGTGAAACAGCCTTATTGCTGATATGGAGAAAGTGTGAGTGGTCTGGATAGAAAATCAAACCAGCCACAACATTCCCTTATGCCAGAGTCCAATCCAGAGCAAGTTCCTAACTCCTCAATTCAGTAAAGGCTGAGAGAGGGGAGAAAGCTAGAGAAGATAGTTTGAAGCTAGCAGAGGTTGGTTCATGAGATTTAAAGAAATAAACCATCTCCGTAACATAAAAGTATAAGGGGAAGCAGCAAGTGCAAATATAAAAGCTGCAGCAAGTTTTCCAGAGGATTTAATTATTAAGATCGTGGATGAAGGTGGCTACACAAAATGACAGATTTTCAGTGTAGACAAAACAGTCTTCTATTGAAAGAAGATGTCATTTAAGACTTTCCTACCTAGAGAGGAGACATCAATGCCTAGTTTCAAAGCTTCAAAGGACTGGCTAACTCTATTGTTAGGGGCTAATGCAGCTGATGACCTTACGCTGAAGCCAGTGCTCATTTGGCTATTCTGAAAATCCTAGAACCTTTCAGAATGATGCTAAATGTCCTCTGCCTGCGCTCTAGAAATGGAACAACAAAGCCTGGATGACAGCACATCTGTTGTACTGTGGTTTATTGAGTATTTTAAGCCCACTGTTGAGACCTACTGCTTAGGGGGAAAAAATTTCTTTCAAATATTACTGCTCATGGACAATACACCTGGTCACCCAAGAGTTCTAATGGAAATGTACAAGGAAATGAATGTTGTTCTCATGCCTGCTAACACAGCATCCATTCTGCAGCTCGTGGATCAAGAAGTCATTTTGACTTTTAAGTCTTACTATTTAAGAAATGTATTTTGTAAGGCTATACCTGCCATAGATAGTGATGGCTCTAATGGATTTGGAAAATCCATTTGGAAAGATTTGGAAAATCTTCTGGAAAAAATTCACCCTTCTAGATGCCACTAAGAACATTTGTGATTCATGGGAGGAGGTTAAAATGTTGACATTAACAAGATTTTAGAAGAGGTTGATTCCAACTTTCATGGATGATTTTGAGGGGGTTCGAGACTTCAGTGGAGGAAGAAACTGCAGAAGTTTCTTTGTGGTGGAAATAGCAAGAGAAGTAGAATTGGAAGTGGAGCCTGAAGATGTGACTTAATTGCCGTAATCTCATGATAAAACTTGAACAGACGAAGAGTTGCTTCTTATGGATGAACAAAGAAAATGGTTTCTTGAGATGGAATCTACTGGTAAAGATGTTGCGAACTTTGTTGAAATGACAACAGAGGGTTTTGATTGTTAAACCAACTTAGTTAATAAAGCAGTGGCAGAGTCTGAGAGGATTGACTCCAATTTAACAAAAGTTCTACTTAGGGTAAAATGCTATCAAACAGCCACATGCTGCAGAGAAATCTTTCATTAAAGGAAGAGCAAACTTCATTGTTGTCTTATTTTAAGAGGTTGCCACAGCCACCCAACCTTCAGCAACCACCACCCTGATCAGTCAGCAGGCATCAACATCAAGGCAAGACCCTCCATCAGCAAAAAAAGATTACAACTCACTGAAGGCTCAGGTGATCATTATTTAGCAATAAAGTATTTTAAAATTAAGGTATGTAGTTTTTTTAAACATGCTATTGCACACTTAATAGACTATAGTATAGTGTAAACATAAATTTTATATGCACTAGGAAACCAAAGAATTTGCATGACTCACTTTACTGGAATACCTACTTTTTTATTGCCATGATCTGGAACTGAACCCATGATATCTCTGAGGTATACTTTGTGTATGGATTTAGACCCATTTATCAACATGTCATGGAAAGATATCAAACAGACTAACCCGAAAGAACAGTACCCAGGGATTGACTTGCTGGGTTTATAATTGGTCAATCTTATTGTGGGAATGAGAACATCCAAAAGAAGGAAAGAAAGTACTCCCTGAGTGAAGAGCTTAGAAAAAGAGTTTGAAGTCAGTAAAGACATAAATACTCAGAAGCGACATATTCTGCAGTGTAGATAGTAGATGTTGACTTCATTTAATAAAATACACAGCAGGGTGCAGTGGCACACGCCTGTAATCCCAGCACTTGTGGAGACTGAGGCAGGAGGATCACTTGAGCTCAGGAGTTCCAGACCAGCCTGGGCAACATAGCGAGACGTCGTCTCTACTAAAAATTCAAAACAATTAGCTAGGAGAGGTGGCTTGCACCCGTAGTCCAACTATTTGGGGCAGCGGGCAGGAGGTGCTGGCGGGAGGATGGCTGGAGCCCAGAGGTTGAGGTCGAGCTTCAGTGAGCCCTGATCGTGCCACTGCACTCCAGCCTGGATGACAGACTGAGACCATGTCTCAGAACAAACAAAATAAAATACCCTGGAAAAAAAACTTTCAAGCCTGAACACCAAAAATTATCATGCAAGGTGGATTATCCAATAACAGTTGGCATTATAAAGGCAATTTTAAAATTCAAATACGTAGGAAATATAAAATTCACATAGACATCTTGTGCTACCTTGGTTAGAAACAAGTAAACATAAAACTGGTACAACATAGTTGAGGATTGATATTTTTTAAGGCAATACATGTTCTGCTGAGCATGTGATTTCATCCAAGATGTTTCAGGAATTTGGTTGATACGATAATAAGCCTCTTCTCTAGTTACTTTGTAAGTGCCAGAAGCCAGGTAAAGGGAATCAAGTCTGGCAAAGGGTGAATATGTGATGCTCATTTTTTTTTTTTTTTGAGATGGAGTCTCGCTGTGTCACCCAGGCTAGAGTGCAGTGGCATGATCTCGGCTCACTGCAAGCTCTGCCTCCCAGGTTCATGGTGATGCTCATATTTTAAGTGGGTCTGAGAAACAGCATTTTGGAAATTAGACTTGAAGCAGGGGAGTTAGATTTCTGAAAAGATGTGAGAGATCCAGGAGGATTTTGCAAACCCCTAGAAGACAAAGAGTGAGCATTACAGTTCAGTGAAGAGATAATCACACTGGATCCACTTCCTTTCTGTGAAAGTGTGTTGGACATAGTTGATTCCAAGGTAAAATGGAGGTGCCTATGCCTCAGGTCTCTTTCAGATCTTTTACTCTAATATTTACTTCATCAAGTGGCCCAAAGACCATTTGTTTCATGATATCTACAAGGAGACTGAAGGTCTTAACTCAGAGTGGTTTCTAAGCTCTTAGAAATCCATCACGTCTGGGGCCAGGCATGGTAGCTCACGCCTGTAATCCCAGCACGTTGGGCGGCCAAGGTGGGCAGAATACCTGAGCTCAGGAGTTCAAGACCAGCCCAGGCAACATGGCGAAACCCTGTCTCTACTAAAATGCAAAAAATTAGCCAGGCATGGTGGCGCGTGCCTGTAGTCTCAGCTACTTGGGAGGCTGAGGCACAAGAATTGCTTGAAACCAGGAGGCGGAGGTTGCTGTGAGTCAAGATCATACCACTGCACTCCAGGCTGGGAGACAGTGAGACTGTGTCTCCAGAAAAAAAAAAAAAAAAGAATCCATCACATCTGGGACACTGTTCTCGAAACCCCAGGAGGCCCTTTGAAAAGATGCTCTGTCCTTTGTGCAGTGCTTGAGTCTACTCTGAGTCCATTTCCATGTCTAGTTCATGCTATCTACTTTATTCTTGTCATCAGTAGCCTTATTCTTTCTCCAGTTTCACTTATCTCAGTCTTTAGTTTCCCTCACTCTGCTTCCCACATTTTTCTCTGACTTTTCCAACAAAACCTCCAAAACGTGATTCCTCTTTCCTTGGCATTATTGTATGTTAGAAGGTCTTGCAGGAGTGTTTTCACAGCCTTGGTCAGGCCAAGGTTGGGGGAGTCCTTACCTTCACTGCTTTGATTGTCTTTGGGACCAGGGTAGACAATGGGGGAGGGCAGAACCTTCTCTCCTGTGAGATATGGGCAAGGGATGAATGAATAAATACACAATGGCAGCACAGAAGGGCCCAGAGAATAGCTGAACTTACTGAATCTGAACTTGAAATCTATGAAGTCAAACAACATTTGCATTGTATGGAGATGCCTCGTGGAGTGGGAGAGAGACTTTAATCAGACAAGGATAGAAGCTCTCTGAGCGAGGTAACATGGAACCATCAGATTGAATCCAGTTCAATATAATGAAAATCTTTAGAAGCTTAAAAATGCTTTATTTGAATAATGGTCCTAAATTTGCACTTCAGATCACTCTGATTCAAAGTATTTGCTTATGTAGGAGGTAGAGCTTGGCAACATATAGATATTGCTGTTTCCTTGGCAAAGGCATTAGAATAGTAAAAAGTCTCCCAAAAGTTTTCAAATATTTATGGGATTCAAATTTTCCCGTGCCGCCCTTAGATATTTATTACATACATGTTTATCCAGTAAAATATTTATAACAGGAATAATTGTATCATTTGTTGATTTGCTTGGCTTTCAATGTGGATTCCATAAGGGGAGGCTGAGGATATTAATATGGGAACAAGGTTAGAATTGTAATTGCTTGTCACAGATAGATAGGTTGAAACCCAAGATGGAAGCTGCTGTCGGAAGAGTAAGTGCGGAGATTTGGAATAGTCCCTGGACAGGGCTGTGAGAGCTAGGATTTGCTTCTCTTGATACATGACTGCTATTGAAAGTGTAGTAATCTCCATTTTCACTCCTCTGGGAGAGCTAAAGTAGGTATAAACACTGTTTAATAAAGGATGTTGGGTACTTTCTGGAATTTGTCATAAAGTACCTAATCTGTCCATGTGCCTTGCAGTTTTAAAAGTCAAATACATTGACACCTCTTTCTAATACTGTTGCTGGAGGGCAGGGAGACTAATACTCTTGTTTCAGGCCCTTCTTTTATATTTTTTCCACCGTAAGTGGCCAATTTTGCTTTGGGATAAAGCTCTTTTTTATAATGGGCTCATCTTTATATTTTAAAGCACTAGAAAGCATTTCAGCAAATACAATCCTGGTTTAATTCCAAATGGAGAATTAAAAGTTCATTAAAACAAGTATAACTTTACTGATAGTGTAAAAACATCCTGGAAATCTAGGGTATACCTAAAATTATTTTGGTGCTGCTCTGAGGATGGCTTATAAAATCTAGCTATCAAAGCAGGGTGTTTTACATTTTAATTCATCTCTGATTGGTGAAGTTGGTAGTATTTATACAGTAAAATAAAATTCTTATTTGAAAGGAATGTTCCAATTAGATATGATTTCCTCAATACCAACACATAATTCCTATGTAAACCAAAAACTAAAAGTTCACTGTCAGACAGGTCCTGGGTTTAATTCCCAGTATCTCTACCTGCTGCCTGAGTGATCTTAGACATATTACCTACATTTTCTACACCCCGGTGTCTTCATTTGTAAACTGGGGCCATAATTGCACCTATTTTATTGAGTGGTGAGAGTCAAATGAAATATATGGTAATGGACTTAGCACAGTGCTTGGCACATTTAAATGATCATTAAATGGTGGTGGTTCATAGATTAAGATAAACAACAAATGAGGAAAATTCAGCAAGGTCAAATCGACATTTGCATGCTAAATGTTAATTTTACCATGCTTAAAATTAAGCTTCAACCCAAAAAAGAGTTTCACAGACATACAGATGAGGAAAAAAATAGCAAATAAAGGATAGGAATAAAAATAATAAAGGAATTCTGTGTATTGGGTGATTATCTCATCAAATCATGAAAGCAGCAGAAAAATAAAAATAGTTTGAGAATGGAATCTGATCTGCTTAGAAGACTCTGGCTACCACCAACAACAAGAACTGTAAAGAGGAACCTCTGTACAATTCAATCATTATAATCACTTTGATTAAAAGGAGACATTCTTTTTAGTATCCTGATTGTGATTTCCCCATGGCCTGAACAACCTGGTGATTTCTGAGAGTCTCCATAAAATTAATTGCAATGAGCAATATGAAGTTTGCTAAAAGACCAATACATGTGTTTATGAAAGTTCTGGAGAGTCACAGCGATGGGCTATACAGCTTGTTTGTCCTGTTTAGTGACACAGTGAGCGTACTTTATAAAATATCACTGATTCATCACCTTGGTTCTGCTGGTTAACTGCCCTCAAATGGGAGTCATATGAAGGAGCTAGTTTTCCTCCAAAAGCTCTGAAAATAATTTGCTGTTATAATAGCAGTCATTAAAATATACCAACAATATGCTTTTAACATTGTGATGACAATAATAAATACATGGTACCAAAAATATGCTAATCACTTCTGAGCAGTTTTTGTGTGCCAGACACTATTCCAAACAATCTTCTTGGATCATCTTTGCCCCAGTTTCCTTAGATAATTCTCTTACTCTCAGTGTGCACACGAGAAAACTGAGGCACTGAGAATTTAAGTAACTTCGCTTAAGTCCCATCCAGGAAATTGAAGAGCGTAGAATGCAAAGTCAGATAAGACAGTCTGACTCCAGAATCTGACCTAGTCACCATTGTGCTAAACTGTCTCCCAGTAAGCCTGAGAAACACCACCTCCCCAGCTTGGACGGTCACAGGCATATTGGTGTAGTAAAGACTCAGAGGAGTGCATAGGAAATGATTGGTAAAACGGATTTTGGGAAACATTGTCCCAAAACATGAATGGGATTCACGTAACAATTCACTTGATTTAGTTATTTTCTTCTTACTCTTGTGCCTTAGCTATAAAAATAATGGGCTTTTATGGCTGCAGTATATTAACTGTTGAAATCATATTTCGACTTTCTCATTTTGCAGAGAGCTTAAATAACTTACACAAGGTCTCATAGTAATAAAAAGTAGTAGCTGTAATAAATGTGTATTGAGTGCTTATTGTATGGCAGGCACAGAGCTTAAACATTGCATATACTTTTATCCATGAGAGGGGAATTATTGTCATCACCCCACTTTAACAGATGAGAAAAATAAGGCACACAGCTAGTGAGTAGAAAAAAAAGGTGCTTTGATCCCAGGTCTGAATCTCAAGCCCATGCTTTTAACCACTATGTGTCATGAAAATAAAATAACAGGAAGCCAGACCAAAGCTGAGTAAGATCCTTGGGAAATGTAAATGGAAGATAGACCACAGGTGGTTGGGATTTGTGGGATGTCTTTTGTTCCAGGACTCCAGTGGAAAGATATATATTCTAGGTATCTCAGTTTGGAATAGTTAACATATTTTCCCATATAATAGTTAAATGTGATGGGAAGATACATGTATTCGGTAAACACGAAAGTGCCTACTATAAGCCATAGGTCTCCTGGTAACTTCTAGATTTAATGGTGCCCTGAATTAAATGGGCATGCACAGGTGAATCTTATAATGGAACCTAACACCACATTTAGCATTTTCTTTATTAGAAAATGTATGACAAGTTTCAGTCAACCTACAATTAAATATTAAAAATACAACTTGCTCATAGTTGGTTGCCACTTGCCTTGGTCTTAATGAAGAAATTATTAGTAAAGGACATATAGCTATTACTATAGAAATGATTATATTTTAATACGTGCAGTCCTTAAGTGCAGTCTGTAGTTGCACTTAAAAGTGTTTTTGGATTCAAAATCTCCAAACTTCTGGAGATAATGAAATTGCTTGTGAATGTGATTAGTGGAGAAGAAGGTCAACTTATATAGGGATATAATTCATTTCATGGGGTGGCTTCATGATTTGTATAACTTATATTTACAAACTCTGGCTCTGACTAATGCAGATTTTAAAATTGACTTTTCATGAGTGATACCAAACAAGATCTGTCAAGAGTTCCATATTTTCAGTTGTGCTTTATTAAAAGCAGTGGGAAAGAAAGTGGATATTATGTGTGTGTTTAAAAAGATGTTAGTACACTTCTGATTTTAATATTCAGTTGAGGAAATCAAGCCGACTCACTAAATATTGCTGATAAATTGCAGGAAACATTGGCAGAGACATTTATTATCAGACTTTAAAGTTCTGGAAGAGAATTCTGCTGTGGTGCAGCACTTTGATGGGACTGCCTTTTTTCAGTGGCAGGGGAGGAGTGAGAAACACCTACCTTGGCTAGAATTTTAGAGCAGTGTTTTCTTTGGCAAACTCTGTTTTATTTGTGGAGGTGTCTGTTTGGGAGGAGGGTCATGGAGACATACATGACCCACATCAGAGAAGATCTTAAAATGGTTTATTAAACTCCTAATTGTCTAGAAATTCAAGTCAGACTGCTTGAAATGGGGACAGAGAAGTCACACTTGTTATTCAGATACAGGGCTTCTGCGCACCTCCTGGCTGGAGGATGTCTTCTCTGGGGCCTTCATTTCTTTATGCTCTGTCCCTCTTTGCAGAGTCCTCGAATGCCACCTTGCTGACCAATGCAGAGAAGATCGCCACCATCACCACCACACACACCCCTTCTCAGCAAGGGACCCAGGAGACAAGGTCAGACGTGGCTTTGGTTTCCTTTGTTAAAGGGGAAAAAAAGTAACTCCCAGCATGACAATATATGTCCTTGATTCTTTCTCAGTTTGCTAATGGGTTGCTCTTAGATTTATTTCTTTCGCTTTGGCAGGAATACCACCAAACCAAAGCAGGAATCCCAGTTTGAGTTCAAAGCCCCCCAGGCAACACAGGTGAGCACCATGTCTCTTTTTTCTCTATACTTTGCACATTTCCTTCCAACTTTCTCAAGCTACTTTTATGGGATATTTTTTGAAGCACCTTTAATTTAAAAGAAATAACCTTTTGTGAGGTGATTTACCAGATATATACTTACATTTGATTGTCTAGGAAATAACATTTTATTTTACTACCTTAAAATATTCCTAGATAGCCTTTTCTAAGGGAAAAAAAATGAAAAGCAGTAATTGTCACAAGGATCGGCAGTTAGAGAAAGCAAAGCAACCGATATCTACTCATAGTATTCATAAACATGCTTCTGCCAAGAAAATGTCTTTTTGATAAGGTCTTTTTCAGGCTTGGGAATTTAAGGTGAGATCCATAGAGCAAAATGCCTGTCCTCAGGATGGCGAGGGAGAGTGTGAAAATAATAGCAGGTGAAACAAATTTGAGGAACTTTGGGTGATGCAAAATTAAACAGATTCCTTTTTATTTATTTATTTATTTTTTAAATTAAGAGACAGGGGTCTCACTATGCTGCCCAGGCTGGACCGAAACTCCTGGGCTCAAGAAATCCTCCTGTCTCAGCTTCCTGAGTAGCTGGTATTACAAGTGCCCAGCTGGGTTCTTTCTTTATTGGTTGCCTGGGGGCTTTCAGTTGTCCCTTCATAATTTTCCTTGATCAGGATTTGGAGAGGTTTTGTTGGTATCCTCATGATGGGCGCAGCCAGCATTTATTGGACACAGGTCAGGGAGGCTGGGCATCTAGGAGCCAGGTGGCTGGTATCATGTAATTAGGAATTGTCCTTCCCCAAATGCAAATCACAGCCTCACTGATTAAATTTTAATCCGCATATGTTATATTAAATACAAACATGCATATAGACATGCTCATAACTGTTTTCAAATTCTGGATCTGTGACTTCTGAGATTAATGAGGATGAATCAAGATTATTAATAAACAAGAGTCACCAAGAGGGGGATAGAGATTGTGCCTTTTTGCCAAGAATGTTTAGGAAGAGTCCTATGGATATTAGTTCTCCTAGAATGATTGCATTTAATTTCTTTAAATAGGAGCAAGATTTTTACACTGTGGAACTGGAAAGAGGAGCCAAGGGATTTGGCTTTAGCCTTCGAGGAGGCCGAGAGTATAACATGGACCTCTATGTTCTGCGCTTAGCAGAGGATGGTCCTGCAGAGAGGTGTGGAAAGATGAGGGTAAGTGGAGAGAGGAGTCTGGGGTAGGTGCGGATAAACCATCTGCAGTGAATTCTTGTCATATATGGTTAGAATGTTCATGTTCGTAAGAATTATATTTTCTATAGCTTTCATGATCTCTTAAATGCATGACTCCTACCCTACCAAATATTTCTCCTTAAAGCACAATTAATTATAGCTGCTAAAGTTAGGTGAACGCTTACAACTCTTTGGGGTTGATACAGGGAATAAAGGATTTAAATTACTTTTAAATATATTAAAGTAGATATTTTTCAGAGCCCATTTCTATAGTTTTTGTGCTTAATGTCATGGGGCAGGCACATCACTTGACAGGAATTCTGGGGTACCCTGGGATGCTTAGAAAGCAGGAAAGCCATATGGCCCTGTAGATTCTGGGCAGTGAGGTCTACTTATCCTCTAGCTGGTTACCAGTGGTCTTACCTTAGGCTCAGAGAGAGCAAGTCTACTCTCTGCCTTAGCAAAGAGCCAGGGCTCTGTGGCATGAATATTCAGAGTTGCTCTGTAGTAAGAGCTACAAATTTTTAATACATAAATGCCAAAAGTCCACTCTGCTCTGTTTCACTAATATCTGTTACTGTAGATGAATGTGCTGTCCTCCTGGGCAGATTAGATGATTAAGAAAACATAAATCATCTACTCATAGATAGGTCACATAGATTGGGAATTGCCCATGGAGAGCCATTTACAACAAATTAAAAGAAATCAAGACAGTCAGGCCAGGAAAGGAAAAAAGTGAATGCAGATGGGCCTGAGCAGAAAAGGGGAAAAATTGATTAAGGGTGAGGATCGTAACACTTGCACTTAAGCCACAATCTTGATGTTTAAGTTTCTTCAGAGTGAATTTTTTAACATTTAAAATTGAGAAGGTAGAGCATGAATGTGTTTAAGAAAATTAAACAGTGAAAAATGTAGTAAAAATACAGTGTTCAGGGCCAAACAGTATACCAGTTTCTCTCATATCCTTTTCTTTTGCATGTATATATTCAAGGGAAGATACATGGTGGTATATATTTCTTTTGTTTGAATTTCAGATATAAGGAATTTATTTTCCCTTGCCTTTTAATCACTTAAAAAAGTTTCTGATCAAATGAAATATTATTATACTACTTTGTATAATGCTGTATAGTTTACATGACAGGTTTACATGTATTACCTGATTTGATGCCAGCAGCTTGGTAGGTGTGAGTGGTATTATCAGCCTCTTCTATAAGTGAGAAAGTAGACTCCAGGAAATTAAAGTACTGGGAGCAAATCAGTTACCAAATGATAGGATTCAAATTAAAGACTGTAGACTTGAAAGCCAGTGCTATTCCCCTTCTTTTTAGAATATAAGCTCTATTTGAGTGGGGATCTGCCTAGTCTTATTTATTCTTTTATTTCCAGTGTCTAGAATAGTGGCTGACACAAAGTGAATGCTGCATTCAATGTATCAGTCAGGATTATGGTCTCATCTGAAGTCTCACCTGGGGAAGGGTTTGCTTTTTAAGCTCACTCACATGGTTGTTACCAGGATTCAGTGCCTTATAGGGCAGTCCCTCATTTCATTATCATGGGACTCCAGAGGACAGCTCATAACATGCATCAGGGCAAACAAGTGAGAGAAGAAAAGAGGGCAAGTAAGACAGATGACAAAATCGTTTTATGACCTAATCTTTGAACTGATATCATGTTTGCCATATTCTGTTTATTAGAAGCAAGTCACTTGATGTAGCTCACATTCAAAGGCAGGGGGAGATTACACAAGTTGTGAATGCAAGGAGGCAGAAATCATGGGAGCCTTCTTAAAAGCTGCCTACCCCAACCATTAACATGCCCTTATTGCTTTTTTCCCCCCCTTTATCATGTAATTTGGCATATATGTAGTTTTCTAATTTTCTTAATTGTCTTTCCCTCTTTAGAATGTAATCTCCATGAGGGCAGGGATTTCTGTTTGTTTTTGTCACTGCCACGTCCAAAGCAATAGATGTTCTGCCACGTGCTTAATAAACATTTGGTGAATCCATACATGAATTTTAAATCTCACTTAGTTTTCTTTTGCTCTGGCAGATTGGTGATGAAATTTTAGAGATCAATGGTGAGACCACCAAAAACATGAAGCATTCTCGAGCTATAGAACTGATTAAGAATGGTGGCCGCAGAGTTCGTCTGTTTCTGAAGCGGGGAGACGGCTCAGTACCAGAATATGGTGGGTCAAACTATGAAAACATTCCTTCCTTCCCTGGCATGACTCCATGAATTTGTCTCCAGAACGGCAGCAGGAAAGTCTTTTTTGTTTCCCCTATTCACCAGTGTCTTACCAGCCTCTCGCACCATGTGATTATTTGCCTCGCTTGTTCTGAAATCTCTACACATTTCATCCTTTTGCTTGCTTACGTGGACTGGGGCATGGCCTAAGACAAGATCTTTATAGCCCCCTTTCTGATAATCAGAGAGAACATTTTGTCTAGTCCGACCAAGGGCGAAGGAATGTTTGTTTGAACTGTGCCAAACTGTTCCTCAGATCCAATTGTTAGCACAAAATGACTATATACTCCTTTTAAGAAGCAGGAAAGCAGGTTTCCTGAGTGATATGTTGAGGCACAATTATTTTTTCCTTTTTGGTTACTTGGTGTCTTTATTTAAGAGGCATGAAATTTTGAGAGATTTGGGGGCTTTGCTCACCTCCTTTATGCTCTGTATACAACACTTCTCCATCCCCCAACTGGTCTTTTACCCCAATTCAGACCATCTGAGCCCACTACTATCAAACAAACAAACAAAAACTGTTAATATATTAGCCATAATGTTGTTAAATGATAAAGGATGAAATAAATTCCCAGTGCTCATCATGAGGGAAACATGTGACTATACCTTTCCTATGAGGAAAGCCAGGTTATACATAGAGTTCCTTTGTCATATCTTTAGACTTGATTTGAGTAGACAGCAATGATCTTTACATAGCTTAGTGTTCTGATGGCAAAATATTGTATATGATAATAATTATGTCCTATTTATTTGAGATTTGTGTTTAAAATTAAAAAAAAAAAAAAAAAAAAAGAAGCTATGCCCTAGATGTAGGGCTTTTTTTCCCAACCAAAGGTCTACAAAAGTTTCTATAGAAACTGTGATTGAATGGTCCCCAGATACGTTGGTCCCCTTTATTAGGGATTTATCTATTATCACCCTCTTTTCTGAAAGTCATTCTGCACAATTCTCAGTTGCATTTTGGACTTGATGAGATGTTTAATTCAGATGCAGCTCAAGGAGAAGGATAGCTCCTTGGAGGGCCAGCCTTCCCAGGTGTTGGACATTTGTACAGGTGCAAAATACGAGGGGTCCGAGGTACAGAGGGAGGGTGGGTATTAGACAAGGCCCCTATAGACATGGCCAACCACAGGGGAAGTATTTTGACAACATTAAGATGCCGTGGCTGTGCACTGTACTAAACTTCTGACCATTAGGTGTATTGATACCACTGAAACTGTGTAACATTGTCTCCCTTTTCTGTCTTCCCTATGCTTCTGTTGGATGTGATATTTCATTTGAGAGTCATCGTCAGTAACCTGTGTACCTTCTCAAAACCTATGTCTGTTGCACTGAGGATGAAAATCCAACACTAACAAATGTTCTTTGGGCTAAAAATAAAGATCATTTAAATATATGGTTTTCCAAGAAGGGTTGAACCTGCCAGGGTTGTGCTACTGTAATGTCTCCATGCGTCACTTGGACTAAATCTCTCTAATTCCATTGATTAGAGTCAGAAATGGGTTATAATATGTTAAGTTCCAATATTTTTCTGACTTGATTGGAACCTGCTTCTCTGTGAGGCTATTTTTGTAATGAGTTTTTTGTACTTAATTTAACTGCCGCGGTCTTTGGTGGGGGTGGGAAGGGATTTTGTTCTTTTGTTGTTTATTGTTAATGCTCTCCTATGCCAGCCTGTCATTGTTCCAGTTGTTTGAAAAAAAACAAAACGAAACAAAAAAGGATGCATTCATTGTCTGGGTTCTCGAGTCACCTTATGGCTGTCTAAAAATGTCACTGTTCCGATTGCGGTCTCTGCAGCCTTATTTGAGTGTTGCCTTAGACTGTCTGACTGGACAAATAAACTCTCTTTGCCCTATGTTAACAAATGTAGATTTTTTTTTTCTTTCCTCTGTGTTATAGGGAATCTAAATGTTCAACTTTTTCTCTTTCTCTCTTTCTCTTTCTCTCTGACTGTTCTTGGTGCTGGGCCCTCCCTTCCACAGCGATGATACCTCCTAATATCGCTGCATGTATGAGAAATGAAAAGCTCGGGGAGGCTTGCTTCTACCTTATGGGCCATAATCAAACTACGGTTTGTAGCTCAATCAATACTAGGTGTTTCTGTGCTGTGGCCTAATTTCCTCATTGCTTCTGCTTAGCTCTGTTTTGATATGTTTGGCAATTCATTCTGAGCACCCTGCGTTCTTTGAATTGTAAGTACAACGCTGACCCTGTTGAAGTGTTGCCTTCCCTTGTCTTAAAAGTAGGCATAAGAATCCACTGGTGATCCAAGTACCTTCCTGTATCCAAATCTTCAAATGACCTTTGTTACGAACCTGTTTTTTGTTCATTCTTGTAGCCAACCCAGTATGTAGAAAGAATGAACCTTGTATCATGGAGTCCTGTATCATAGGGCTTTGCTAGATGGGAAGATGAGATTTCCTGCTTGGTCAGGTATCTCTTTGCAAACTACAGTCCATGGGCCCAATCCTGTCCATAGCCTGTTTTTGTAAGTGAAGTTTTATTGACACATAGCCACACCCATTACTTTTGTGTGGCCTGTGTTTTTATACCACAGTGGCAGAGCTGAATAGCTGTAACAGAGATGGTGTGGCCCAAAACACCCAGATTATTTATTATTGCCCTTTAGAGAAAGTTGGCTGACCCCTGCTTTTGGCTTTTCACTTGCTTTTTGTTAAAAACCCACTCTAGGTTTTGGGAAGTTGTCATGAAACAGGTTAATTGCTAAATATTGACCTTGTTGGCTCATGAAAGATCCTTAAAGAGCCCCAGTGACCCCTTAGTCTCTGACTGTCATACAAGTCTGCCCTCCAGACTGCAGTGCCTTGTTTCAGGTGCTTTGCTTGGAATGGTGTCATGTGGATGACTTGTTGGGTTTAGTTGCAAAAAAGCATCCCAGCTTTGAAAAGAGCTCTCCTCAATTCAGGACACTGCCTGAAACATTTGCACTGTCATTTCAAATATTGAATAATGATAAATAGGGGCCATTATGGGCTGCCCTGCTTTTAAACGTGTAGAAACCTTGATGTTACAGGAAGCAGCCCAGTGACTCCAAACTCTTAGATGTCATTATGACTGCCTCCCATATCATAAAGAAAAAGTGCCTCTAAACCGAAAATTTTATCTGACCCCCATCCAATCTCAAATGTGTACCTAGCAGCTTCTCTTCCCCTCCCTTTTATCTATCAGAAAACACCTTTTAAAAACAGTTCTTTATTTTTTAATGTATGCAAAAGTAGAGAAAGTAGTTGAATAATACAGATAGAACAGTTTAATGGGCCCTTGCGTACATATCCCATTTGCCAGTCATCAACATCTGGCCAGCATGTTGCCTCTGTAATCCCCTTTGCCTGCTACCCTGGATTTTTTTTTTTAATAGAAGTATACTTCTGCTTATGGCAAAATGCATAAATCCTGCGTATACAGTGCAGTAGATTTTTCACTTCTGTATATGCCCATTTAATCACCACCCAGATAAGATTAGATGATTCCTGCCCTGCTCCAGAAAGCTTCCCAGGTGCCCCTTCTTCACATCAATACCCTAAATTATTTTTAAGTAAATCAAAACAGGTATTCTTTAAAGCAAAGAATATTTTCTTGGGGGTGGGAGAGGGGTGGGCACAGGGGAAAAGGGTTGGGGGGTGGGAAAGGAAGAACAAGGGATAGCTACAGAGAGGAAATTTTGATGCCTCTAGACAGACTATTTGGATTGTGCCTTTAAAGACTCAAATCATGACTGCTTTTTGTCAGTTCTTTAATGATTTATGTCTCGGGTATGGAGAACATTCAGTCAGCCAGACGCTGAAAGCCACAAGTACTAGTTTTTAACCCTAACTACCTGCAGTTATCCTTAAATTAACCAGATTCAGTTGGCTTTCAGTCTGACTGCTTTAACAGTTGTTTGCTTGTTGTGACTAATGAGGTCTCGAGTGTGGGTGGGAACGGGGACAGGAGCCGAGGGACCTTCGTACCCAACTGTTGCTCTCGTTTATTTTCCTGGCAGACCCCAGCAGCGACCGCCACGGCCCCCCCACCGGTCCACAAGGTGTTCCGGAAGTGAGGGCCGGGCCCGACCGCCGGCAGCATCCGTCATTGGAGTCCAGTTACCCACCCGATCTTCACAAATCATCACCACATGGGGAAAAGCGGGCACACGCAAGGGATCCGAAAGGCAGCAGAGAGTATAGCAGACAACCCAATGAACACCACACCTGGAATGGGACTTCGAGGAAACCCGACAGCGGGGCATGCCGACCCAAGGACCGGGCGCCGGAGGGACGGAGGGACGCGCAGGCCGAGCGCGCGGCAGCCGCCAACGGCCCCAAGAGGCGGTCCCCAGAGAAGCGGAGGGAGGGCACCCGCAGCGCCGACAACACTTTGGAGAGGAGGGAGAAGCACGAGAAGAGACGAGACGTCTCTCCGGAGCGGAGGCGAGAGCGGTCACCCACCCGCAGGAGAGACGGCTCCCCCAGCCGGCGGAGACGGTCTCTGGAGAGACTCCTGGAGCAGAGGCGGTCCCCCGAGCGCAGGAGAGGGGGCTCGCCCGAGCGCAGGGCCAAGTCCACCGACCGGAGGCGGGCGCGCTCCCCCGAGCGCAGGAGAGAGCGGTCCCTGGACAAAAGGAACAGAGAGGACAGAGCCAGCCACCGAGAAAGGGAAGAGGCGAATCTGAAACAGGATGCCGGCAGAAGTTCCAGACATCCCCCGGAGCAGAGAAGGCGACCTTACAAAGAATGTAGCACCGACCTCAGTATCTGAGACGCTGAGTCACATTCCAACCTTTACCGTGTCAAAGGTTCTAAGAGGAAAGTCACAAACCTGAAATTATTTAGTTTCTTACCTAATGAAGCATCTGACACCTGATGATCCTATGAATAACAACAAACATTTTATGCATTTGAAATCTTTTAAGAAAAAATATATATGAAAAGTATTGTGCCTGATGTATCATATTAAAGAAAGTATTTTTAAATGCATACTTTTTTGGAAATTATTTGCCAAATGCTGGCCCAAAGGGATATAAATTTTGTTTCTACGTAACCTGTAGAATCGTCAAGAATTGTTCCCGTTTTTGGGCAATCTTTTTTCTCTCCTGGTTAAATGGGGCTGTTAATCATTTTCTCTAAGTAAGGGAATTTATTAAGTTTAATTAATTTGATATAGACCGTCATATAGTGATGTAGTGCTATACTGTAGTCGGAAGTTTTTCTTAAAAGCAAAGAGTAAAAAGGCAAAGTTTTATTTGTAAAAGCTGAGGACCCTTTGGGGTGGATTAGGTTTGCTGATGATCCCGAAAGTAAGCAAACTGTATGACAAGACTACTATTGCAAATGAAGGATATTTATAGCTAAACTGCGCAGCACAAAGAAGTTTTATATTGTGAGTTATAGTTGGTTCAGAAAACAGTTTGTACTCTCCCTGGCCCAGGAAGGCACAGAGACAAAAATGTCGGCCACCTTTTCCCAAATACAGCCCAAGCACAGACAGTCAGGTTCGTGATCATCTCCAACATCTGATAAAATCTCATTGAAGGCAATGCCATCACAGCTTTGCTCAATTACTACAAGGAACAGACAACAAGCATCTTTCGTGTTGTCTTGTCTGATTGGAGGCTGAATAGTAGATGGAATGGGGGACAGTGTGCCTGGTGTGAGGAAGACGTAAGATCCCCAATTTGGAAAGCATGCCCCCCTCCCTTTTAGTAGAAGCCCATGGTTGCCCTTTGCCAAACTGGGGGGGAGGCAGCGAGCCTTGGTGGAAGGAACCTCTCTGTTGATATTTAAAGAAGTGAGGGCTGTGGGGTATTCATTGTTAGAAATGCCAATTTCACTTTGAAACCATAGTCCAAGTCTCTAGGTTGGAAGAAGGGAAAGGTAGGAAGTGGTCCCAGTGGTTCTGGATCTGGTTGGGAAACTTCTGCCTCATGACTCTGTCCTTTGAGTCCTTTGGACAGCAGCACAAACATAACAATTTTTATTTTTAAACAGACCCATTCTTTTTGATCCCACAGGAGCTGTGGTTGGGTCGGCCGTAGCCCCGGGATGTGGTTTAAGTGGATTACTGCCTAGCTGAGCCAAAATGTTTGCTTGTACCTGTTGGACCACTACAGCAAACCGCTGCTTACAGTGCATTGTGTATTTCTGTAGTACTGTTTTGCATTTTCCATACAGACAGAAAACTTTGCAAGTCAATCACTGTTGTTCCCATGGTACTGTAAGAAAAAAAAAAGGAAAAAGAAAAAAAAAAAGAAAACCAGCCAATCATTGCGTGTACAGAGCTAAAAATTGTAATTAATAGAGCCTGTTGGGAAAAAAAAGAAAACAACTGTTGCCTTTTTTTCTTGTATAAAAGAGAATTTATGACAAAATTTAGCTGTGAGGAATGTGATATGTGTTTATATTTCTGAATATGGAACAAATTGATTCATGGGGATATATTTTAATGTAAACTAAATCAGGTATGTAAAGTTGTTTTAAAATGGGAGACTATATAAGTAATTCTCTAAAGCTTTAGTTGGTTTGAATATCATCATTTCCTCCATGGTGAGCCTGCTTGTGAATTATTAAGCACTTGTTTGCATTCTCTGTTCTTCACTCATTTATTTCTTGCAGTGTGCTATGGACTTAATGCTCTTTCTGTATTGATGAAAAGCAGTATGTGGGCCAATCTTTTTATAAAACACTATGCATATATAAATATTACATTGTTCATAGCTTTATTTGACTTATGGGTTTATACATAACATTAGAATGAGTAGCTATAGTTGTGTGGACATTTATAAAACAAGTTCCTTTCCTGGAACAGACACAGTATACATTCTGTAGCTAAAAAGGAGGGAAAAGTCTGTGAATGCTATTTTTATTATTAAAGTTTTCCATACAAAGCATACATTGAGCTGTAGTAAGGCTGAGGAAGAGTACAACTGAATAATGACGTTCTTTTTCATCAAGTTCCTAAGAGCTGACTTGGAGATTTTATTCCCAGGGCTCCACTGCTAGGATTCTTCTCACTGGTTCTAACAAAATCTGTGATGTTAAATGACTGATGCTCTCAATTGTGATCCAGAGTTTTAAATAAATGAAATCAAGGTGGATTTTGGGAATATATCCTGAAGTCAACATCTTGGTGTCCTTCTTGTTGTAAGATGATATTTGACAATTTAAAATCTATGTGCTACCCACTTGGGCTTGTCTCAATCCGTGGATTTTTTGGTGTGGCAGTTTCACCTGAATGCCGCACATCAGATTTGTTTGGAAATATTGTACTGTACAGGGACTATGCATTAAGCAGAAAGATATAGTTTTCTTTGAACTACTGTAACCTTAAATTGGAAACTGATTCTTGTGAGCCTACTTTCCTTAATCCTGCCGACCCCTCCGCCCTCCCCCCCACTTAATGTAAATGTCTTGATGAGAGATGATGGATGAGTATTTTGTATGATGAAATCAAAAGATTTAGGAATTTGTCTCCCTCCGTTACACAGTTGATGCCTGAAAGAATGTTGGGGGGGAGGACTCAACACCCTAATTGTATTTTTTAAGTTTCTTTTGTGAAAGATTTTTTAATGCGTTTTTACTGTAAAAATACATGGAAATGTATGCATTCCACAACCACTATTGCTTCTGGATTGATATCTTCCTTGTCTCTATGTTGTCTCAAATGTTTCAGGGTCAAGTAATCAATTGAGGGCCCCTGACTCCAACTTGATGAAATGCCATTGTGTTGAAAGAGCAGGATCTATGCCATTGCAATAGCATGGTGTCTTGCTACTCAAAGTGTGGTCTGTGGACCACCTGCCTCATCGTCACTGAGGAGCTTGTTAGAAATGCAGATTCTCAGCCCTACTCCAGACCTACTGAGTCAGAATGTGCATTTAGTAAGATCCTCAGCTATGCCGTATGCACATGAAAGTTTAAACAGCACAGCACAGTATAGCACAGAACCCTGATAATAAAACAAATCCTGCCAAGCTAAGAGCTTCATCACTTCTGGTGTGATTCTTGGGCACATTCCTTAACCTCCTCTGAAGCCTCCATTTCCTCATCTGTGAAGGGACATACTTCACAGAGCTAAGAATAGATGCACATCTTTGGCACATCAGTAAATGACACAAACTTTTTTTTTTTTATTGAGGAAGATTTCTGCATGGCTATGAGTACTCTACTCTTTTTGTTGTCCTGGTTTATTTTCTAATCAAAATAAAGGAAAAAAACATTTTTTTTTTTTTTTTTTTTGAGACAGAGTCTCACTCTTCGCCCAGGCTGTAGTGCAGTGGCATGATCGCAGCTCACTGCAGCCTCAGCTTCCCAAGTTCAAGTGATCCTCCCTGCTCAACCTCCCGAGTAACTGGGACTAGAGGGGCATGTCACCATGCCCAAATAATTTTTGGTATTTTTATAGAGATGGGGTTTTGCGCTTTTGCCCAGGCTGGTCACAAATGCCTGGGCTCAAGCAGTCTGCCCAACTCAGCCTCCCAAAGCGCTGGGATTACAGGCGTGAGCCACCGTGCCTGTAAGAAAAAATATTTTCTCACTCTATTAAAATGGGGTGGAAAGCCTTTTTAATTATAAATAGTATAGTACATACTATTCAACAAAATACTGCACTTAACCATTGCTGAGGAATATGAAACCAAAATGCTGTGCTGTGAAAACTGAGACAAAGTCATCTCTAAGTCTAACTTCAGAAGGTAGATATGTATATGGAATTAGACATACTCCCAAGTCACACTAGATACAAAAGTTAACCATTCTCAAGTGACCTAACATGTATGTGGGTGGATCAGGTAGTTTTGAATAACTTTCCAGTTTCCTTCACACAGTTTTTGGTTGTTCCTTTCTATGACTTAGTGTTTGGGGTTTTCCTCCAGAACCTAAGCTCCTGGGCATTCAAAAGGCATTTTGTTGAATAGTAGGCCTTCCTCCAATCCATCTCCTTTGCTGTATTTTGCTTTGTCACCAAGATGGTAATTACGAACTCTGCTCACTTCCCTAGTATCTCCCTTATTAAAGATGGCATCTCAAAGTGGTCCTTGGCTTAACCAACAGTTGAAGCTGTTTGTAAAGCCCTTATGTCATGCAAGTTATTTGCCTGCCATAAACAGCCACACCAAATGTGCAGAGACTCAATTATGCCGCCAGGATTTTTCCAGCTGGGGGCAATCCGAGACCACCTTTGGTGGCCTGCATTAATCGTAAAAGGAAAAGCCCTTTCAAGTTCCTCCAAGTGATTTCTCCTTTGAGGCAACACCATCAGCATCGTGGATGTTTAGCACAGTAAGATCCAAGTGTTTTGGCAATACAAATCATTAGAAGCTTATGTGAAGGGAAATGCCCTCTCCAACACAATTATTTAGGGTATTTTTTGCAGGAGTGGATCTTCTGTGAAAATTTTTTGACTACTTCCTCCCACCCCCAAGTGATGTCTTTATGCATTGTGGTCATTGTCAGGGGCAAGAGGAGTGTGGCTTTACTTCATTAGTGTAGATATTAGGTGTCCAATGGATCCAAAGCACAAGATCTCTTTGCAAGTACATGGATTTAAGCAAAGTAATGATAACTGTTGAATTATACAGTAAATACTCAAGTATTGCATGCGACTGCTACCCTTGACTGTATCACCTTTCCACCTAACTGAAAAGTCTTTATTGTCATGTCTCTGGAGGGAATAAAGGCATGGTCTTCACAGCCGAGCGCTCTAAACACCACTGCGTTAAGTGCTGTACTTTATATTTATCCCTCAGAGAATAAATTCTCTTTGGTCTCATAAGATTGTGGAATTGAAGGGAAAATATCTCAGAAAGGCTGCTCATTCCTACATGTGTAATAGGCAAGGCTTGCTACTCTATTTCTCATTTTCTCAATGCATTTATTGAAGAACAGCTCTGTGCCAGGTACATGGTGGGGGCTAGAAATGCCTGGTTCCTTGTCTCAAGAGCTCGTAGTTGGTGGGGAGAAGACAAATGCTTGCAAACTGCATACCAAGCAGAAGCACAGGGTCCTCTGATAGCAACTAATAGGAGATTTAGCCAGATTGAAGTAGGTTATAATTCAAGTGAGGCCAGAAGGAAGAGGAAGCTAATCAGTGAAAGAAGGAACAAAGTTCAGGCTGAGCAAAGGCCCAAGTGCAAGGGAGTGTGGTCTAGAAGGGAAGGGTTGCATTGTGAAGGGAATAAGGGTTCTGCCAGGCTGGCATTGTTCCGGATTGTAGACTTCAGAATAACAGAAGACCACTGAAGAGTTTTAACAGGGCCTCCGGTGAGCTGTGTGTGTGTTTGGGGAGGGATAGGTGACCAGCTCAGGTTTAAGTTTGAGAAAGATGGCCTCACAGCACCATGGGACAGTGGACTTGGAGAGAGGTGGAAAGAATCCAGTTAGGCACCGGGGCTGTCCAGGGCAGCAACTGTTACCATGAAAACCCCTCCTGTACCATGCAGTTCTCAAAGTTCAGAAGTCCCCAAGCCCATGTTTACCTTCCTCTTACTAAAAGAGATCATTTTATTTCCATCCTAAATCCTTCAGCTTCTCTTCCCTATACCTTAATTAATACATGCAGAACACTGTGTACAATAAAAGATGCAAGCATTTCAGGAAAGTATAAAAAGTGACATTCTTCCTTACACCTGTCAATCCCAATCCACAGAAATAACTGTTATTAGCAGCTTGATTCGTGACATTTCTAGTCTTTTTTCTCTGTGTGTGTGTGTGTGTGTGTGTGTGTGTGTGTGTGTGTGTGTATAACTGTATGGGTATATGTGTATGTATATATAGTTTTTATGAAAAAATGGGCCATTAGCCCTTACTATGTTATGAACTGTTCCTTTACCTTACATATTGCGGGTATTTCTTCAAGTTAGGAGTATGTATGTATATATAGATATACACACACACATTAAAATAAAGCCTCTTACACCTCACTCATTCCCATTCTTTGTCTTTCTGTCTCCCCCACTCTTGGATTAGCTTCCTTACGGTTCTCTCTGCCTTTTCCCTGTGCCACCTACAGATTCCTCTCCCTGTAGCAGGCAGAGCTACTCTTTTAAAATGTCAAGTGAAAGGTCAAAGTCCTTAGAGTAGGCTCTGAGGTCCTCCGGGATGGGGTTGGCCCCTCTTTTCCACTCTGGCACACTCCCAGCCTTAGGGGCTTTGCTCTAGCTGGTCCCCTGCCTGGGACTGCTCTTTCCTCAAATATCCGTGGCTGACTCCCTCCCTTTATTCAAATCCTCGCTCAATTGTCATTCTTCCGATGCATCCTACCCTCATCACCCTATTTAAAATTGCAAGTTGGTTCCCGTGTTCTACTCTTTTCCCCACTGCGGCACTCAACACCTTCTAACATGGTGTGTAATCTACATGCTTACTCATCGTCTCTCTCTCTTATTTATTTATTTTTTTTTTGAGATGGAGTTTCGCTCTTGTTGCCCAGGCTGGAGTGCAATGGCACGATCTCAGCTCACCGCAACCTCTGCCCCCCAGGTTCAAGCGATTCTCCTGCCTCAGCCTCCCAAGTAGCTGGGATTACAGGCATGTGCCACCACGCCAGGCTGATTTTGTATTTTTAGTAGAGTTGGGGTTTCTCCATGTTGGTCAGGCTGGTCTCGAACTCCCAACCTTAGGTGATCCACCCACCTCAGCCTCCCAAGGTCTCTATTGTTTATCACCTGTCTCCTCTATAATCAGGGCCAGCTTTGTGGACATGCAACCTGTGCACTCACACAGGGCCTTGCACTTAGAAGGGCCCTTTGCTTGATTTAATGCTCTGCTCTCATGGTCTTGAATTTTCAGTAATTTTTGAATAAGGTCCCCCACATTTTCAATTTGCACGAAGTCTTGCCAGTTATGTAGCTGGCCTCTTCTAGAATAAGTTTCTTCATTAAGTTTCATGAGGGCAAGAATCTTTGTCCTGAATCTGATGAATTCCAAGGTCCTGGAGTAGTGCCCAGGACATAGTTTGTATACTCAGTAAACAAAAGTATTGTGCTGTCTCTTCATAGCTGCATATTCTAAAGTTGACCACAATTTACTTAACCAATCCCCTATGGACACACAATTGTTATTACAACAACATGCTGCGGTGAACAACTTTATACTTTAAAACCTGGTACCGTTAAGTGGTTTGTTTAAATAGTTTTGAAGAGATAAATTGTGACTGCTAATCCTCCTTTTTTCTGGTGACACTGATGTTACTGAGAATTTACATTCTTTTATTGGGAGCAGCTGTTTTTAGCAAAGTGGTTGCAGTCTGTGGGACCTTCTCCCATCAGATGAGAGTTACCAGGCTCAGTGGAGCTGCTGAACCAATGGTTTGTGCCTTGGGTGCCCATTGGAATCACTTGGGGAGCTTGAAAAGTGCTGACGCCTGGGCCCACTTCCAGAGATTCTGACGTGGTAGCTCTTGGTGTAGCCAGGGTTTATAAAAGGCCCCAGGTGATTTCAGTAGAGAGCCATGCCCTTGTCCATCAGCTTTAACCCCATAGCCTGAGGGGGATTGAATGTGTCTGCTTTGCTTTCTCTTTTCTTCATAAGGTGTCTATGCTTGCCTTTTTAAGGTTGCGATGATGCAGCAGCTCAAAGAAAAGATGGTGTGAGATTATCTTCTGAAAGTAAACTAAAAAACCTTCCTACTTGCATAAAATTATTAGCCAAATATAAACATAATGGACATGTATATATCAATTGTGAATTCTGTTTTACATTCCTGTCACCACTGAATTTATTCACTAATAAGGACAGTTGTTCTCAAGAACAGGTCAGAAACACCATCATTTAATCAAGATTAAGCTATAGTATTTTTTCACTTAAATTCTTTTGAGAAATATTTTATGTTCTTATTTAAATAGAACATGTGGTATGTTAAAACTTAACAAGAGAATATTGAATAGTTAACAATCAGCAGTCATGAAGAGGGAAAATTATTTCTAGCAAGTTCTTTGTTTCCAAAATATTTATGATGTCACTGCCCCCATCTCTACCCACAAATAATTTTAGCAGGCAACTTTGGGGCTGAAAAATAATTGTGTTATGAGTGAATGAGTGGAGTGTGACATTCCTATGACCAAAATAACATACAAGCCTTAAAATTTAGGGGAAAAATATTCTTGGGAAAATGCTACTGACAAAAAGTGTCATTTACCTAGAAGCTCTAGTATCTATGCAAGCAACTCTAACATTGGTCCAGTCCAGTGACCCAGAAGGTAACATTGATATGACCAGCTCTAATTTGGGACCAAAGGAGAAATCAAGAGTACATTTGAAATAGTCATGAAATCTAGAACTAGATAGTATCTCTTTTATTGGCTGCAGAATGTGTCAAGACTAGTGAAAATGTCATCTATCTCTCCAACCCATCTATTTGACAGTCCTCCCTATAGCCACTCTTTCTAGGAGGAATTTATGATTTAGATTTTCCACTTATCCCTTGGAAATGATAACTTAGATGACCTTAACTCACTCCATTGTCTCCTAAAAATATAAATCAGGCCAAAGCAGTTTGTTAACAAATATTTACTGAGTATTATTTTCCAGGCTTGATGCCGGGCACTCAGTGTCAAACAAAAGCAATAAAACTTCAGCCTTCCTGAAGTTCAGAGTCTGCCAGGAAAGACAGACATTGGATAATTGAGTTAAATTGTGGTAAGAGCTATGGAGTGTATGTGGTGCCCTTGAGTGTCTATAACTGGAAGACTTAATCTGGATAGAAGAAAAAAGGGAGGCAAGAAGGAAGAGCTCTTTCCAAGGAGGAAGCAAGACCTGAGCAAAGGCCTCATAGCCAAGGGTGTGTGTTTTATTCCAGGCATGGAGGGAAGGCCCATGAGACTAAAGATCTACCATAGCCATGGGGGAGAACTAGAAGGCAGAACTGAAATGTGTCTGTGAGCCTTAGGGAGAAAAACTCACTGCCTATTCCCATAGAGGAAGAAAGGAGAGACAAAAAAAAAAAAGCTATTTAGAGGGGACCAAATGACCCTCCCCATTGCTAAAATAAAAAGCAGTGAGAACAACCCACATTCAACATGTGGATCATCCTAAAACCTCTTAGAATTACCACAGACTATGTGAAAGGAAAATGATGTGCTCGTCTCCTTTTTAGAAAGAAGCAAAGATTTTATTTATTCTTCCTACCAGAGCCAACAATTGGGTTCCAGAGAACACATTTGGGCTGGGAGTACCTTTGTTTCCAGTTGCTTTCTTTTGACTGGTCTTATTGGAAACTTGTAACACGGGAACCCTTTCCTGTAGATAGATGTGCAAAATTATTGTGCACTGTCACGGGCCCTTTGAAATCACCCCAGGAGTCTGGCTCATGATGTTTTCTCCCCTCAACTTATTTCAGTTTTATTTTTGAAATGTATTTCATGGGGGTTATTTTTACTACTTTGGTGTATTTTTTCCGGATTGGTTTTTGTTTCACTCCTTATTTTTATTAAAAATGTATTCCCTCTCCCTTCCTGGATTCCATTAAAATGGATGAGAAATTCCACAGGCGCATGCCTGGATAATTAAAATGTCTCAATCTTTGTTCCTATTAATGAGCTTTATTTTGGATTTTGAGGAAACTGTTCTTTCTTCGTGCCCCTCCCCCACTATGTCATTGATGGTTACTCTGAAACAGTAGGAAATGGTCTGGTCCATTTATAGAATTTAAACCAGAAAGAATGCCATATTCTCTATGATTATATGCTACTTTCAGGAGGGGCCAGATGTGGGTGTCACCAAGAACATGAGAAGACTTTGAGAAGACTAAGAAGAGCAGTTGAGACCAAAAAAAAAACAAAAAACCCAAAACAAAAAAACCCTCAGTATTTTGTTTTACGATGCAAGTGATGCATACTACATTAGTTTGGTTTTTTAAAAAGTCCAAATAGTGTAAGATAAAAACTCTTAACCACTCCCTTCCTCAATTCCAGTCTCTTCCCAGAGCTAACCACTGTTGCCATATTGGAACTCTCCTTCCAGACGTGTCAGGATATCTGCTAATGCACAAAAGCATATGTGTGTGTGTGTGTATGTTTTTTGTCTGTGGGGTTTTAAAATTACAAGTGCATAATAATGTGCCTATTGTTCAGTGGTGTTATTTTCTCCCACTTAATTCATCTTGTGAATCTATGTCTTTTTTTTTAACTGTTAAATAGTACAGTCATCCCTTGGTCTCCATGGGGGACTGGTTCCAGGACCCTCTGCAGATACTAAAATCTAAAGATGCTTAAGTCCCTGATACAAAATGGTGTAATATTTGCATATAACCTACATCCTCCCATATACTTTAAATCATCTCTAAATTACTTATAATACCTAATACAATATAAATGCTATATAAATAGTTATACTGTATTATTTAGGGAATAATGACAAGAAAAAGTCTGCACATGTTCAGTAGACAATTTTTTTTCTCAAATATTTTTGATCCACGATTGGTGAAATCCACAGATATGGAGGGTCGCCTGTATTCTATAGCATATTAGTCAGCTAGGGCTTCCATACCAGAATACCACAAACTGTGTGGCTTCAACAACAGAAATGGATTTTCTCACAGTTCTGGAGGCTGGAAGTCCAAGATCAAGGTGTTGGCAGGGCTGGTTTCTGGTGAGGGCCCGTTTACTGAATTGCAGATGGCCACCTTCTCACTATGTCCTTAGGTGGCCTTTTCCCTTTGTGTGTACCCCTGGGGTCTCTTCCTCTTCTTATAAAGACACCAGTCTTATCACATTATGGCCCCACCCGTATTACCTCACTTAACCTTAACTGCCTCGTTTAAAGGCCGTATCTCCAAATACAGTCACATTGGGGATTAGAGTTGCAACATATGAATTTGGGGGGTAATTTAGTACATAGCAGATAGTATGTATCTCCTATACTTTAATACTTTGAACTTTGTCTGCCATGGGATAAATTCCTTTACATTTTTTCTTAAAAAGCTTAATATAGTACGATTTTGCCTCCTTGGTCTAAAAGTGATTAAGATTTCCTTTACCTCTTAGGATAGGGGGAGGCAATAGAGGAACTGGAGATGGGAAGGGATGGGGGGAGAAGAGATTGATTATTTTTAAGGCTGATATCCAATTACTCATTCTCAATAGCCCTCAGGCTTTTCAGCTGCTTCTCTGCCTGCTAAGCTACAAAGTGGGAGAATCTGGCATTTGAGGATGCAAAGTTGGAGGAGGCAGGCAAGGCCAGAAATGTCCTGTGTGGGATGCAAGCCTTCCTTGAAAATTAGCATTGCCAGTGGGAAGCCTGGGAAGATTTAAAAAGCTCTGGGCCCCAGGCAGACACCTCCAGCTCTCTTTCCAGTCGCTATGCAGACTGAGTTGTCTGGGTGAGTAGCATCCAGTTACCAAAATTCAGCATTTACCATTTTGTGCATCTTTAAAGGACCCTCTGTGCTGGCTCACCCAAGTCCCCTTATGTCATGGGAAAATCTGAAATTCTTTGTTCATTTGGATCAGAGTAATGGCTCAGGGAAGACAAAAACTTTTTTTTTTTAAAAAATCTACAGGGGCTCTCTGGATATGTGCAATACTGGAGAGAAATACTCTGACCTCTTGTCTAAGGTAGTAGTTCTCAGGGGCAATTTTGCCCCCAGGGTACAGTTAGCAATATCTGCGGACATTTTCATTGTCACAACTTGGGGAAGAGGTTGGTGGGCTACTGGCATACAGTGGGTAGAGGTCAGGGATGCTGTTAAACACCCTACAATGCACAGGAAAGCCTCCCATAATGAGGAATGATCCAGCTCTGTATCAGTCTGTTCTCATGCTGCTATGAAGAAATACCTGAGACTGGGTAATTTATAAAGAAAAGTGGTTTAGTTGACTCACAGTTCCACATGGCTGGGGAGGCCTCAGGAAACTTAAGATCACAGTGGAAGGCACCTCCTCACGGGGTGGCAGGAGAGAAAGAATGAGAGCCGAGCAAAGGAGGAAGCCCCTTATAAAATCATCAGATCTCACTAGAAAAGCATGGGAAAAACCATCCCCATGATTCGGTTATCTCCACGCAGTCCCACACTTGACACATGGGGATTATTACAATTCAAGGTGAGATTTGCGTGGGCTCACAGAGCCAAACCATATGAAACCCCAAGTGTCAACAGTGCCCAGGTTGAGAAACTCTGCTCTAAGCCAAATGATAAAGATTTGCTGGGGCCTTGCAATTGGGAGAATAATTTCAAAGAACGTTGACATCTTAATTTTGTGGAAGATGTAATTTTAGGGAAGTCTGCATCCCTCCAAAATCGCTGATTTGAATGCTTCTTTGAAACAGCGGGTATCTCAGTAAACGATTTCCTTTTCTATGTTTCCGATGGCTACTGAGGCAGTCTTCAATTTCTTAGTCATAACATACAGGATTCTTGGAGAGCAGTTTGTGAAATCCAAAGCCATTCTATGTTTGGTTACATTTTCAGTTGGGTTACTTCTATCAAGTGGCCTTATTTAAATTTCAGCCAACAACAAAAGCTTCACCTTGAATTTAATAATAATGCACACCTCACAAGGTGTTATGACGATTAATTAGTTAACTTTTGTAAGGTGCTTTGAAGATAGGAAGTCCACTCTGAGTTCTATTATAATTCGGCAAATTAGGCAATGTTTAACCCGAATAGTGGCTTTGATCCTGCCTGCCCTCTCACATACCTGAGCAGTTTGGTAGGAGGAAGGATATTGGAATAAGCAGTCATGGTCAGCAGTGGGAAAATGCAAAAAATGCAAACCTCATTTGTGATAGCTATTTTCAGGTTCTTTTAAGGGTGAGATGAAGAGGAAAACACCCCAAGGGAAATTAATATCCCTTAGTAGTGATGGAAGACTTCAAGTTATTACCCCTGAAACCCCAACAGGTAAATTAGAGAAATGGTGTATTCTCTCACTCATAGTTATTCATTCATTCTGTCTCTTCCCCCTCTTTCCCTTCTTACTGCCCCTGCCCTTTTGAGAAAAGGAAAGCATGATTACAAGACTCTGCTGAAACTCTATCAAGTAAACCACAGGTTACATCCAGGAAATCTTCATTTTCTGTGTGGCTTCTATCTTTTAACTCCTCTAAAGTTTGCCTCCCTCTTCCTTTATAACCATCATCATTGTTATTGTCATCATCATCTTGTATTTGCACAGCCCTCTGCAGTTTGAAAAAAAAAAAAAATTGAAGCCAAAAAGCACCTCCAATGTGCCAGGCACTGTCCTGGGACTCCATCTATTCCTCAGAACACCTATTAAGATAGGTACGATTACTTCCTGTTTACAGTGGTGATAACTGAGGTTCAGAGGCTGCTATCAATACCACGGTCACTGACCTGTGAGGTGATGATGCTGGGAGTGCTTGTTCTAAAGTCGGTGTTGTATTCTTTCCGTAACCTCAAGCTAAAAGAAATTTCACAGCACCTTGTTTTTCAGCTGACTTTCGTCCTCTTGGGAGTCTAGTAGGGAAGGTGGCATCTTCTTTGCTTTTCAGATAAGGAAAAAGAAGAGTAAAAGGGTTTGCTTATGAATACCAAGTTAGCTGGTGCATCGCCTCGCTCACCGCTCATACATGCCTCACCTCCGGCAATTTGGCTTCCACATCGCCCCCTGGTGGCCCTCAGCCACCAAGGCAACCTGTCCTAATAGACAAGTCTAGTGCTACCTTTCCTCTCTTCCCTTTCTGCAGCCCTGGACACAGGGGACCACTGCCTCCTAGATTCTCTCCCCTTGGCTTTGATGTTTCCTTCCTCCCCCTGTGATGGGTACCCTCCCTTTGTTTTCTCTTGGTTCTTCTGCCCGCTTTATGCACTGATGGCTCCCCAGGAATCCCTCTTGGGCATTCTTTTCCACTTTGGTGATTTCATCTATTTCCATTGCTTAGATCAGTGGTTCTAAACTTTGCTGCATATTAGAATCACATGGGGGAGCTTTCAGACTTCCAGACTGCACCATAGACTAATTAACAGAGAATCTCTGATCATCAGTATTTTTGTTTTTTCCCCATATCTTTCCTGGTGATTCCAAAGTGCAATCAGGTGTGCAAACCAGAGGCTGAATAATCTTCTATATGTGACTCTCAGGTGTGCACTTCTAGCCCGGACCTCTTCCTTCAATACAAGACCTATATCTCCACCTGCTTACTCTGTCCCACAGACACTTTAAACTCAGCACATCCAAAGAGTATGGTTGTCAGATTTAGTGATTAAAAATACAGAAGGCTCTGTTACATTTGAATTTCAGATAAACAAATCATTTTTGAGGGTATGTCCCAAGTATTGCATGGTGCAGTCTGGAAGTTTAAAATCTCCCCCAGGTGATTCTAATCTGCAGCAAAGTTTAGGAACACTGATCTAATACATGGAAATAGGTGAAATACTTTTAGGGTAAGTATATCCTAATTATTTCATGGGGTATACTTACCCTAAAAAATGATTTGTTGTTTATCTGAAACTCAAATGCAACTGGGCCTCCTGCATTGTATCTGGCAGCCCTCCCAAAGAGAAAATGACTTCTCTTGGAATTGCCTCCGTGCCTGTGCCCGGTAGCTCAGGGAAAAGCTCTACCATCCTCCCTATCAATCCAGTGGTGAACCTCAGAGCCTTCTTTAACCCATTTCTTTCTCACTTACCCTCACATACAATCAATCACCCACTCTTTTGACTATCCCTCTGCATCAATGCCAATGTCATTGCTGTTAAGTCTACCCTCCTCTCCCATCTCATTCTTTCAGGATTATGTTAACTTTGTACCTGGATCCCTTTGCCTCTACACTTTCCTCTAACAATCCAATTTTCATGATTGGCCAAAATAACCTTTTAAAACACATCTGATCATGGCACCCTTCCCCCGTAAAAGCTTCTGACGGCCACTGATTGCTGAAAGACAGGGCAGCATGTGCCTCGCAGAATCAGACCCCAACTCACCCCAGATCCAGGCCTCCAGTCCCAGAGCATGGCCTGGCCCTTTCCTGCATCGTGGTGTCTAATTGGCCCGGACTACCTCACAAAATTCTGCCCATTCAAGGCCAGAGAAGACAAAATAAAAATAAACAAAACCAAATCCACCTTGGAGTCACCCTTTTCACTTTCTGATCTATTAGTAATTCCTGTGAACACTTCCTTCCTTATAACTCTTTCCAGCTGCCCACCAGCTCGCTCCTTTCTCCCCACTAATGCTCTTTCAGGACTTTGGCATCTTGCGCCTGGACTCATGATAGAGCTTTCTGGTCGGTCTCACTGCTTCTACACTTGCCTCTTCCTCATGTGGGCCTTTTTAAGCCGGTAAGATTTTGTCACCTATGTACCTATGTACGCCTTCCCTATTTTGTTACACCTACTCCCCTTGCTGGTATGGCCAGCAACTGTTTCAGAATACACCGACTGGACCTCCATCCAATGGCCAGGATCTGAGCTTCACTGCCTGTGAGCTTTCTCTGGCTGGTGGAGCCAGCTCTCCTCATGCAGGCAGCAGGCTGGCAGTGCCCAGCAGCCCTCAACCCATGATCGACAAACCTTGGGTGGATAATCCACACTGTTTTCAGAGTTCCCCAGCAGGATTAAGCGCAGTTGCCCACAGGGATGATTTGCTTGTTAACACCTTTCATTGGCTCCTTCTATTCTTCCCATATTGGCATTTACTGGGTTCACCTCCCAAATAAGCAATTTGCCCTCGAATCTCTGACTCAGAGCCTGCTGCTTGGGGCCCCCAAACTAAGACACTGACTGGTAAACTGTTAGTAATCTTCTCAGTGTGTTAGATCATTCTCACAAATGCGCCTGATGAGTGGGAGAACATACAAAATTGAAGGACTGTACGTAATCAAGAGAGTTTGAATACATGACCTTTGATGATATCACAAGGTTGACCTTCTCTTCTCCTTCTTATTGAAACCTGTTCCTAAAACTGGAGAGAATTCCTATCATAAGCTCTTTTGAGGTATACTTATGTGACTCCCAACAACCCCTTAAGTGCCTGTTTCACCCACAAAGGAGGGGTCCTGGGAACCTTGTTTATTGTCTCTGACCCTGGCTGTAGATGATCGAACCAGAGTGGACTTTATTTGCTAAGCTGGGCGAATAAAGTCCAATCTCTCAGGGATGTGGAATTAGGACTTAAGACAGTTTATCTCAATCCCAGCTGAGAAAAATAAAACCTAGGAACGAAACAGCCATTTTCCATCACATAGTTATCGCTACATGGACTAAAGCTAGTTTGCAGAGACAAATAAAGGAGGCAGAGATGGGAGGAGGAAAGTACTCTCTTGGTCCCTGGCTGCTTTCCAGCCCCTTCCTAAAGCTCAGCCGCATCTCTGTCCATGGCTTCTGAGAGACAACCTGTATCCTTGTGATGTGTTTTTATTTTCTTCCTCCTTTAAGCACTTTAGCTAGCTCAAGTTGGTTTCTGTTACTTGCAGCCAAGGGGTTCTAATAAATACTGTTTCCATGGAGCTCTCTACAAAAGAAATGAGACATCTTTGATGTGATTTCCTGCTGAAAGATTTTTGTCCAGACTACTGAGGTGGCCAACAATAAGCATCCAATGCCCAAGGGGGGCTGTCTGGAGGAAGGTAGGGAGCACAGTGCATTGTGTTTTTGTTTCCCGACAGGCTTTTCTTTTTTGTTTTTTCTTCTTTTAATTTGACCATACAACTGGAGTATTTTGGTGGCATTTGGCTTCTTAAGATGTCTCTGTTAAGACCCAACATTGCAACGTAGGCATATCCTATGGCAATCATCCTTAAAATTATAAAGCACTTCTCTTAAGCATGGTTAAATATGGGAAAATGAGCAATGCCATCTTTCAGCTATCCTAAAAATCGAATGTATTAGAACATAGGTTTTCAAAGAAACCATATCAATCAGTTAATTCTCCCACCGTCCCCCTGCTTAAGCGGTATTCCTCTCCTGAAAGCATGCCAGTAATGAGCTGGTGGTGGAGTGCTCATGGTGATAGACTGGCTCCACTGATGACCCCAGTTAAGGGCTTCTCTGTATTCAATTCTTTTTGTCCTGAACCTTTACAGTCCTGTTTCAATACAATTTTGGGCTAACCTTGTGACTTACTGTAACCAAAAGAATGCAGTGGAAATGAGAGCGTGACTGTTCTGGGTCTAAGTCTCAAAAGGTCTTGTACACTTCACTTGCTCTCTGACACAGTTGGTCTTGCTCACTCTTGGACTCCAGCCATGCCATGAGAACAATCCCTGGGTAGTGTGCTGGGGCACAAGAGACCAGGTGGAGCAGGACCAAGTCATTCTAGTCAAGGCTATCTGAAACAAGCAAGCCCTACCCAACCTACCAGTTGACTGCAGACAGCTGGGCAAGCCCAGTTAAGATTAGCAAACCAGGCCAGATTAATTCAGGTGATCCATAGACTTCGGATAAATGGTTGTTGTTTTGGGCTACAAAGTTTTGGAGTGATTTATTATATAGCCCTATTGTAATAACAAGCATAACTGATATACCACCAAATACTTACTCTATTGGAATTTCAAATGCCTAAATCTCTAACATGAAACTTGAAAGGAAAATATATTATAGTTCTACCTATAGGTATTATGATAGATTTTCAACAGATCTATTGGAAGCTGTATTTTTGTTTTTAGTTATTTATTTATTTATTTTGAGATGGTGTCTCACTCTGTCACCCAGGCTGGAGTGCACTGGCACGATGTTGGCTCACTGCAACCTCTGCCTCACGGGTTCAAGTGATTCTCCTGCCTCAGCCTCCCAAGTAGTTGGGATTGCAGGCGAGCACTGCCACGCCTGGCTAATTTTTGTATTTTTAGTAGAGATGGGGTTTCACCATGTTGGCCAGGTTGGTCTCGAACTCCTGACCTCCGGTGGTCCACCCACCTCAGCCTCCCAGAGTGTTGGGATTAGAGGCGTGAGCCATGGCGCCGGGCTGGAAGCTGTATTCTAAATGATTGACTTAATATGGGCTATACTGTGTACTTGGAAGTCACTCTACAGACACTTGGGTATCATCTAAAAGATTAATCCTCCAGAGCAGAGGCGAGTGGTCATTTACAGCCCATGGGCCAAAGCCTAGCCATGGCCAGTTTTTGTAAATAAAATTTTATTGGAACACAGTCACACTCGATGATTTACATATTGTCTGTGGTTGGTTTTGTACTGCAACATTAGAGTTGCATAATTGGGATAGACTGTACAGCCTGCAAAGTCTAAAATATTTACTTTCTGGCCGTTCGTTTAAAAAGTTTGCCAACTCCTGTCCCAGAGAATCTGAAATTAAAGTTCTATGTGCTAATAATTGGAAGAGATATGTTGTATGGATTAAGATGACCAAGGAAGAGAAAACAATGATTTCAAATAAAAAGCAAAAACCTGAAGTTGCAGTGGTAGATGCTCTTAATGGCAGCCAGCCACTTGGGATGGAGATGCTTTGCACAGAGACACGTGCGTGCAGCATGCTCCATGGAGAATCAGCAGGAGGTTATTTAATTAATGACCAATAGCAATTTCTTGACTCAACAACAGGAGCCCAGTTTGCTCTAAATATAAACATCACCCTTAAACTCCTTAAAAATCACTTTTTTCTGTAGTTAACAGCTCAGAGTGTGTAATCTTTCTCCCAGTAGTGTAACTTTTTTTGGAATGTGAGAAACCATAGGGAAAATTTTATAAAGAGATTTGTTTCAATTAACTCTGCCACTGATTTACTCCTTAATAAATAAACAGAGGGAGAGTCATGAAGATTAACCAAGATTCTCATGGATGATGGATTCCAGATACCCAAATAATTTCTCTTATCAACTCTCATATTTAAGGAAACGATTGGGAGCAAACATGTATAGGTGAATGACATAGATAAAATTTTTTGGCCAGGTGCGGTGGCTCACGCCTGTAATCCCAGCACTTTGGGAGGCTGAGGCGGGTGGATCACTTCAGGCCAGGAGTTTGAGACCAGGCTTGGCAACATGGCGAAACCCTGTGTCTACAAAAATTACAAAAATTAGCCAGGCATGGTGGCACACACCTGTAATCCCAGCTACTCGGGAGGCTGAGCCGTGAGAATCACTTGAACTCGGGAGGTGGAGGTTGCAGTGAGCCAAGATCGTGCCACTGCTCTCCAGCTGTTTGACAGCGCCAGACTCTGTTTAAAACAAAACAAAACCAACAACCAAAAATTCTACCTAAATTTGTCTTAATTGAAATATATGAGAGAGATGCATACTTTAATTGAGGAGTTCATAAGCCATGGTAAAGTAAATCATGTAAATCATCTTATGCTGTTATTGTCCAGGCATGTCTGCTTTTCCCCTCTTGCCCCCTTGACTGATCCCTTGTTATGTGTCAAGCATTGTGCAAACCCCCCACCTGAATGCTGAAGAAGCATATCAAAGTAGACTTGCCCAAGAAGACAGCCTACTGATTCCTCCACCCAAACCTGCTTTTGCTCAGTTCTCCCCAGTCCCATTTGATGGCAGCAGCCCCACCCAGTTGTTCATGCCCAGTCCTAGGCAATTTCTTGGCTTACATTCCTTTATTTCCCATCCAATATATCATCAGATTTTGTCAGTCCTTCCATTGAAGTAGAATTCAAATCTGGCAATGTCTCCAAATCCCCATTGCCATCACCACAGTCTATAGCACGAGTGTCTCGCTTTGATGCCTGGACAAGCCTCCTATGTGGTCCTGTTGCTTCTGTTCTGCCCTGTGTTCAGTTATCTGAACAGCAGCCAGAGTGAGCTTTTCAAGGTGTAATCAGGTCAAATCCTTTTCCTGCCCAAACCTTACAGTAGTTTCTCTTGCCACTCCAGTTCCAAACCTCCCACCGCTAGCTACAAAGCCCTGTGTGATCTGGTTCCTCACTACTTCTCTGACTCTTCCTTTGACCATTTCCTTCTCCCCTGACTTTGGCAGTCTACGTGCTCTAAACTTCTTCCTGTTCTTCTAAAGCACCCAGCTTATTCCCACCTACATGCCTTTCACTGGCCCTTCCTTCTACCTGGAAGACTGACTCTTTCATTCTCTCTCTTACTCTACTTCCAGTGGTTCTCAGCTGGAGTGCCCTCATAGGGGACACTGGGTAATGTCTGGAGACATTTTTGGTTGTCACATCTGGGATAGGGGGTTGCTACTGGCTTCTGGTGGGTAGAGTCCAGGGATGCTGCCAAGCCTCCTACATTAACCAGAACAGCTCCCATAATAATTATGTGGCCTTATATCAGTAGTGCGGAGGTCGAGAAGCCCTGCCCTGTTGAGTTCTCTGCTCAAATATTTTCTCTTCCGAGAAAACTTTTTCCACCCACGCTTTCCAAAAGGGCTTTTCCCCTCTTCTTCCTCCATCACTCCGTAGTCCCTAATCCAGTTTGACACTACCTGGAATTTGAGCATATACTTCTGTTTTTTGTCTCTCATCCCCACTCGAATGTAAGCTTCCTGATGGCAGAAGCTCTGCCTGGTTTGCCACTGGTTCTTCAGCATCCAGGCCAATATCCAGCACACAGTGGGCCTTCAAAATACGCTGACAGCTCTCTGAGGCTTGGAGATGTTAGCTAACCTGCTCAAGATCACACAAGGCTAGGGAGAAGACAAGCCACCGGGTTTTCTATCAGTCCTTTTAAGCTACTGCACATATGCATACAATCCAAGGAAAAGTTTGTGCTGATTATGAGAATTCAAATTTAAGACAATTTTCCTAGCTTTCTTCTTCCAATTTTCCATGCTTTCCCCATGCCCTGTTGCCAGTCCTTCCTATGTAGAAATTCTATTTTCATTAAAATCCAGAAACTCTCACCACTCCCACTTCCCCGCCAAATACTTATTTCTTGAACATCTCTGATTTCTCTTTCTAATTCAAATATGGCTACCAGTGAGGTGGAAATGCTAGGCAGCCTGGAGCCCGATAACACATGAGCTGTCTGTCTATCAGCAAACCCCACTGTCAATATTGTATTAATTGCTTGCATAACCTCACATTCTCTGTAGCTTTCCCCTCCAAGACAAAATTACCAGTCTCCTTCAGCACCAACTTGGCAATAAGAGGAAGCCTTGAAATGATTATCCTAATTTAAAGACAGCATGAATTCCTGGCTCTTTTTTAGGAACGTAAAATTGTGTGTCCTTTGTTCTTGCAAAAGTGATGCACTTAAAAAAAAAAGCCATTTAGTTTGCCTTCTTGACTTTTCTGAACTTAAAGATTACTTCTGGTTTTATTTTTCAAAGACTTGGCATTTCAGTATTTTAACATTGGTCATTTTAACTTCAGCCTTTGAATGTTTCTATAGATTTTTTTTTCTATTCCATTTCACCCCTGCTTCTCTAGCTCCCTCCTCCGCACGTTCACCAATTGACTGCTCATTTCTCATGCTGAATAAATAGCCATCATTACGATGGAAATTGATGAAGGATGGCTGGTTGTGAGAGGGAGCCCCCAGCTGGACACCCCCAGGGTTGTAAAATGAAGGATGCCACTCTCTCCTTTGAAGAAGGTCCCAGACTTTTGCTGTCGGCTTGCCTTTTTGCCCTTATCAAAAGTGGTGTACTTTTCTCTGCTCCAAAGCCTGTTCCTCAATGAATTAATTTCTTGGCAACCCTTGCAGTGTGCAGCTGAGCACTTCAGTTTCTCACTTAGGATTTCCTGTCAACCTTGACCTCCCTTGGCTCTTGCTGGGAAAGTAGCCTGCAGACTAGCCTGATTCTAGCCTCACTTAGGCTGAATTACTTCTTTCTTAGGAGACAAGATGCATTTGTTCCCTCTCCATAATCCCTCTGAGGTCTTTGACTTGAGAGAAGCCCTAAAGCTCTTTGAATCACATTTGAGCAGCAGTTGTGTTGGCTGCAAAATTTAAATTAGCCAAGCCCAGGAGAAAGTGACTAAGACAATCAATGTTTCAAGGAAGTAGTATATATGGAACCTGAGGCAGGACATCACAGAGTGGAAAGAATTCAAGCTTTTGTAAGGTGTTGGGTCAAATTCGATTCAAATGCATATATGCTGTGTGACCCACTATCAGCCACTGAACCTCTCTGGGCTTCGATTCCCCCCACAAAATGGGATTTACGCTACCATTTTAGAGTTTGTGGAAGGATTCAGAATAGAGTATGAATAGTACCTACTAAAGTGATGGACTCTTATTAGGAGCTATTTATTTTTTTACTGAAAATCTTTTTTTTTTTTTTTTTGGAGACAGTATTTGTCACCCAGGCGGGACAGTGGTGCCATTGTCGCTTACTGAAGCCTTGAACTCCGGGGCTGAAGCAATCCTCCCACCTCAGCCTCCCAGGTAGCTGGGACTATAGGCACATGCCACCATGCCTGGCTAATTTTTACATTTTTTGTAGAGACGGGGTATCACCATCTTGTCTAGGCTCCTGGGCTCTGGTGATCCTCCCACCTCAGCCTCCCAAAGTGCTGGGATTACAGTGAAAATCTTAAATATGGCTTGTTACTCTCTGTGAAAACCCCAGTCTAGTGCTTATGTTTCCATATAGATTCAGTCACAAGTGGGCTCTAATCAGACTTCTTTCAGTACCTATGTCTGTGACCTGGGCTCATATACTTCCCTTCCCTGGGCCTCTGAAATGCCACTCATTAAGGAATCTGAGATGTCTTTTTAGGGAGTGTGCTAATTAGTGGATCCCCTCAACCTCATGGCTTTGTTTGTGGTAAATTGTTTGGGTAATTGACTGAGTTTCTAGCCTCATTCTCTGAGCACTCTGGGCCTGGCTAAGGTTGAGTTGCCTCAGCCCAGCCTTTTCTTCTAGGCATCTGCTGAAGAACAGTTACAACTGGCTTTGAAAAACAATAGCCCTTACGTTTGTATTGAGTTTTAAAGCTTTGTAAAGTGGCATGACAATACAATTTCTCATTTATAATCCCATATAACCCTGGGAAGTGTATATGATCATTTTGTGCCCATTTTGTAAGTGAGGAAACTGAGGCCTTAGAGTATAATGATTTGCCCAAGTTTGGACAGTTAAGGGATTAAAGCCAGATTTCCTACCCCACTGGCGTCTTCAATACAGTGTACATGTGGTGGTCTTCACTTTCAGATTGATGGATGCCTTGGCTCTGGGGGCTCAGAACAGTCTGACATTGTGCTGATGTTTAGCCTCTATTAAAGCATCGCCTCTTCAAACCTGGGTAGTTTCTCCTTGTTTGCAATTTGCAGTCAGTAATGGCTGTTTGACAGAGGGCCTGGATGCCTTTTGAGAGATCATGAATGGACAATAATGATGGTGATGGTGAGAGTAATAGCAGCTAATGTTTTTTTCAGGACTTTCAAAGGCACTGTGGTAAGTGCTCAACAAAAGTGACCTTATTTAACTCATTTAACAAGCTTCATAATGCAGAAGAGCTTCCATGCAGAAACTTGTGTATCTATCCCCATGTGATGAAAGAGAAAACTAAGACTTAGAGAGGCAGGGTCACCTTGTCCAGTACCACGTGGTAGGTATGTGGAAAAGCCAGGAGTAGAGCTTGGATTCTAAAGCCCATATGCTTCACAATTCAATGCTGTTCTGCAGTAACAGTTTGAACTTTTTTTCTTTTTTTTTTTTTTTGCAGAGTCTCTCTCTGTCACTCAGGCTGGAGTGCAGTGGTGCAGTCTTGATTCACTGCAACCTCTGCTTGCCAGGTTCAAGCAATTCTCATGTCTAAGCCTCCCGAGTAGCTGGGACTACAGGTGTGTACCACCATGCCTGGCTAATTTTTAATATTTTTTTGTAGAGACAGGGTTTTGCCATGTTGCCCAGGGTGGTCTCGAACTCCTGAGCTCAGGCAATCTGCCTGCGTCGGCCTCCCAGAGTGCTAGGATTACAGGTGCGAGCTACCATGCCTGGCCCATAGTTTAAACTTTCAATGGACAAACCCACTCAGAAAAACTTTCCTGTATGCCCACTAGATGCCCAGCACTGCTTTAGGTTCTGGACAGACGTCACTGTATTAGGTGCTGGAGAAGGTGTGAATTTATGGGGAAGATAGCCAGAAAAGCAAGTCATTCCAGTTCTACAAGCCAAATGTTATAGTAGAGGGATTCACAAAGCAGTATGAGGACATAGAGGGGGGAACAGAGGCAGGACTTGAGGTTGAGAAGGGTTTATTAGGAGGATAATTCAAAGTGCACTCGGAAGAAGTTTGAATATTTGTTGCCTTCAGCCACAGTGGAATCTAGGATCTCAAATAATATCAGCAGGAATCTATCTCCCTCCCTCCTTACCTAGGTTCTGCTTGCATGCAATTCAACTTGAGATCTTTGTGTTCTGTAACTAGAAGATACAAGAACATGCATGACAAGCACAGATGACAGCTTCTACCCTCCTCTACAGAAACTGATATCTTCTCATGTATTTTTTGTAGATGCATTAGTTTTCATTGTTGAAAGTTAGAGCTGGGAGTAACCTTAGAAATCTGCTATTGCCAGGCCGGGCGCGGTGGCTCATGCCTGAAATTCCAACATTTTGGGAGGCTGATGCAGGCAGATCACTTGAGGTCAGGAGTTCAAGACCAGCCTGGCCAACATGGTGAAACCCCATCTCTACTAAAAATATAAAAATTAGCTGGATGTGATAGCGCACACCTGTAATCTCAGCTACTTGGGAGGCTGAGGCAGAAGAATCGCTTGAACCCGAGAGGCAGAGGTTGCAGTGAGCTGATATTATGTCACTGCACTCAGCCTGGGCAACAGAGTGAGACTCTGTCTCAAAAAATAAAAAATAAATAAAAATAAAGGAATCTGGTATTGCCAGATAATTTCCACCTCAGCCACCTAAGATGCTACATGGTGCCACCCAGGCCAGGAGCCTAACTCCAGTGATTCCCAGCCAGTAACACACATCTGTGGAGTCATCCTGGGATCTCACTGTGGAGTTTGATCAGTTCATCCAGGAGACTTTCATATACTCCCCATCCATGTTGTCAAGCAGCCCAAGCCTTTCCTTTGGATTCAGATGTTGAGCTGCTTTTTCATAGTTACTTAGTAGCTAGGTCTAGAAGTCCTGGCTCTTGAATCAAAATCTGGACTTCTGTGGAAGAGACTGTTGACTGGACACCAACAGTCATATTTTCTTCTTCCTTTCAGTTCTGTGAGACCCCGGGATAGTCAATGTACTGTCCATGGAAGCCATGAACTCCACTTCAGCACTGGCCCATGAGCCTCCCCCACTTTTTCTGGGCTGTTTTTTCTTCCTGCTGGTTCAAATGGGGACAACTCCCAAGCAACCATGGAATTTACATTTTGAAGATGGTAGCTGCTCTGCCAGCTTGGCTCCTCCAAATGATTGCATGGGAAGTACCCCGGCACCGTATAATCCGAACTGTTATACAAGCAAGAAATAAACCTCTAATGTTTGGGGTCTATTGGTTACGCCAGTTAGCCCACCCTGACAATCAGAAGTTGTTTGCCTGTTAGTTTGTTTCACTATACCAAGCTTATTCTGTTAGATGGGCTTATGTAGGATTGCAAATAATATTTCATTTTCTTAATGCAAAATAGGTGAATTCAGACACCATGGTGATCATATTTTGAAGCGGATATCTTGCTGTTCATCTCTCTGTTGAATTTCCTCTGTGAGTTTGCTTTGCCCTGAATACAAAGACTGGAGAAATGACATCATTTCTTCAAGATCTTTAGCAATACTACAGTGAAATTGAAACTAGAAGCAGAAAGCCATGCATCATTTTTTGCAAGAAGCTTTCAACTTCATCACAATAGCTTTTTTCTTGAGTTTTCCATGGCCCTTGGTCCGGTTCCCAAGGCCTTTTCCCTTAAGGTTAGTGTGCCATTTGTGTTCTCAGAGGACTCTGTATTTCCCTTCTCCCTCAGTGGTTCAAAAAAAGACTCCAAGTGAGTTTTTTGTGATGAAAGTGGAGGAACGCTTGCTTGTACAATCTTTAGCTGAGAGAGCCTGGCACCCAGGAAAGAGTTGCAGGAGGCCATGACAATGGGAATGAGGGAGGCATTTATATAACAACAATAACAATACAGCCACAGCTGCTATTACTGCTCCTGCTTGTTAAACTCTTCCCTTATGCCAATATGTATATTACAGACATTGTATTACTAAATCATCACAGCATTATTAGGGCAAGCATTACTACTGCACTTTATAGGTGAGGAAACTGATGTTTGCAGAGGCCAGATAGCTTATCCTAGTTAGTAGTGACACGGAAGCCTGGAGTTGAAGCAACTTGCCTGGCTTCTAAAGCTAGAGCTCAGAACCAGTCTGATAGATTTCCCTCCCCACTGGTGTGTTGGGGAAAGCAAATAGTTAACTGAGTTCCCTGAAGGTAGGAATTTCTATTTGAAGAATACATAGCAGGAGGAAGATTTTTAGGAGAGAAGCAAAACAGACAGAATATTTTATGGATGGTGGAGTTGTGGGTATAGTTGTTGATAAAGAGAGGTGTGTGTTGTGTTGTGTTGGGTTGTGCTGTGTTGCAGGGTTGTCCACAGGAGGAGTAAGTATGGTGACTTTGCCATTGACTGAATATCTGACCCACAGACATGTGAAGATACCTGAGCTTGAGTTGATCTAGTCTGAGTAGCCCCCAATGACCCGCATGTAGCTTCTGATTCACCTCTTTGTGACACATGGATTGCATCTATATACTCTCCCAAAGTCTTTTATTTTATACTATTTCATGTTATTTTATTCCTCCATTTTTTCTCTCTTAAAAACATTTATTCAATTTGTGGGTGTCTTAGGTTTTACTTCCCCAGAAGCAGGCCGTGAGGCAAGAAATTGCGTGCAAGTAGTATATGTGGAAGGTGATCCTAGGAAGCACTGGGAAGGGATTGAAGAATTGAGACAGAGAAAAGAAGGAAGCCATTACAAGAAATGTTAGGGAGCAGGCTACCTCTGGGGGAAACGGGCTTAGTCCCTAGGGAAGAATTCCAGGGAGACAGCACAGAACATATCTCTGAGATGTCCCACCAGTAGTAGAAGCCACCAGCTGAGAGGTGAAAGCTGAGTGATAATGGTTCAGGAACACTAGAAGCATCTGTCACGTTGGACAAGGTGAAGAAAATAGAGTCTGGGAATGAAGAGGGCTGAATTCTATCAGGGAGTCAGTGCAGTCTTGGTAAAAGAGTCCCAGGCCAGGAAATCAGGACTGCTTTCTCATCCCAGTTTACCTCTCTTCAGCTGGGTAAGCTTGGGTAAGCGACTTCCCTTCCCCAGAGAAGGGAAGTTTTCTCAACTGTAAAGGAAAGAGCTTGGGGTAAATGATTCTGAAGACCCCTTCCGGCTCAGAGGGTCCCTGGTTCTTTGAATCAAAGTCTTGTGATGGACTCAAAGAAACAGATCGATCTTCTCCCTCTGCATTTTAACTTAAAGGATAGATTGTGATAGCTATCTTCTATTGAACAAGTCCTTGCAACAAACTTTAAAGTATAATAGAGTATTTTATTTCATCTTCACAGCAGCACTATGAAAACAGGCACTGCTTTTATCTCAATTTTGTAAAAGAGCAAACAAAGCAAGGTTGATTAATTTGTCCACACTGCATAGACAATATGTGATATAGCTGGGGTTTGAGCTCATGCCAGTCTGAGTCATAAGCACTATATTCTGCTGCCTCCTACTTTTGTGGTGACAGCCCAGAACATCTGTGATATAGAATCTTCACACATGTGAATATTTATGTGAAAATACAGTGGAACCGGTTGCTCTATGTATCGTGGGACATATGGGTTATAAACACACTCCAGGTCTGTTCAGTAGACATCTGTATTATGAGCTGTGTCCCAGAATGGGAATCGATAACTGAGGTACAGTTTTCCCAAGATCATCCTCATCATCATCGCTATCATTGTAGTGTCAGTCACTTTTTGATGGCTTACTACATGCCTGGCACTGTTCTCAGTGCTTGACATTACAATGCTGAACATATCAATTTGTTCAGTCTGTACACTAACCCCATAAGGTAGTTACAATTATTACCTTTATTTTGCATATGAGAAAACCCAAGCACAGAGGAGTTGAGTAGTTTGGCTGGGTCAAATGGCTAGTATGTGGCAGAGCCCGGAGTCTGGCACCAGAAACCATAGTTCTTCCCCTACCACAAGTCTACCTTTCCAAAGGCTCAGATGTGTAGACACTGTGGCATTTGTATTTGCATTGTGGCCTGCTAAGTTAGAGCTTGGACTTCATTTTGCTGTGCCACCTAGAAAATGACAGGAAGGAGTGACTGAGAGCCATTTTAGTCAAGGTTATCAAGTGTTGATATGTGACTTGAAAGGGAGCATTCCCAGGTCATCTTTGTTTCCTGGTATGTTCTACTTATTGCAAATGCTTTGTCTGAAAGTTGGGTAAAGTCCAAGGAGAATTTTTGTTTTTTAACCAATTCAGGGACATGGCATCTGCTTTGGTCCTTAGGATTATTTGAACGCTGTGTTGCATTCCACTGTTCTCATACTACCCATCCTTCCCCTGCTGCCAGTTACTCCGAACCAGGGCAAGCAGGGTTTTTCTGCACAATAATGAAGCTCCATTGGTAAATGTGCTGCTGGCTGTAGGATCTGAGTGAGGACACCCATGCTGAGACTGCCATCCATAGGCACTTGTGATGATTTCTTCACCTAGTTAATCTGACATCCATTCATCGACTCATTTCTTTGTTCATTAATTCAACAATTACACCCCAATTCATTGTTAGATTCCGTATGAAGTAGCATAGGGAACACAGAAAGATGAACAAGATTTATTCAGAATCCTTAAAAATTCACTGGCAAGCCTATTAAAATAGAAAATTGAGGCATAGATAAGGGAAGAACCAATTAATCATGGAACAAAATTAGGAAACAATCATGTTATTCATGAAACAAACATTAAATAGTGAAAAGTCACCATGTTAAGACTATGTAAGACTATGACCTTCAGAAAACAATAGGAACATTTGACTGCGACATGAGAAAAGAATGTCTTGAACTGGAAAAAAAGAGGAGGGTAAAACACGGCATGCTTTTTAAATAAATAACAATTTAGTTTCAAATTAAAGGTCATCTTGAGATTTTATTTTTTGAGAAGTGTACTTAACTTTTTCCTTTGGTTATTTAACAAGTTTAAAATCAGAACAGATTGTATCGGTAGCTCATTTGAACTCAACCTCTGATGTTAGCCTTGCACAATCTCAAGGCTTGTTGTCAATCAGGACATATTTACAGTTCCTTCATGGATCTGAAAGCAGTTTGTAATTAAGCAAGAAGAGGGAGAAAGACTTAGTTTTTTCCTGAAGATGACAGTTACAAGTGTTGCAGTGTGGACTTCTCTCAGCAGTGATAGGTTCATTTGTCCTCTGGAGAGCAGAGTGGAACACAGGCAAGGGAAAATATCTCCTTGTATTAGTCCATTCTCACACTGCTAATAAAGACATACTTGAGACTGGTTAATTTACAAAGGAAGGAGGTTTAGTGGACTACCAGTTCCACATGGCTGGGGAGGTCTCACAATCATGGCAGCAGACGAAAGAAGAGCAAAGGGACTTCTTACGTGGTGGCTGGCAAGAGAGAATTTGTGCAGGGAAACTCCCCCTTTTAAAACCATCAGATCTTATGAGACTTATTCATTATCACAAGAGGAGCACAGGAAAGACCCATCCCCATGATTCAATTACCTCCTACTGGGTCCCTCCCACGACAAGTGGGAATTGTGGGAGCTACAATTCTAGATGAGATTTGGGTGGGGACACAGCCAAACCATATCACTCCTTTTCAGGGAGCATTGCCCACCCTGACCCCTGCAAATGCCTTGGCTGGATTATTTAAAGAGGATTAGAGATAACATATATGGGAGATGTCTGTGATGAACCAGGACGTGGGCCCCATGATCTATTGAAATGAAAACTGATGATGATCATTCAAATTCATATGCCTTTTCTTCCTGAGTCTTCCAGAATCCTCGAGCTATAAATAGTAAGCGTACCCTACATTCCTCTTACTTGTTTGTCTCACAATGTGAACGTCAACCACTGAAGTTATAATGTTCTGTCCGCCTATCTTCATAATTGGTCCACTTCCTATTTTCCTATCCACTTACCCCTTTTCTGATCCCTAGCCACAAAGAGGATCTTATTCCAGTCCCGTCTTTACTTCTGACAGTTGTGCCACATGTCCTTTATCTCCAAAGACTGACAAAACAGATTTGAGTCAAGGAGGCATTTTTTACATGGAAGATGTGATACTGTAGCAGCTTGCTATTTGCAGGCCATCCACCTAACACCTCATCAGGAACATCAGTGAAAAATCAGATCCAAGAAATAAAAGATCCTGAGGGATAAAGCATAGGTCAGAAAGCCCAGGCACAGAATCTCATAGGAAAATTCATCAGGCTTTGACTGATACTCAGCTCGCTCTTACTATGAATGGTTTTAACAAGCTTGTTTGGTTGGTCCCTCAAATTAGAAAATTAATTACTTTGGGGGTAGCCAGAGTGGATGTTTTAGACCAGTACTGGCCAATAGAACTTTCTGCAGTGATGGAAATGTCCACTATAGTAGTGGCCAGCCACATGGGTCCATCGAGCACTTGAAATGTGGCTAGTGCAACTGAGGGGCTGAATTTTTATTTTACTTAATTTTAATTAGATTAAATTTAAATCCAAATAGCCATATGTGGCTAGTGGCTCTCGTGTTGGACAGTGCAGCTCTAGACAGACCTATTGACTGTAGTGAAATGACCACAGCACTATGATATGAGGTTATTTAGTATAGAGACAAAGAGGCTTCTAAAACTCTAAGAACTCCTAAATCTCATTGAGTTATAGCTCTGATAATTCATTTATTTATCCATTCTTTTATTTGGTAAATATTTATTAAGCAATTACCATGAGCCTGCACTGTTCTAGGTGGCGGAGATGTAGCAGTGAACAGAATGGATAGAAATCCTTTCTTTCATGCAGCTTCCTGAAGGGATGTCTCCACTAAACAAATAAATAATCAAAATATACAGGATGTCAGTTGATCACAAGTAATATGTACAAGTCAGCAAGAAGGGATAGGGAGAAGGGGAGGATGTGGGGGTTGCAACTGTAAATAGGAAGGCCAGGGAAGTCCTCAGTGAGGAAATACAAAAGGGAAGGATTAACCCTGAGGTTACCTGTTAAAGAAAGATCATGCAAGTTATAGGGAACAGTGAGTTAAAATGTCCCGAGTAGGGAGGGCTCCTGGCAGGTTCAAGGAATAGCAATTGGAGGAGTATGGCAGTAAAAAGAATAGGAGGAGATGACACATGATGTTAACTCATGCCAGGGTGGCAGCAGTGGGGGTGAGTATTTGTTGGTGGTAGAGCCATTAGCACTTGTTGACAATTTGGTTGTGATGTATAAGAATAAAAGATGAGTTCAGGATGATTCCAATGATTTGAATCCATGCAAGTAGAATGATGAAGTCATTTTCTGAAATGATGGACCATAATTATAATGTAATCTTGACTTATCAAGAAGAGGTTAAATCAGGTATGATAGATACTTGGAAGTGAAGTTATTTCTTCATGCTGTATCCATGGCAGACATTAAGAATGGGCTTGAATGTGGCCTCAGAATCCTTAACATAGTTCTCCTGGAAACCAATATGTGTCTAAGTTGGCACTCAAGATAAAACCATCACTAGATTTAATTATGCATGTAATCGAGTTAGAAAGGTGAGGAAAGATGTGATTCATTTCATGAAGCATTCGAACAGAATGACTTCATTCGTATATAACATAATTGCTTATATTAATAGGATTGGATTCTCCAAAGTACATTTTTCCAGAGAACCAATGCAAGTAAAAGAGTCACAGAAACTTGGAACCCTCTGTCACCTGACTATAACACCTTTCATTGTTGAGTGGAGTCTCCTGTGATGCGGGGCTGGCTTGTACCACTGTATCACGATTCTCTAAAGCGCAAGAGCCATTTTCATTCATATCCTTCTCTCCAGTGCTTGGATCATTGTAAATGATCAGTAAATGCTGGTTAACTTGAAGGTCTCTGAATTTTAAAAGGACCTGATTTTGAGGTGACCTCACCATGTTTAATAACACTATTAAAATTTTATTCAATACCTACTATGTGCTGGATATGGGACATCTAATAGTGCCAAGTGTGAGAAGACCCATATAGGTGATATTTAATCATAATTAAACAAATATTTATTGAGAACCTACTGTATGTCACAAACTAGATGAGACAATACGCAGAGCTGCATAAGCTTCAATTCATGCCTTCATGTTGCTCAAATATGGATGCTCTCAATGTAGTGTAATTGTTTCACTGAGTATCACAGATTCACATAAGCATGGATCTTGGACAGAGATCTCAGACTTCCTGTCCTTAGGCATGTTTATTCTCTGTTTTCTAGGCAAACAACTGAGGGCCAAACAGAATTAGTAACTTGCCCAAGAACATGCACCTGAGCCTTTATGGAAATTGTTCTCAACTGGGTCAATTTTGAGCTGCAAGGAATATTCAGCAATGTCTGGAGACATTTTTGGCTGTCACAGCTGGAAAGATGCTATGGGCATCTAGTGAGTAGAGGCCAGGATTGCTGCTAAACTTCCTACAGTGCACGGCACAGCCCCTACAACAGAGAATTATCCAGCCCCTAGTGTCAATTGTTCCAAGGTTGAGAAATCCAGCTTCATGTCTACTCTATAGTGCATCAGAGTTGTGGATTTACTTTTTTTTGAATCTGAAGGAGGGGACGAAGCAAGAAGTATAGTTTCAGAAATTTATATATTGACACTTTGCATCTTTAAAATATGAGGACACACTGTATGTCCACTCTGGAGAGTGTGGAAGTATTTGCTGACCCAGGTGCTCTGGATGGCTCAACTTTGTTTTCATCTTACCAGGGTTTGGACTTTGTTTTGGCTGTGTTTTTGTGTTCTTCGTCAAACTAGATGGTGTTTGTTCAGAGAAAAATCAGGAGGTTTGCTTAGAAAAAGAAAAAGGAGGCCGGGCATGGTGGCCCACACCTGTAATCCCGGCACTTTGGGAGGCCAAGGTGGGCAGATCACTTGAGGCCAGGAGTTTGAGACCAGCCTGGCCAATGTGGTGAAACATTGTCTTTACTAAAAATACAAAAATCAGCTGGGTGTGGTGGCACGTGTCTGTAAGTCCAGCTACTCAGGAGGCTGAGGCAGGAGAATTGCCTGAACCCAGGAGGCAGAGGTTGCAATTAGCCAAGATCGTGCCACTGCACTCCAACCTGGGTGGCAGAGCAAGACCCTCTCTCAAAAAAAAGAAAAACAAACAAACAAACAAACAAAACAAGGTTTTTGCTGTTTTGTTGGAAACTTGCTATTGACCTCACAAATGAATCCAAGAGGAGAAAAGGGACAAAGGCTTTGGTGCAAGGAGACAAGGAGACTAGGTTCATGATGGTGAGTCTTGCCCTGTGGGAATGCCACAGGCTGACGATTTTGTAAATCCTCCATCCTCTGAAACAGATGGAAGAGAAACTGTCAGTACAAAGTCAGGACAACAGTAAGAGTCAGGAAGAGCTCATGAAATATAATACTTTGGTCTCTCACTACATGATTTGATCTTGAAAAGAAATTCCTTACCCTCTGGCAACTTCCTGACACACTTAAAACACCAAAATCCTTCCTATGAGCTTCAAGGCCTTGCCAATCACTCTGACCTTCTCTTTTGCTTGTTCACTTCCCTTGCACCTCACTGGCCTCCCTGCAGTTCCTGGAGCACACCAGGCATGGTCGTACCGCAGGGCCTTTGCCTTTGCTGTTCCCTCTGCTTGACTCTCTTTCCCTACATTTCCTCCTGGCTTGCTCCCTCATTTCCTTCATGTCTCTACTCAGAGAGGCCTTCTTTGACCATTATCCCCCCCAACATCCTTTAAAATTCTTACTCTGTTTACCACCTGATGTAATTTAATTTTTTGGTTTGTTTGTTTGTTGTCTGTCTCCTCCACCTAGTATGTAAGCTGATGATGATGGGACTTCTTCTGCTTCATTATTACTGTCCCTCAGCAGCCAGAACAGTACTTGGCACATTATAGGCATCCAAGACATATTTGTTTAAAGAATACATATGGCTAGCTGGGACCGGTGGCTCACACCTGTAATGTGAGCCACCTTTGGGAGCACTAGGGAGGCTTTGGGAGGTCGAGGCAGGTGGATCACTTGAGGCCAGAAATTCGAGAACTGTCTGGGCAATATGGTGAAGCTCCATCTCTTCTAAAAATACAAAAATTAGCTAGGCATGGTGGTGCTCACATGTAATCCCAGCTACTTGGGAGGTTGAGGCACAAGAATCAGTTGAACCCAGGAGACCGAGGTTGCAGCCAAGTAACAGTCAAGTGACAGCCAAGATTGCGTCACTGCACTCCAGCCTGAATGACAGAGCCAGATTCTGTCTCAAAATACAAAACAAAAAAACCTGATGCATATGGCAAATAGAGAATTTTAGGTCATGCACATAGGCAGATGTTGTGTAGCAGTGTAGAAATATTGGAAGTGTTATGCATATCTGTGTTCTACCCCTCAGCAGCTGTGGAGTCTTGTGGAGTCGGCAGCTTCTAAAACAAATCCCAATGACCCCTGCCTCCTGATGTCCATGCCCTTGTGTTCTCCCCTCCCCTTGACAGAGGGTTGGACCTAATGATTTATTCTAATGAATACAATGTGGCAAAAGTGATGGAATAGCACTTTCAAGAGTAGGTTTTTTTGGGAGGCTGAGGCGGGAGGATCTCTTGAGCCCAGGAGTTGTTGCAGTGAGCTGAGATTGTGCCACTGCACTCTAGCCTGGATGACAGAGCAAGATCTTGTCTCTAAAACAAACAAACAAACAGAACAGGTTTAAAAAAAACCTGTGGCTTCTGGATTGCTTGTACTTTTTCTCTCTGACTCTTTTTGCTTTCTGTTTCTGATGAATCCAGCTGTCATGTGATGGGCTGCCCTATGGAGAGGTCCACATGGCGAGGAAATGAGGGTGGCTTCCAGCCAACAGAAGAACTGAGGACTTCAGGCCAACAGCCTACAAGGAATCTAGTCCTGCTAAGAACTATATGGGTGAGCTTGGAAGTGGATTCTTCCCCAGTCAAGCTTTCAGATGAGACTGCAGCCCCAGTGACCCCGTCTTGTACCTTTGTGAGACAGTGTAAAGCAGAGATTCATTTGCACCCAGATTTCTGACCCATAGAAACATAAACAATAAATATCATTAAGCTGCTAACTTTGGAAGTAATTTGTTAGGCAGCAATAGTTAACAAATACATCTCATGTAGGGGTTTGGTGAGGATTAAATGAGAAAAAGATGAATAAGAAATGACTCCTCCCATCAAGGATGGTATAGCCTAGTGGGAGGTTTTATATCAGCTGTGGAGCATTAAGTATGAGAGTGAGATGAAAAAGACATTCCAAGAACAGAAAATGGCATGACCAAAGGAATGGTAATGTGACAATGCATGGCAGGTCATCTGAGGCATAGATGTTTATGGAAGGCGTTGAGCCTGGGATTAGGCCAAGGACAAACCCTTGAGAGGCTTTGTGTGTCCTGAGAAAGGGTCTGAGAGATTTTCCTGTAGGTAATGGGTACACTGAAGTATTTTGAGCACTGGAATATGTTGGGAGGGCATGTGCCATAAAGGATTTTAAAGTCAAAGCCAGTAGCATAAACCCTTAAATATTTACTTCTTTTTGTATTTTTAAAATGTCTGAGTAATGTATATATTTTCATTGTAAACAAATAATACAAAGTAAAAAAAATCACATTTTAAACTCTTTAATTTCCCATTTTCCCCTTCTGAGGACACCATAATTTTGATTTGTTGTGTCACACACAGTGACACACTGTACAGTGATGTGCTGGAGCTGGCTTATAGCAACCCTTGTGTTTAGTGACAGCATGTTAATAGCTTGAAATTGAGCATATTTGTGTCACAGACATTGGCAAAGACTACAGGCCACTTCCCCTCCAAAAAAATAAGCTTGCTTACAGGGACACCACTGGTTGTGTGTATCCTTTAAGATCCTTTTCTACTAAGGTACATGTAAAAATTAACTTCAGACAGATAGTAGAAATATGCAGTTAGTGGCTGAGAGCAAAAATCCTGGAGTCAGACTGCCTGAGTTCAAGTCTTGTCTCTGTCATATGCTAAGTGACCTTGACTGAGTTATTCAAACTCTCAGATCCTCAGTTTCCTTCTCTGTAGAATGCAGATAATAATAGTGACTGCCTTATAGACTTATAATGAGGATTAAATGAATGAATGTGTGTACAGGGCTTGGAATAGTGCCTGCCACACTGTAAGTACCTATAAAGGTTAGTTAATATTGACATAAAAGGGGCCATACTGTAAATAATGTTCTACAACTTAATTTTCTTTAAACAGTACATCTTGGAGAGCTTAGAGATAGTATTCCTTTTTTAAAAAAAAAACTAAACTTTTAATTTTGAATAACTGTAGATTCACTGGCAGTTGCCACAAAAAAAAAAAAAAATCACACAGAGATCCCTTGTACCCTTTCACAAGTGTTACACAATGGTAACATCTTGCAAAACTAAATTAATATCACAACCAAAATACTGACATCATACAGTAAAGATATATAACATTTCCATCACCAAAAGGATGCCTCCTGTTGTCTTTTCATTGGCACATCTACTTCCCTCCCACCCCCCAATTCCTCCTCAAACCCTGGCAACTACTAAAATGTCCTCTATGTCCTCTATTTCTATAACTTAGTGATTTCAAAGATTTTATATAAATGACATATTACAGTAGTTAACCTTTTTGTATTGATCCTTTTCAATCAGTGTAATTTTCTGGGGATTTATTTAGGTAGTTGCATGTATCAGTAGTTCCTTTTTATTGCTGAGTAGTATTCCATAGCACAGATGTACTATGGTTTGTTTAACCTTTTTACCCATTGAAGAATATCTTGGTTGTTTCCAGGTTTTGGCCATTAGGACTGTTACAAACACTGATGTGGAGATTGGGTTGTCAGCATCTTCAGCTCCAAATCTTGGGTTATTATATAAGGCCATAAAGGAAACCCAGGGCATTTCCCACCATGTCATTCCTTTGATCACAGATCCCTAGCTGATTTGCCTTCTTCGTTCCTCCTTTCAGAATTTACTTACATTTGTGTTATATACAATGTCCAGAGTTTTTAGTTATACTAAACAGGAAGAATAGGAAAAAGTGTGTCTAATCTCTCTTCCTGCAAGCAGAAGTCTTAGCATTCTTTTGAATTGCTAAGTATCACCCTATACAAACTCCTATATTTTGATAGGTACTCCAAATTGCCCTCCAAAAAGGCCTTCCCAGTTTAAATTCTTACCCATCCTAATACATACCAGATACTATTTTGTGGGCATTGCACTCATCTGATGTGTACAGGTTCATGTGGATTGAAGTGAGGTAGACCTGTCATGATCTGCATATGGACTCAGACCTGAGCTATTTTTTGTGCCTCTGAGCATTAAATATTTTCAGTGGCAGCCAGGTAGCTGGTGAGAAGCCAGTCTCACAGCTGTTTGCTCCAGTGAGCCAACAGCGAGGGCCTTGATGAGATGACTGGAGAGGCTGCTGACTAACAGGAAGATTCCTAATTAAACCCTTATGCCTCCATTTAAGCATGTGAGAGAGGGTTTGGTTGGCTGGGGAAAATTAGCATGGGTTCAAAGCCAAGAAGAAACTGGGGTCAAAAGTCTAACTGTGGGGGTGTTACTAAAATTTGGAGTGTTGCTAGAGATTGCTTTTGTTGTAGAGAGAGGAGAAGGGATGAGTGGTAGAAACGGAGGTGTGATAGGCCCAGGGAAGCACCATCAGAAGATCATGAGGAAACGATCAGGCAGAAAGAGTGGAGTACTGAGCATATATGTGAATTCATGATGATCCCTATGGAATATGTAAGACCATGTGAGACATTAAGGCCCAGAGTCATCCATGTGGGAAAACGGTGTTGAAAAGAGGCTGAAAATCAAACTGCTTGGGAGGTCCTTGGATAAATTGTCAGGTTTTAGGTGAGAAAAAGGTGAAAGAGAGATTTCAGATCTGATTCTTGAAAAAGGGGCAGGATTTCCAAAGAAGAAGAGCATTCTAGAAGAAGAGCACAGCACTAGCTTAATTTGTTTCCTTGTCTGTGTAATAAACTTAGCGGCTTAAAGCAATATACATTAATTATCTCACAATTTCTGTGGGCAGGAACCTGGGTTCTCTACTCAGCCTCTTACAAGGCTGCAGTCAGGGTGTTGGCCACGGCTGGGTTCTCACCAGAGATGTGACTGGAAAAGGATCCACTTCCAAGTTCCCTTAAATTATTGGCAGAATTCATTCCCATGTGGCTGCAGGGTTTGTGGCAGCTTGTGAATGCGGACAGAAAAGTGAATGAGAAAGAGAGAGAGAGACTCCAAAATGGATCTGCTAACCACACAGAGTTTATAGCATAACGTAATCACAGGACTAATATCTCATGACCTTTAGCACATTCTATTTGTTAGGAGCACACATGCAAAGGGATAGGATGAGAGAAAGGTGAGCACCAGGTGTTGGGGGTTATGGTGGCCACCTTGAAGTTTGTCTGTCACATGGCACAGGCATGAAGGGTTATTAGAATATTGGGCTCAAGGAGGAAAAGAAGAGATAAATTGGCTGTTGAGGAACATTAGATATAAGGATGGATCTAAAGATTGGGGCTCGATCCTGCAGAAGAACCTCGAAGGCGAATTTGAGAGTTTTACTCTTTGGCATTGTGGAACCTATGAATGGACTCTTCCAACCTTGGCCTCCTGTTGCTTCCTGAAGCCAACATGCTTGCTAAGAAACACAGTTTTCCTTTCCATTCTCTGCTCACTCATTTCCTAAGCAATCAGTTCTTTTAAAAAGCGTTTTAGAAACGAAATGATAATTGTATTTAAAGTGCAGTATCTGCATCGAATTAACCTTGACCATTTTCTATAGTTTCATTATGTGGGGAGTCGTTGAAGCAGTACACACAAATGAAAGCATTGAGAAGCAAGATAGTAGGTAACCTTCCCAACCTTTTCTCTAACTCAACTCCTCAGTGGGAGTAATTGTAGAGAATAGAATGAGCTACTTGCTAAATGCATCGTGTCTTTATCCTCTCTTATGAGTGTCTGTTTAAAGAGCTATGTTAGAAAATTAAAGATTCTTATGGAAATATTCCGGAAGGTAAAAATGCATGGAGATGGAGTGCATTGAATTATGTCAGAAATTGTTCTCAAATATAAAAAAGATTAAAAAATAACTGCAGTGCCAAATAAGCAGTTCCCTGTAAGTGGACTTTATAAGCCTTTAATACTGTGATTAGCCCTGTTTTAATTGTCAAATATTTTGTGAACTTCCATATGATGGTGGTGGTGTGTGACTATTAGCATCCCTTGGTCAATAAGGTATATATTGACCAAAAGTAAAATCTTTACAATGAATTTATAATTTTTCGAAGATGACAATCACATGGCTGATTATTATTAGTATTTTGGTGAATCTTATTATTAGTACTTTGTGAATCTTGGTGGGAGCTATGGACTTTTCTCTTGAAAAATGCTTATATACAGAAAATTACATACAGTTTTAAGAGGTTCATGAGCCCCTTGAAATCATCCATTGTGGACCTCCACAAATCTGACATTGAGAAACCTTGAATAACATATCTTTGAAAATTATAGTAAATCCACATATAAGGTATATGACTGACTCAGTCTGTACCCAGTGATAGATGTCCTACGGATTTGAGAATCTTTCCAGGGCTATTTTGGACCAATGGTCTAAGTGACAGATTTTATTATATGTTTGAAGTTCTCATGTCAAATCCTGGATGCAGAGGACTATGAAGAACTTCTTTGTGCTGGTATTGGAATTTTGTTTTCTAATAATGTTCAAAATTTCTCTACATAGAAACTTGTTTTTCAGACAGAAGTTTTATTGTAATAGTGTGGGAGACATGTAACAGTCTATTTGGGGTTGATGATAAAGATAAAACAACAATGCCCTTATGTGTTTGTATGCATATGCATGTGTGTGTGTGTTTGTGTGTGTGGCTGTGTGTGTGTGAGAGAGATAGAGTCAGTGAGATAGAGAGGTGAGAAGAGAAAGGGAGATGAAGAGAAACAGAGAAGAGCAGAAAGAGATACATACAGACAGGACCACAGAGAGAGAGATATGCAAACATAGAGGCAGAGGGAAACACACAGAGTGACAGAGAAATGGAGTTAAAGGGAAAGGAAGAAACAGACGTAGAAACAGACAAAGAGAGAGAGATTCAATCAGTCAGTGCTATGATCTGAATGTGTTCCCCCAAAGTTCATAAGTTAATACCCTAATCCCCAATGCAGTAGTATTGAGAGATGGTGTCTTTGGGAGGTGATTAGGTCATGAGGGTGGAGCCCTCATGAATGAGATTAGTGCCCTTATAAAAGAGGCCGGAGGGAGCTTGTTTGCCCCCTCCACCATATGAAGATACAGCTAGAAGGCACCATCTGTGAGGAATGGGGCCCTCACCAGACACAGAATCTGCTGTTATCTTGATCTTGGAATTTCCAGCCTCCAGAACTGTGAGCAATACATTTCTATTGTTTATAAATGAGCCAGTCTAAGGCATTTTGTTACAGCCGTCTGAATGAACTAAGACAGTCAGATTGTTGGGCATATGGATAGACAAACATAAGAGACAGGCAGTATGAAAAGCAGAGAGTTTTCAAACCAGTGAGCACCCAGGGGTGCTCCTATCTGTTGGCTGATAGTAGGATGCCAGCAATGCATTTTATCATCATGATAGGGCCAGGTAGGGGCTGGTGGGTGATTAAAGAGGCAAGAGCTTGCTAGATGAATTACTTCCTGGGTAAAAATTAAATGATTCAGAAAGGACATTACTATTGGCCTTGTGCCACCACGTGTTAAACGTTCTCTGGGACAGTGCTGCCGGGCTGAAAGGAACTGACACTTCTTAGCTTTCCAGGAATTTTTGTTGAACTGAAAAATTTTGCTGAACTTTTGAAAATGTATTTATTTTATCCCTCTATGAAGGATTAGATGAACATTTAAAACAGAACATGCTTTCATCTCTTCCCAAAAACTTGCTAAGGTTTTTTTTTTTTTTTCCTGAATACATAGATTGTGAATGTTACATAAGTCAAAAAAAAAGTCATTTAAAAAGACATTATACTAGTCTTTCATGAGGGATCAGCCAAGGCCAGCATTAACACTGAGAGGGAGCTGGTACATTTAGAGACAACATCTTTTGATGTGCAAAGAATTACCCACTGGTTCCCCACACAGTACACAGCTGTAATTCATATGGTGAATGATCAGTGCCTTTAATGTCTTGTAACATAAAAATACTTGGAATTTAAAATCTTGCTTGAAAAAATAACTCACATGTTAGTGCATATGTCCCTGATAAACATATGCTTTGAGCAGATATTCAATCTCTCCTGTATGCTGAGCCAATGGAAACTCTAAGGAATTTACTGGAAAGCCTTCTTTTAATGTGTCCATCACATTACATTAGGAATGTAATTTTTGTCAGAGGATGACTTATTTTTAAATCAAACCCTGACACGAACAGTTTTTCAACCACCAAAATTAAACATCAATTGTGGTTTATGTTGTAGAGGGTTTGTTAGGGGACCCACTAACTTGAGAAACCATGAATTAGAGAATAAAAGTGAAATAAAATAATCTTAATGAATCATATTCCATAAATAAAGACAGAAATTTTATAGGTAAGGATGATATGAACCATCTTTAAGGGATGAAATGTTATAAGAATTGACCAGAAAGTACATGATATGAAAGGATCTAGAAAGACATTTTGGACTGTTGGTGGAACATAGGCTTGACTAAGATACTTGGGATCAGGAAACTGTCTACCTTGTTGATATTATTTAACAATGCTAAACTCGGAACCATGATTGGTTCTTAATAGGTGCTGAAAAATACTTTTAATGAATGAATGAACAAATAAATAGTTTGTTAAACAGAAATATGAGTACATTAAAAGAAGGATCTAGAAAATATATTTCAGCAATACAGAATTGTTCATTTTAAGAGAAATGAGATGATAGGAATTTTAGGAGACCACAGTAGATAACATGAAACAGATGTGGCTAACTCCATAATGGCAAAAGCATTCAAGTAATCACTTAATTTGGTTTCTTTTTATACCTCCAGTTCCCCTACTTATTTACTTAAACAAAACACTTTGTCTTAATGAGAACTGAGTCATTAGGGACAGTTTTGGGACCCTGACTTTTTGGTAGGAGAAGGATAAACCTGATCAATTAAAAATACCAGTCAACCATCGTGGAAAGCAGTATGGTGATTCCTCAAAGAGCTAAAAGCAGAACAACCATTCGACCCAGCAATGCCATTACCATTTATACCCAGAGGAATAAATCATTCTACCATAATGACACGTATACATGAATGTTCATTGCAGCACTACTCACATTAGCAAAGACATGGAATCAACCTAAGTGCCCATCAGTGACAGATCAGAAAAGGAAAATATGGTACATAAACACCATGGAATGCTATGCAGCCCTAAAAACAAACGAGATCATCTCTTTTGCAGGAACATGGTTGGAGCTGGAGGCTATTATCCTCAGCAAACAAATGCAGGAACAGAAAACCAAGTACAGCATGTTCTCACTTATAAGTGGGAGCTAAATGATAAGAGCTTCTTATGAACACAAAGAAGGAAACAACAGACACTGGAGCCTACTTGATGGTGGAGGGTGGGAGGAGGGAGAGGAGCAGAAAGGATAACTGTTGGGTACTGGGCTTAATTCCTGGGTGATGAAATAATCGGTACAATAAACCTTCATGATATGAGTTTACCTATGTAACAAACCTTCACATGTACCCCCGAATCTAAAATAAAAGTTAAAAAAATACCTGTAATGTGCAAACCCTTTATTAGTGGAATTAATGTTTGAGCAATCATCATCACTGTAGAAGTAGCTATAAATAGTGTTTTCCACTTGCTTTGTGCTGGGCACTGTACTATATGCTTTACTAGCTTTTTAATTATCAAAGACTCCTTCACTGTTGAATATTATTACCCTTGTTTTCTTCATGAGGAGAATGGGGCTCACAGAGGCTTTGTAACTTACTCAAGGCTGCTCAGCTAGACTGGAAATGGAAGTATGCATACACATTCATTTCATTCCATTTCCAATTACTCTTACTTGTAAACATTAACTTCCATGTGAACTAATTTGTATGTGACATAAGTACTTCGTGGTTCAAGAATGTCCAGGATTCATTCTTTTATTCTGTGCCAGGATGTATTTGCATGTGTATCAGTGTCAATATTAGATTACTAACTCTTAGAGGATAGAGTTGGCTCTTTAAACCTCTTTACAAAGTGCCTGGCTTTGTGTCCCCAGAGCCTGACACTTAGGAAGCACTCAATAATTTATCCAACAAGTAAATGAATGAGTGAGCAAGCATCACATGTAAATTAGGACCTTTCCTTTGGGCTCATAAAACCACTTTTAGTGTATTAATAATGTTGTGCTTTACGTGCTCATTATACACAAATTCAAAAGTATCAGAGAAAACGATCAAAAATAGTGTTGAATTTTACATTGTAAAAGCTTTTGTAATGCTGATGAGACACTTCGTTTTGTTTTTCTTGGGGCCAGCAGCGGAACCTGTGGCTCATGTCTCACTCTCTGGGTTGAACACTGGAGATTTCAAAGTTCCTTTGGGAACAATTATAAAGGGACTCATTGGGGAAGGGCCTGGCAGTGCTCTCTCTACCTATTCTCAAGATTTTTGCAATAGCTCTTCTTTGGCGGTTAGGCACATTTTAAGCTACCATAGCCTGATTTCCTTCATGATTCTTAACTTCCTTTATGATTATGTTCACGTTCCACTTCCTGTGGGCTTTCTAAACATAAAATAGGAAGAGGAGAGAACGTATAACTAAAAAGTGTGTTCTTAAAAGAAGCCTTGGATTTTCTTTTGCAGGTGCCCATGAGGTGGTCTGGACTGGTATATCACAGCATTGTTTCTGGCTGCAGGTATGATGGTTAATTTTATGTCTCAACTTGACTAAGCCATGGAGTGCCTAGGTATTTGGTTGAATATTGTTCCCAGTGAGTCTGTGAGGGTGTGTTTTTGGATGAGATTGACATTTGAATTGGTAGACTGAGTAAAGCAGATTGCCTCCCTAATGTAAGTGGACCTCATCCAATCAGTTGAAGGACTAAATACACCACAATGGCTGACCCACCCAGGAGTCAGGGGAGACTCCTCTGACCCACTGTTGGAGCTTGGAACACTGGTCTTTTCCTGCCTTTGGACTCCAACTAAGACCTCAACTCTTCTTGGGTCTGAGCCTATTGGCTTCCAGGCTGGAACTTATAACATTGGCTTTTTGGTTCTCAGACCTTTGGACTTGGACTTAACTTATACCATTGGTTCTCTTGGATCTCCACTTTGCTGAATGTAGATGTTGGAACATCTCAGCTTCTGTAATCATGTAAGTACATTCCTTATAATAAATCTCTTTGTATATATCTGTATCTATTTATCCCCATCTCTATCTCTATCTCTATCTCTTTTGGTTCTGCTTTTCTGGAGAATCCCAACTTGTAACAAAATCCTAACTTGTAACAAAAAAAATCAAGTAAACTTAAATGAATAAGATGGCTATTTGTCACATGAGAAGTAATCCAGGACTAGGCAGTACAGGGCTGGACATGGCAGTACAGTGATAGCATCAAGGACTCCGACTCCCTCTACCTTCCTTCCATACCTTTTTGTGTGGCTTTGTTCTCATGCTCTCAGGATGGTTGTTGTACATCCAGGAGTTGTGTTCACATTCCAGGCAGGAAGGAGATGGAAGGTGAAAAGGCCAAAGGAGCTAGCAGGAAGTCTCATGTGAGGGTGCCACTTATATATGTCATTGGCCAGGTTCGTGCCACATGGACACCTCTAGCTTCTGAGGGTCTGGGAGCTAAAGCATTAGCTCAGCATATTACTACCACAAATAAATTTAGGGTTCTTTTGGAAGAGTGGGGGATGGATGTTGGTAGGGCAATGGTCTCCATGGATTGTTAGATAACCATGTCAAAAAAAATGTTAGAACTTCACTGGTTTGGGAGGTTATATAGATTCAAAATAAGTGTGAATTAAATATTATTTATAAGTTTTTCTAGCACAGTGCATCAAAAATTATTTCACGGAATGAGACAAAAATATTTACATTTACAGAGCTTCTATGATATGCCACACACATAGCCATTGCTTTACGGGCATTGACTCTTGATTCTCACAGCCCTATGAGGTCATTTCTATTGTCCTCATTTCACAAATAGGGAAAATGAGTCTTGGAGAGAGTTTACTTAAGTTATCTAAATTTGCACAGCAAGGAAGTAGAAGAATAAAATTAGAACTCAGGCCCATCTTGACCTTACAAAGTCCTTATAAAACTTTATTCTTACAGGAAACTTTATATATATCTTTCATATATGATAACATATTTTTTAAAAACTCTGATGCTTAGCACAGTAAGCTCCCAGGAAATGTCTGCTGATCATATCTGCTTTTCTCATCGTAGCTACTGAATTTGATGCTCCTTTTACAGGTATCTCTTTAAGTCCCAATCCAGAACAGGTGGCTCACACCTGAAGTCAGACAATAATGTCAGTAATATGAGAACGTCTTCAGTTTTAAGGAAATTCAACAAATATTTGTTGCACACTTATGTTGAGTCAGGCACAGTGCTAGGACCTAAAGGTACAATGCCACACAACTCAGGAAAGGTCCTTTGTTCATGAAGCCGGATTTATTTTCTATGGGAAAGAGACAGGCAAGACTCTAGTAAACAAGTGAAGATGACAATTGGAGAGAATGATGAGTGTGCCAAGGAAATGAGCAGCACAGTGGTTTAATGACCTGAGAGGGAGGCTGCTTTAGAGAGGATAGTCAGGAAAGGCTTTTAGAGAAGACACCATTAAAATGAGGACTGAAAGATGAGGAAAAGCCAACCATAGAAAGAACCAGAAGAGCTTTCCTGGCTGTGGAAACAAAACAAAAACAAAAACTGTGCAAAGGTCCTCAAGCAATTACAGACTTGGAATACTTGAGCAACAAGCCATAGATCTGGACAGTGAGGAAGAGGGAGGGTTGTTGGGAGACAGCGTACCCAAAGGCAGGAACCAGATATATCCTTCTAGGACATGGTAAGGGCTATGCATTTAATTTGGGGCAATTTTAAGCTGGAACTTGATTTATGTTTATAAAAGTTCAGACTTGGAATCTAAACAATTAATCTTCAAGGGAACATGACGTATTGCAGAAAACAATCGGTGCTTCTTTCTTCATTTATAACTTTTCTCTTGAAATCACTATTAAAACAATGAATGCAACATATTCCAATGGAAGGCTAATGTTATCAGTAAAAGGAAAATACACCCATTAAGAAAATTTAAGAAAACACAAATGTCAAGGAGACAGCTAAGTCTCAAAAATGATGTATTTTGATCCTGCCTTTCTTTCCCTGCAAACCTTTAAAAACACATTTTAAAAATTATTTCACCCATGTTTGGAAGCCCCAAATTGACTACTGAAGTCTTTCTGCTTGAAGTTAAAGTTTTGCTATTGCTTTTAGTTTATTTCAAGACTTTTAAATGTGTTTACAAACTTTCCAAGAAAAGATGCTTCAGTCTTTGTTTGTTACATGTTCTTTGCTCTCCATTGCTTCTTGCTAATACATCTTCCATCTGAGGTTACTTTTCTTTTGCCTGAAGTTTATCTTTTGGAATTAGATTTTTGTAGGCAGTCTTAGTTTTTGTCTAAAAATGTCCTCACTTTTGTTCTTGAATGATTTGGTGGAGGTGGGTAGAGGATTCTTAGTTGGCTGTTATTTGTCTTCAGTAAATTGACAATACAACTCCACCCGTCTATTGTCTTCTGTTAAGAAGTCAGCTATCAGTCAACTGCTGTGTTTTTTTCTCCAAAAAAATCTTTTTGCTTTTAAACTTTTCTAAACTTTAGTTTCCTGCGATTTTACTCTGGTATATTTAGGTTAAGATTTTTTTTTTAATGCCCTGTTTGGAATTAATTTAGCTTCTTGAATCTGTGGACTGACATCTTTCACCAGTTCTAGAAAATTCTCTCTTCATTAATGCTTCAAATATTGTCTCCTTCCTTCTCTCTCTCTCTCTTTCTCTCTCAGTCTCTCTCTTTCTTTCTTTCTTTCTTTCTTTCTTTCTTTCTTTCTTTCTTTCTTCCTTTCTTTCTTGTCTCTCTCTGTCACACAGGCTGGAGTGCAGTGGCATGATCACAACTCACTACAGCCTCAACCTCTCCTGGGCTCAGATGATTCTCCCACCTTAGCCTCCTGAGTAGCTGGGACTACAGGCATGCACCACCATGCCTGGCTAATTTTTGTATTTCTTCATAGAGACAGGGTTTCATCATGTTATCCAGGCTGGTCTCAAACTCCTGAGCTCAGGCAATCTGCTTCACCCTCCCAAGGTGCTAGGATTATAGGTGTGAGCCACCACCTCATTTTCTTTTATGTCACTTAAAAAAGGTTTTTAAAAATGTATATTAGGTTTTCTCTTCCCCTCTCTTCTTACTTCCCCTCCTTATATTCTTGTTCCTGAGCCTTTTTCTCTTTTCAATTATGTGCTCTGTGTGCTGCATTCTGGATAAATGTCTTCTATTCTCTCTTTCAGTTTACTTAATTATTTTTCATCTGATCTGCGGCCCAGTACTATACATTAAGTTTTAAATTTTGGTTATTGTACGTTTTATTTGTGGAAGTTCAATCGTGTTCTTCTTCAAATCTGCTATGATATTTTGTTTAGTTTCCTATACCCTGCATTTATTTCTAAGTTTGTCTTTTATTTATTTAAATATAGAACATAATTTTTAATAATTTATGTCTAATAATTGCAATATCTGAAACACTTAGGTGTCCATTATTTCTGCTGGTTTTCACCCATGGCGTATTATTTCCTTAAGTACTTTGTTGTCTTTGTGAAATGTTTATTTCCCTTAAACAGCTCTATATGGGGTATTTCCCAATGACTGAAGAACTATTTAAGTTAAAATCATAGTTTATACTTCTTGGATCAATTAGGTGCTGCAAAATTGGTGATGTAAATCCTTGAGAGAAAGTGCCCATGCTTTGCCACCTTTCGGGGACAATTCGTCTATGTTTTCTTTTTCTTTCCTTCCTTCCTCTTTATTTCTCTTCTCCAGCTCTTCTTAGTCCAAGGTATCTCTCCCTGCAATCTAACCGGGTGAAAGGAGGTAGGTGGATATATTGATTTATCCGTTCCCCAATACTGTATACCTTTGAGAGCTTGGCGTATTATAGATGGAGGTGATTTACTAGACACAAGACATTGAATGGGCCTCATCCTTTAATTGTTGCTTCCTCCGTACCACAAGTCCATTAAAAGGACAGCTTAGTTCCTTCCAGACTGGCAAATGGCTTCAGACCTAAAGCAGCTCTGAAGTTTTCCATTTACATCTTTTATTTTGGTACTTGGTATTTCCTTTTTCATTTTGCCAGCTCTTTGATGCTGTTAAAAGGACTAAAAATGTTTACTACATCAGTTTTAGTTGTTTTTAGTGGAAGAGTTAGTCCAAATAACCTAATCTGTCATTGTTGACTCATCAACTTTTAAAAGCTTAAAAACTTTAATAATTTTTTCGTGCTAAAATAACTTTTCCTGACTAGAAAGTAAGAAAAAAAGCTAAGACATTATGGAATTCTTCCATCCTTTATGTGATTTACAGCTCAGTCTTTTTTTTTTAATAACTTGGAGATGATTTTCTACTTCTTGGGACCAAACTATTTTCCAATGATGTCATCCATTTCAGAACGCTAACGGGAGATGAGGTGAACATATGGGAACTATGGCAGAGAGATCTGGGCTTCGCTGTCATCTATACCGGATGTGGGATTGCATATATAGCCCCATTTATTTTTGTAAATTTGGCCAAATTGGCTAATTTAACATGTTATCAGAAAGAAAGTGGTCAGAAATATCCATGAAGAGGTACATTGAGAGGGGAAGTGTGAGCTACCCACTTCCTTAATAGGAATGCAATTCCAGGTTGCACACCCACAGATTTTGCAGGTCTTAAAACTAACTTCCTTCACTCAGCCTTTTCATTAACCTGTAGCTGTATTTTTAACATGCTCCAGGAAGTACACCTAGGACCTCAGTTTTGTTGTTATGAGAATGTTACATAAGCTGTGTTATCTTCTGTTTAGTGAGTTTTTTAAGATTATGATTTTTTCCTTCACTCTCTATTATAAATGTCTTTTTTCCTTCCCTTTTAAATTCTCTGTGGTTCTACTTCGATGTTTTATGTTCATTACTCATCTCACATATATTCAATTTACGTTTTTTTTCCTAAATGGAAATAGTTTTGCTTTTGTTTTCTCGTTATTTGACTGATGTATTTCTGTGAAAAGGACATCCTCTCTAACAGCCCTTTCCAGAGATAATTACTATGAACCTTTATTAAGAGTTTTGGTAGATACCATTCCAAACTCCCTTTCTCTTCTCTATATATCTGTGTAAATTTATGATACACACGCGCACACACAGATGTATACAGTCATGCACTGCATAAAGCTGTTTCAGTCAACGATGAACCACATGTACAACAGTGATCCCACAAGGTTATAATGGAGCTGAAAAATTCCCGACATCTAGTGACGTTGTAGCTGTCTTAATGTCACAGCACAATGCATTACTGACATGTTTGTGGTGATGCTGGTATAAACAAACCTCCTGTGCCGCCGGTAGTATAAAAGTCTAGCACATACAATTATTTACAGTACATAAATGACTATGTTACTTGTTTGTGCATTTACTCTACTTTTTATCATTACTTTAGAGCATACTCCTACTTACTAAAAAAAAAGTTAATTGTGAAACAGCCTCAAGTGGATCCTTCAGGCAGTGTTCAGAAAAAGGCATTGTCATCATAGAAGTCAACAGCTCCATGCATCTGATTGTCCCCGAAGACCTTCCAGTGGGACAAGATGTGGAGGTGGAAGACAGTGATATTGATGATCCTGACCCTTTGTAGGCCGGTGCTAATGTGTGTGTGTATGTCTTTGTTTTTAACAACAACAACAACAAAAAAGGCTAGAAAGTAAAAAGAAAAAAAAAGTTTTGTTTTGTTTTTTTGAGACGGAGTCTCGCTCTGTCGCCCAGGCTGGAGTGCAGTGGCGCAATCTCGGCTCACTGCAAGCTGCGCCTCCTGGGTTCACGCCATTCTCCTGCCTCAGCCTCCAGAGCAGCTGGGACTACAGGCGCCCGCCACCACGCCCGGTTGATTTTTTTGTATTTTTAGTAGAGACGGGATTTCACCGTGTTAGCCAGGATGGTGTCCATCTCCTGACCTCGTGATCCGCCCGCCTCGGCCTCCCAAAGTGCTGGGATTACAGGCGTGAGCCACCGCGCCCAGCCTAAAAAAAGTTTTAAAAATAGAAAAAAGTTTATAGAATAAGGATATAAAGAAAAAATATTTTTGTACAATTGTACAAAAAGTTTGTGTTTTAAGCTAAGTGTTATTACAAAAGAGTCAAAAAGTTAAAAAATGTTTATAAAGTTAAAAAGTTATTGTAAGCTAAGGTTAATTTATTAAAGAAATAATTTTTTTATACCTTTAATGTAGCCTAAGCATATAGTGCTAATGAAGCTTACAATAGTGTACAGTCATGTCCTAAGCCTTCACATTTGCTCACGGCTCACTCACTGACTCACCCAGAACAACTTCAAGTCCTGCAAGCTCCATTCGTGGTAAGTGCCCTGTACAGGTGGACCATTTTAAATCTTATATACAATATGTACTGTACCATTTAGATATACATAATGCATAATTGTGTTACTTATTGTGTTACAGTTGCCTGCAGTATGCAGTACAGTAACATGCTGTAGAGATTTATAGCCTAGGAGTGATAGACTATACCATACAGCCTAGGTGTGTAGTCGGCTAGCCCATCTGGGTTTGTGTAAGTGCAATCTGATGTTCACACAAGGACAAAATTGTCGAACTATGCATTTCTTAGAATGAATCCCCATTGTTAAGTAACGCAAGCCTGTAGATGTAATATATATCTATACATACATAATATATATAGCACATCATATATAAATACATATATGAAGTATGTGTATGTGCATACATACATATATATTTATAAAAATGTGTCCAAACTATATGTAGATGTGAGAAAAGACAAACTGTACTAAAAAAATGTGCAGTCACATCTGTCTTTTTAAGGGATGGCAACATTTGTTTCTGGATTTGTTTATCAAAATATATTTATCAGTAAAATGATGGTCTCTGTACAATTCTTAAGGTAGAAATGGAAACAAAGATAACTGAATTTTGGCCAGGTGCAATGGCTCATACCTATAATCCCAGCACTTTGGGAGGCTGGGGTGGGTGGATTACTTGAGGTTGGGAGTTTGAGACCAACCTGACCAACATGGTGAAACCCTGTCTCTACTAAAAAAAAACCAAAATAATAATAATAATGATAAAATAAATTAGCTAGTTGTGGTGGCAGATGCCTGTAATCCCAGTTACCCAGGAGGCTGAGGCAGGAGAATCACTTGAACCTGGGAGGCGGAAGTTGCAGTGAGCCAAGATCGCGTCACTGCACTCCAGTGTGGGTGACACAGTGAGACCCTATCTCAAAACCAAACCAAACCAAAACAAAAACAAAAAAACCCAATAGGACAACTGAAAAACCATGGATGGCCAAAATCCAATCTTCAGCCAATCTCTGTGAAGTGCTGTGGGTACATTTCCCCTCCTCTGCCCTCTGCCCGTTCACTCTTTTCTAAGCCATCTGTAGAGGAATCATATACTATCCTTTGTCTGGGTTGTGATGTGGAGTGAAGGCATTGGGGTGGTGTCCAATGAGGCCTGACACTCTCCAGAAAAGCACAAGCAGGAGGGCGATTCAGAGCAGTGATGGAGAATTCAGAATGGATAGGAATGGGAGCGTGAGTTGGTGAGAAGACATGGACTCACACCCAGACTCCTGGCAAACCAAATCCCATGCTCTTAACCACAAGTGTTCTGAGCATGGTGGCTCCGTCCTTCTCACCCCGTGAATTTCCTTTAGCTATAGTCCAGGACCAATATTGTTTCCCAACTGGCATTGCATGCCTCACCACATAGGGATTTCTCAACTCCACTTACTACTGCAGCCTCATCCCACACCTGTTCCACACTTCTCCCACACAGCTTTGACGAGTTACCAACAAAGGCCATCTCTTCCTTTCCACATCATATATAAGGTAAGACACTTTAAAAATCGTTCTTATCCACTCAAATGGCAATATTTGAGGAGAAGATTTGGTTGATTGCAGCCCTCAAATATAAGAAATAAAATTTTTAAAAGTCAGCGAAAATGCCTGGTATACATTAAGCCCTAAAAAATACTAACTTTCCTTTTTTACTCTGTATTCATCTAACACATCACTACTTAGGGCAGGGGTAATGAATGGGGTTGAAGACACAGAGAGACTATTTGAAAAAAAAAAAATGGAGCAATAAAAGCCGAGATTCCCTGTCCATTCTGCTTCACCAGTATACTCTCCTCTATCCACTCTCTCTATCCACCTTTACAAGAGACTAGCTGTTTCTTTTATTTTTTTATTTTAGAGATAGGGTCTTACTCTATTTCTCAGGCTGGAATACAGTGGTGTCTTGACTTCCTAGGCTCAAGAAATTCTCCCACCTCAGCCTCCTGAGAAGATGGGACTGCAGGTGTGCACCACCATACCCTGCTAATTTTGCTTTTATTTTTATTTTTTAGAGATGGAGTCTCACTATGTTGCCCAGGCTGGTTTTGAACTCCTGGCCTCAAGTGATCCTCCTTCCTTGACCTCTTAAAGGGCTGGGATTACAGGTGTGAGCCACTCTGACTGGCTGAGACCAGGTGTTCCTTTTCTGGAGAAACTGAATGTGAGAATTAGCTTATTGTATCAGCACACTGAAGTGAAACTCTCCCATTCATACAGAGCTTCTAATGTGATTTTTTAGTATTGCACTTTTTAGTAAGGACATCAAAAGATCAACACGTTTGAGGAAAGCCTTCAACTTGAAAGACAGAGACATTTCTATCTTCCTGGAAGAAACAGAAACAAAGCAAGAACCCAAGAAAACTTTGAAAAGAAAAACAACAGCAGTAGCAGCAGCAACAACAACCAGTAATTAATTTCCTCAGAGATATTACAAGATTCTGCATCCATGACATGAGAACAAGAGGCTATAAAAAAGGGAGAAATCTGAGAAAAGGAAAGGACTTTTGGAAATTAAAAAGCTGAAATGAAATGGGAACTAAAATGGAAATTTAAAGTTCCATAGATGGGCGTAACAAAAAGAAATGGACAAGAGAGCAAGGATAGGAAATTTAGACGATAAGTCCAGGAGATTTGGGATGCTAGTTACAGAAATTTCAAGGAGCAAAACTAGAGGAAAGAGAGGAAAAGAAAACATCAATTAATCAAGAAAAATGTCTGGAAGTGAAGGAGGTGAGTTCCAGAATGAAAGGAACTCATGAACACTATAGTGGCTTTGATATGGTCCCAAACGCCGGTGGGACCTTGACCCCAGCCAGTGTCCAGGCTCTTCACACCATCACAAGAAGGAATTCAAGGATGAGTAAAAAAATATTGAAAGTACAGACATTTATTGCAAAGTGAAAAATACACACTCAAGCTGTGTTCGTGCCACTGCACTCCAGCCTGGGCAACAGAGCGAGACCCTGTATCAAAACAAAACAAAAACGGGGAGTGTGGGCATACTCAAGAGAGAATCACACAAGAGGCATACAAGAGGGTATGGGATTTCACCTTTATGGACTTTTTTTTTTAACCAAAGGGTGGAATATTCACAAAGATTCCTGGAAAAAGGTGGAGATTTCTCAAAACCAATGCCACCCATTTTTACACCAAATATGGGTATTCCTGGAACTGTCATGGCGCTGATGGGTGTATGTTTAGTATGTTAATGAGCATATAATGAGGTCCTGGGTGAAACCTAGGACAAATCCAGTGCCATGTTGAGTCCAGTTGGTCTTAGCCAGCTTGGTCCACACTCTGTATTTTAGGGTCTTAGCCCCTAGGTTCTGCAGCTATTTCAACAGTTTCCTTTTGCTAGTCATGTGAAACTGCACCTGGAATTTTCTAGTCGTCTGTGACCATCCTGTATTATTCCTGTCTCGGGTTGAATAGTGTCCCCCCAAAATTTATGTTGACCTGTAACTTCAGAATGTGATTGTGATATTGTGAAATATATATTTGGTCTTCAACCCCCTTTCCTGGTGTAAAACTGCTAAAATTCTTAGAATTACCAAAATGATGTCTTTTTATATGCTACTAATTGACTGGTGGCTGGCCATCCCAGTGTACCTTCAGGATGGGGCAGATCACAAGAAACATCAAGGCAGGATTAGAAGGCTGGGACTTTCAGCCCCACCCCAACCTTCAGGGAGGGGAGAGGGGCTGAAGGGTAAGTTGATTACCAATGGCCGTTGGTTTAATTAATCATGCATATGTAATGAAGCCTCCATAAAAACCCAAAAGGACAGGGTTTGGAGAGCTTCCAGATAGCTGGACATCATGGAGGTTCCTGGAGGATGGCTCACCAAGGGAGGGCGTGGAAGGTCCATACCCCTTCCCATACCTCACCTTATGCATCTCTTCATCTGTATCCTTTGTAATATCCTTTATAAGAAACCAATAAACTAAGTGTTTCCCTGCATTCTGTGAATCACTCTAGCAAATTAATCAAACCCAAAGAGGGAAGCATGGGAACCCCAACTTGGAGCAGTTGATGAAAAGTTCCAGAAGCCTGGACTTGCCACTGGGGTCTGGGGGAGGAGGGAGGCAGTCTTGGGGGACAGCCCTCAACCTGTGGGATCTTACTTTATCTCCAGGTAGAGGGTATCAGAATTAAATTAGGGGACACTCAGCTGGTGCCTGCTGCTTGGTGAGCGAGGAAAAACTCCCACTCATTTGGTCACAGAGGTATTCTGTTGTTGGTGGTGTGAGAGAAGAGGATAAGACAGTTTGAGTTTTTCCACGCCTTGATCTTATTTGGAAATATAGTCTTTCCAAATAAGTAGCAGATGTAATCAGTGAAGCTAAAATGAGGTCACACTGGATTGGCGTGGGGCCCATATCCAGTGACTGGTGTCCTTATAAGAAGGCCATACAGAGAAATAGAGGAGACACACAGGGAAGAAGTCCTCATACAAATAGAAACTGGAGTGATAATGCTACTTTAAGCCAAGGAATGGCAAGCATGCTAGCAACAATCAACCCTTGGAGAGAGGCATGGAACAGATACTCCCTCAGAGCCTCCAGAAGGAGCCAGGCCTGTTGACATCTTGATTTTGGACATCCACCTTCCAGAACTTTAATAGAATACATTTCTGTTGCTTTAAGCCACTCAGGTGGTGGTTCTTCGTAACAGCAGCCCTAGGAAATGAATATAAGCACCCAGTGCGATGGATGAGATCAGACCTGCATGAAAGCACATCATCATGAGGTTTCAGAACCCCAAAATTGAAGAGCCAGTTCTGCAAGCTTTAAGAGAAGAAAATAAGTCATGTACAGGATATTGGGAGTCACGTATGGGGTATCAGGAGTCATTCCTCATCAGCAGCAATCCAGAAAACTGGAAGAAATAGAGCGACACAATTTTGAGCGAAAAGAATCTTCAAGCTAAAATTCTACTCAGCCTATCAACTTAGAATAGACAAATGGTGTTGTCATACTTGTGAGGATTCAAAATATTTGCTTTTAGGGCAGCCTTCCTTAGGAAGATTCTGGAGGATGTGGTTTAATAATTGGGTCAACAAAGACAACAAAAGCAAACATGGAATTCAGAAACAGACACTTCAAGACAGGAGAACTGCAGAGGACAGGACCCAGAATGTGACCTGGACAGCAGGCATGGAAAGACAGGTCAAGAGCAGAGCAAATGGATGTGAAGTTCTGGGAGGGAGGTCTTTGGGAAAGAAAATAATGGAACTGATGTGTCTAAGTAAATGGAAAACATTATTCATAGGTGTGAAGGCAGAGTTGTTGGGGCATTTGGAAAATATTAGCAATTTGGGCTTAGAAAATTAGACAAATTAAAAAAAAAGACAACTCTGAGACAATGATTGCCTCCAGGAAAAATGAACGATTGCCCAAAGAAGAAGTTATGGTGACAGTATACAGATTGACTCAAAAGTAATATAAAATGTATAGATAATGTGTGAAATTGCTAAGTTAAGAAACAATAGTATACGGATTTGTTAATGGGTACAAAAGTACAGGTAGACAGGAGAGATAAGTTCTAGTGTTCTATAGCCCTGGAGGGTGACTATGATAAACAATAACTTACTGCATATTTTCAAATAGCTAGAAGAATGGACTTTCAGTGTTCTCAACACAAAGAAATTATAAATGTTTGATGTTTTGGATATGCTGATTACTCTGATTTGATCATTGTACATTGCATACATGTATTGAAATATCATACTGTACTCCACAGAAAAAAGGAGTTGGCTGGTCATGGTGGCTCACACCTGTAATCCCAGCACTTTAGGATGCCGAGGTGGGCAGATTGCTTGAGCTCAGGAATTCCAGACCAACCTGGGCAACATAGTAAAACCCATCTCTACCAAAAATACAAAAATTAGGTGGGTGTAGTGGTGCATGCCTGAAGTCCCAGCTACTCAGGAGGCTGAGGTGGGAGGATCACTTGAACCCAGAAGGTTGAGGCTGTAGTGGGTCATGATAGCACTCAAGCCTGGGCAACACCGTGAGACTGTGAGACCATCCAAAAAAAAAATTGATGTAAGTGTAATTTAACTTCATAGAGCAATTGAAAATTTCCCATTTAGTGTTAGGAAAATGTTGCAGTGTTTCATTTAATCAGTTATCCAAATAGAAACAATAAAATTTTCATTATACCAGAAAAAAAGCAAAAAGGCATAGTTATTTTTAATAAATATGAAAGTAAATATTAAGGGAAAAAGCTAGAAGGATTGAGGGCTTGTTGCCTATGAAGAATTGGACTGAAGTATCCAGAGAGGTTGGGTAGAGGAATGCTATTTTTTATTGTAAGTCATTAAGTATACTATTTAGTGTTTGAAACAAAGCACTACATTAGTTTGATAAACATTAATTAATCTAAGAAACAGACAATGTATTTTGTTTGTTTTTTGAGATGGAGTCTCACTCTGTCACCCAGGCTGGAGTGCAATGGCACCATCTCAGCTCACTGCAAACTCTGCCTCCCAGGTTCAAGCAATTCTCCTGCCTCAGCCTCCTGAGTAGTTGAGTTTACAGGCGCCCTCCACCACACCTGGCTAATTTTGTATTTTTAGTAGAGATGGGGTTTCACCATGTCGGCCAGGCTGGTCACTTGTCCAGGCTGGTCTCAGACTCCTGACCTTGTGATCCGCCCATCTTGGCCTCCCAAATTGTTGGGATTACAGGCTTGAGCCACTAAGCCTGGCCAATGTAAGTTTTTAATACAGCATCTTATACAGCATATTTTAATATACAACTTAAAAACTTTATCTGGTGTTCAGCTGAGAAGTTTTTCAACACTCAAGTAAGATAATTTGTTTTGGAATCACTGAGAGATGTAATAGCACAATGATATAAAATCGAGTAGACTTGATTTTGAGTGATTTAAAAGATTTCACATGATAATTTTTTAAGATAGGCAATTTTTGCCTTACTTACCAATTAAGAAACTAACCCCATGTGGGATAGGATTTTATACCAGCAGAGACTGGAGTTGCAAGATTTAGCAAAAACAAACAAGCAAGCAAGCAAGCAAGCAGACAAGCAAGCCAGTTACCAGTTAGATTCCAGTTTCAGACAAACAATACCTTTCTTTAGTATAAGTATGCCCCATATACTCACTAGGACCTTTTTATACTAAGACCTTATTACATTGGGATCTTATTTTACTAAATATTACCAATTGTTTACCTGAAACTCAAATTTAATAGGATGTCTTGTTTCTTATGTGACAACCCTAATAGAGGTTCAATAGGCAATCGCTGAACTTTTTTTTTTTCTTGATAACCCATTAAGATCTGTTATCCAAGAATTGTCAAAATCTGCTTGCAATCTACCTCTATTTTCAGGCTGTATCCAATTCTGGTGTTAATGAGTTCCATAAGGTAACCAACCACCCACAACTTCAGAAGAGTGGTTCCATCGATGCTGCTCCATCATAAATTTATCTGACACTAGACAATGGCCAAAATAATGACTTGAATGCAAAACTTAAGAACACAGCCAGGTAAATGTCAGGGTAAACAAATATGGTAGCATTTTTTTTTCTTTGGTGGGTAAGGAAAGGACAGGGTATATGAAATGGAATGCCGTACCTGAATAAGTTGGCATATACTTGGTAGAGGGTTGTAACCTTGTCTAAATGTGGCGAAACATAAAGTTGCTCTTATACTCTCTTTGAACTCAGGCTCAATATTGTAATAGTCTGGGCTGTCACCAGTCAAGCTTTTATCCCAAGTCAATACAATTTTTGTTAGAATTGTTCCCTGGGACCTCTTTCACCTTTAATAGAATTGCAGAGTAATTCATTCTTCTTCATTGGCAATTAGATGGTTAGGGTTGGTATGCCCAGTTTTCAAATCCTTTCCAGAATTCAACTCTTCAAACAGCCTGGAGAAATCAAAGAAGCCAGAAAGTGGTCAATTGTATGCTTCTGTTTTTCAACTATTTCCAGCATTGGTAAAGATTCTATCTATAATGGCCTTATGAGTATTAAATCTCTAACTTTATAATGTGTTGTTTTCTGGTTATCAAAGAACTGTCTGAGACTAAATGTGTCCTGCTGTAATTACTCCCCCAGCTTGTGCTGTTCTTCCCTCCTCCTGCCCCTCATTTCTAAAAGGCACATTTTCTCCTCCTAATTCCCATGTCTTTGATTTTCCATATCTATCCAAAAATGTCAATATGCTTCTCTGTCTGAAGACTGTTGGCTTCTGAAAGTCTTGTAACTTCAATTGTGTAATCCTTTTATTTTTTTTCAACTTATGTCTGTTTCAGTTACTTTATTCCCTTCCTAAAACTTCACCCCAAACTATGAAACCCCAAATGGCTTGTGTTAGTAAGACTTTTTTGTTTTTGTTTTTTCTTACAGACAGAGTCTTACTCTGTTGCCCAGACTGGAGTGTAATGGTGTGATCAAAGCTCAATACAGCCTCTACCTCCAGGGCTCAAGCGATCTTCCTGCCTCATTCTCCCAAGTAGCTGGGATTACAGGCATGTGCCACTCTGCCTGTTGAGATTCTGAATTGAAAATAATAAGCCACTAGTGGAAAGAGCCATACAAATCCAAATTGGAATCCTAGCTCCATAATTTTCTGTGTATTTATTCTGATTACCCCATTTTCCCCAGCCATAAAATAGTGACAACAGTACCTGCCACAGAGTTTGGGCTTAAACAAGGTGAGAGTAAAGGGTGCATTGTAGCATCTCTCACATACAGGTCACACAATAAAATGTAGCTATTTAGAAAGCACTTCCACACAAAATACCATGTTTTTTGGTCAATCCCTGCCCACCACCCAAACCCATAGTGTTGGCAGGAAATATCTCAACCCCCCACATAGATGAATTGCTTCATGCCTAAAAGCTTATGCCTGGAAACATGGGGCTTAGGATTCGAGGATTCAGATGCTCTCTGCTTTTCTAAAACACCATACCACCTCATGGCTTCATTGGTAAGAAGGTTTCTTAAGAAGCATCTACTTTTCCTGAATTAAGTTAAAAAACTCTCTTTCACTTTTCTTAGATTTTAAAATGTTTTTCATTGTAGAATGTATCTCTAGAGTCTCTCTGGCCCAATAAGGAATGAGAAATAGTAACCCAAAAAATCAAATTTGAAAAATAATGAAAAAAGGGATTCATTCTATGCTAAATGCTAAGGTGCATGATATCTGTGGTTTTGAAATGTGAGAACATTTTGTGCTACCTCCCCAGACTAAGAAGTGGTCTCCTGAATTATGATGGTGAGTGAAGCAAGATCAGAAGTATGTAGGGGCAGTGACAGTGTGCTTTGGTTGAATTGTCAAGTGGTTTTATTGGTTGATGTCCTTGAAGAGCCTTCAGCAAGAAGAAGCCAGATTTCACTTATCTATCTGCCTCCGAGAAATGATGTAAACAAGGTTAGATTCTTCCGATGGGTGAATGGGCATTTGCCCTACAGCTCACCTGCAAGTTTTGTCTCTCTGACATAGAAGCTTGTCAATTATGGCAACTCTTTTCAGTTATCATGAAAGTATTTCACTTTAGATGAGTTTGGCCTGGCAGGGGTGGAATAAACCATCATAATTTATGGGTGTTTTCTGGAAAAATGTTTTTTTCAGAAGAAACCATTGGGGCAGCAATGTGCTGAAGCCTGGGGAGTGAATCGTGATTGACTTAAACAATACCCTTGCCACTTACCCTTGTGCTAGGATAACCATTGACAAAGCTCTAGCTTATCAAGTAAAGGAAAGCGTGGTAAAGCATCTTGGAAAAAAGCAGGGCTTGTTGGTATCACCCTCATCCCTTCCTTTACTGTGGATGTGTCACCTTTTCTGGGAGCCTTTCTCTGCTCTACTTAAAACAGACTCTCCTCCCCTGCTATCACAAAACTACTTACAACATTTTCTTCTCCTTAGCCCTTAGCACCAACTAAGGCCCCTGAGAACAGTGTTGTTTTACTCTGTTTTATTTAATGCCATAGCCTCAATACCCAGAGCAGTTCATGCTAGAGGCAATATTTGGGGAATGAATGAATGGGCGTTTTCTTCCGTAACCTGCACTCAACAGCCTGGCTCCATCTCCCACCTGTCTCACATGCAAAATAATACATAAAAATATCTACTGGCGTGTCAGGCTTTTGTTTTTGAATCTGAATAACCCTTTTGCAATAGGAGAATACTAATTTTAATCTACATGGCTGTCAGTACTTACTCCTCCTCTTATATCTTCTTAGTCTAGACACCAATAAAATGGAAAGAATTTTAGGTGAGATGTCTATCAAAACAAGCAGATCTGAATTCTAACTCCAGCTGTACCTCTAGTTCATTGTGTAAAGAACACAATCTCTTTCATCTAATTTTTGTCATCTCTTAAATTTGCATTTTCTCAAACATGTTGTCTCACTCAGTCTTGAGTTATGTAAGAGTAAAAACAAACTCTTTTCCTAGTTTTCTAAAAATGGTGCCTATTTCATCAGCATTTATACTGTAAAATTTGCTTAATAAATTCCTGATGATGATCTTAGGGAAAAATAAAGTCCAGAAGGGTTGTAATTGCTTGGTCTTGTCCTCAGGGCTAAGAGTTGAAGGAGCCTTAGACTAAATACTTGGAAGATTACAAAACTAGTTTTCAACGCCTCACATTGGCCACCACAATATAATTTGTCAAAGAATCAAGGCCAGGGGCATCTACCCAAGGCTTTGATATAGAATAATTGTTAATCTAATGAGGCTTTTATATTAAGGGTATTATTTCACCCAACAAACTCTTCTCTATGGAAGGAAGTAGAGAAGAGGGTGATGTGATAATAGAGTTCAATTCATATTAGCAGCTTTGGAAATAATTATTTAAAACATTATGCTTTTTGGCTGCTCAATACCGGCTATTCTTTATCATCTATTCTCTGTTCTAAGGAGTTTTGCTAATATTTGGATCATGTGTTTTTGTTAATGTTTAGCTCATCTGTTGTAAGTAGTTTACACCCTTCCTGTGTCTGGAAGTGGCTTTTGTTAAAATTTTGGGTTAGTGGTCATCTGGTATCTTCCTTTATTTCTCTTGCAGTCTCTCTCCCCACCTCTTTCTCTGTCCCTTTTCCTCTATATATCTTAGGATATCTCAACTGAAAGTAAGAAAATCCTGGTTCAAGCTGCTTTTGAAAATAAGGAGAATTTACTGGCTGGCATACGTGAAAAGTCTAGTGATAGAGCTTCAGATGTAGTTTGGTCTAGAAGTTTATAATATCACCTGATAACCAGATCCTTTTCTCTAAGATTCACTTGCTTCTACTCTCTTCTTCATCCTAAGATTATTTTCCTTATGATTGCAAAAATGGCCAAGTTCCCACTTCAGTAAACCATACATCCTGGGGAGAATATGCACCTGTTTTTCTGGATACCAAACCAAAAGATGAGGACCTAAAATAGTCTAGGCCACAAGCCTGGAAGAGACTACTGGGTTGACCTCTCATATCTTCTATCCCCTTCTTTTCTAGTAATAGAATTTTTTCCAGGCACATAAATGTATGAAAAAAAGACTATATTTTCCATCTTCCCTTGCTGCTAGCATGGCCATGTGACTAAGTTTTAGCCAATAAAATATAAATGAAAGGTATTGTGTGGAATTTGGTGTTTTGCCCCTAAACTAAAGAAGAGGAAACATGGGAGCTTTCCTAGTTGTAAGCAATCCTGAGACCACACAGACAAGAGCAGCACTCTAAGAATGGAACAGCAACAAGATAGAAGGTGCTTGTGGCCCCCTGATGACTCCACAGAGCATAGCCATTGTACTAACTTGAGTTTTGTGTGACAGAGAAATAAGCTTTGATCTTGTTTAAGCCATTGGTAAGTTTGGCTCTCTGTCCCATTCATAGCCAAACCAACATTCTTTCTTAAGTACCTACCTACTCCTGAATTGTGACCAAGTGGATGGAATGTGTGGCTTGGGGTGGGTACACTCAGCTTCCCAGAGCCATGTGAGTCTCTAAATGAAAATGGAAGCCTATTGAGAAAGAAGTGGGAGGAAGCATGGGAGATGACCATCAACTGTCTACTCATTTCTTTTCCTTTCTCTATCTCTGTTATTCTGGTTTTAATACCCATGACCATCTTTGCCTGCAACCCACAGATTGTTGTTGGCTTAAGTAGCTCAGACAGACAAGCAAACAACACAAAAACCAGGAGGTTGTCCCAATATCTTGGAAAATGGCAATACTCAAATGATTATTTGAAGACCACTGCTTCTTTGGCAGAACTAAGGAAGACTGAGATGCATGCTTTACCTTGATTTTAGGTTTTTATGAGTCGGAGCCATGTGTTCTTCACAAAGGATATGCTCAGTACATGTTTGTCACTCGAATGTGCTTAAAATAGAGACAAGGAATAGATTGTAAAAATATGGAAATAACTCTTACTAAAAGAGAATAAATTTCCCCAATGGCACAAAAGTGTAAGTTTAGGACACATAGTTATATTTAGCACATTTATGTAGAGAAAACAGAAATAGGGATAGAAAAATCTTATAGTAGCTATCCCCTAAGTTTGCCTGCTTATATTTACTTTCATGGTTTTTGCTTGTTCATCTGAAATTCAGGGATGGGGTATTTAACATGCTGGCGGCTTGTTTTAAATACATATTCCAGGCAAGAATGGAGGGAATAGAGCTAAAAGGCAGTTTGCTGTCCTGCCTGTTCACATCCTGAAGAGCTCCATCTCACAGATTGAAGTAAATTGCCACCAAATAGCATTGCTTACCCTCAAACCTTCCCTTGTGCAGAAAATAAGGCATTTGAGCCTTCAAAGGGCATTGCCCCTATGCTTCTTGAACAGAGTTAAATATCTGTATGAAAAATCCATGAATGTCAGTGGAGGAAGTCTCAAAATGTACTCTATCAAGAAGGATGAAGCAAAAGTAATAGTATAGAAAAACCACCAGCCGATAACAAAGAAATTGCCACGAAGGTGCTAGTGTTTATATTTGCACAAGGGCTCCAGCTATATGCATTGTTTCAACTAAATATTTTATACTATGTCACCTTGGGCTGTTTCACACATCAGTCAAAGCTGGGAACTTTTTCTCAGTGTCTCTCTTTCTATTGTCATGTGAACAATGTGCTTCAAACACTTGTCTAAACAAGGTTTATTGCTGTGCAGGCAGCAGCAATGACTGCTGGGAAGTTATACTAGAAAAGGGGGAAAGAATTTAGCAGCTGAGTGGTGTCACTGCATAGACAGTCCAGGCTTGGATTAACCTGGGGCCCATTGACTTTGGATGCTGTTGGATGCATTTTCCTGAGTTATTAATCTATGAGTATAGGTGCCACACACCTTTAATGACTTGCTGGGATCATATGGTGAAAATGGTAGCTTTGTTTGGACTGAGCTGACAGCCACATGTACACAGTCCTCAGCTCTGTTGGTTTTACAGATTATAGAGAACAACTTCTAGTCTTGGTTAGCTACCTGCTGAGGCAAAGTTCATTTTAAGTGTTTCCAGAAAATCAATAGAGCTTTTACTTGTTGCAGTGAGTTTGTGCCAACCATACAACAAGACCACTTACACCATTAACTCCTCTGCTCTGAGCCTGCATGGAGAATCACAATGGGACCTTTTGGCCTTGAGTCACACAGAGAAGATTGGTTATCTCCTTGGCCCGACCATGATCTGGGGGACCAGGGATGGTTTTTAATAGATAGCCTAACATTGTATGAGGGAGTGGGATGAAAGGAGGAAGAGCTAGGTCACAGACTTCATCTGTCTGTGAAGCTCAAGATATTTTAAAGGACTATGGTCACAAGCTACAACTCATGATTTATAATGGGACTGAAATTAATATTTAAGTGGCCCTTATGCCTGGGCAGAGAAAACTCTTGCCTTTGATGTAGAGAATTGGCACCTGGAGTGAGTCCCTGCCTGCTGAGTTATACCTGGTCCCAAGTGAGTTTGTACTGCAGGAAAACAATTCTTGGATATTGGTGGGAGACGTGGCTCTGTCCACTCTGAAGGCCATGGTGAAGGAGGGGGGCTACAGTTAACTCTCTTCCAGGGCCTTGGTTTTCTACAGCTGGGGTTTCTGGATTCTTTTTATCTCTAGGATCACCTGGAGAGCTTTAAACATACTGATTCTTGGGTTTCCCAGCAGACTTACTGAATGGGAGGCTCTGGATCTAGGCCTTGAGATAAAGTCTTTGAAAAAGTCTCCAGGGGGATTCCTAGGTTTGGACAGACCTGAGGAAGTGTGGGGAGTTTGAGTTAGATGTACAGGGTCAATCCCTGCTTTGCTACTTCTCAGCTGCATGAGCCTAAACTAGTAACCTAACTTCTTTATACTTCAGTGATGGCATCTGTACATGGGGGTTATAATAGAACATCCTCACTGTACAGGGACTGAGGATGAATGTTGAAAAGAGCTCAGCATAATATCTGGCACTCAATCAATTCTCTGTAGAAGATAACTATTATTTGGCTACTAAGGTGATATTAGTCCTTAAGAGCCCAATCTATCCAGACCTTCCCTACCCATCAAAGTCCAGAACAATGATAGCAATGGCAATAGCTAAGAGTCCTTGTTTACTGTGTACCAGTAAAGACAAAGTTCTTTCCAATTATTTTCTCTTCATCAGAACTAGTCACTGAAGTAGGCAGTATTAATATTGCTGTTATTTAAAAGTGGTGTCTGATGCTCAGAAAAGTGAAGTAATATGTCCAGAGCCCTTGAAGCTCGTCAGTGGCAGTGTTGGCATTCAGACACTGGTCTATTGGACTGACCCCAAAGACCTTGTCCCCAACAACGTTACTTTCCATCACTACTCTGGGCCTCTCCTCTAGATGAAGCATTTCTAGGCCTTTTTAAAACCCAAGTTTCCTCTATATTTTTCACTTTCTTCTGTGTTTCTGCACCAGCCAAATAGTTGTCATTTTTTTTGGTTTATGATATGGAATACTTTTTCAAATCTCACGTGTCTCCTTTCTCTCTGCTGAGAGTCACTGTCCTTGAACATGATTTGGCTATTTCACAACTGTGCTCTTGGATAAATGCATTAATCCTATTCATGCTGTGAGCCTGTTAAGGACAATGATAGTGCTCTATGGTTCTTCAGCCTCCCGCAGCAGGCACTGGGGCCCTGCCCCATGCTGGGGACACAAGAGAAAATGGGCAGATGCTCATGGAGTTCTTCCTTGAGAGCAAACTTACTATGTTTGGGGTCACTAAGGATTTTCTGTCTGATAAGTCTTTATTTAGAGTGTAGACGGTGTTCCTTGCTCCAGAAGACTTAAATTTTCTTATTCTCAGCTACATCAAGGTCTATGTTGGGAGTCTTAAAAAGGAGGATTCTCAAATGAAACTCACCTAGCTGGTTTGGCTTGCCTCTCACTGCCCTTGGTTTGTCCTAGAGCTGACTCTCTGTTGCTCTCTAACATCAACATTCTCTTTTTAACCTCAGACATTTCATAATTTTCTTTTGTGTCTGGGGATGGTCAGAGGGGCCTTCTCTACAGTCTCATAGCACTCTATTTCTTCTTCCCATTCATCATAATCATTTCAAGCATATTATCTGTATGTTTACCTAACTAATGTCTCCCTCCAGCCCCAGTCTCCACATCTGTTTTGCACATCACAGCATCCCGGTACCTACCAGAGGGCCTGGTGTGTGACAGGTGCTCAGTGAATATTTGCTGAATGAGTGAATGAATTTGTCATTCTTCTATTTGTGGAGAAAAAGCATGGTCAGAAATACAACTCGAATTGGCTCAATTATGAAAAAGGAATTATTGACTCACACTATTGAAAATTCAGGTGTAGACTCAGGAATGGATGCACTAATGAATGTGTCCTAATGCTCAAGTAGGGAGTTTCAAAATCTGCTTTCCTCCATCTCTTAGCTCTGCCTCTCTTTGTTATCTTTATTCTGAGGCAGTCTATTACCATATGGTGAATAGATTGCCACTAGCTGAGATAGCATCCTCAGACTTTAGTCATCTGAATGTAAAAAAGCGACTGTTTTTCAAATCTTCCATCAGAAATCCCAGACTTAAATATCACTGGCCCAACTTGGACAATATGCCCATTTCCTGAACGAATCATTATTGCCACGGGGAAGGATGATGACAGTTGTCCAGTTTTGCTCATGCCCATGCCACAATTAAGAGAGGGTGTGGTCGGACCCACCAGGACCATGTGGTCTGAGAGTAGAGGAGGTGTGTTTCCTTCCTGCCAGATTCAGATGCTATTTCTGGAAGGAAGACCAAAGGGAGCTGGATAGGCAAAACTAATACATCTCCACTGTGGTGCCAAAATGCCTCCATGTCTGATAAATGTCCCTGAAGCCAAGAAGTGGACCTGCCATTAGCAAGAAGAGCTGATAGGCTGGTGCAATCCAGGCCTCACTAGATCACTGGGTGAGGCCCACAATGACAAACTCCAAATTAGAGGGAAAAATGACCTGTGCAGGTTTAGTCTTCACTCCTTTACTATTAAGAACCCCACTATAGTTATGAGCTGTGGCTTCTTATGGTGAAGTGAAGTGGACTGAACTGGGAGAGCATTGTGATAGATGTTGCAGTGCAAAGCAGGGCTTAACCAACACAAGTGTTTGTAAAAGCTTATTTCTTTAAGGAGCACTGAAAATGTCTTCTCCAAGTCCAGCACATCTCACAAGGCTAGGAAGGTGTTGTGGGGTTTCATGTGTCCTACTAGCTTCTGTTTTCACTACTTTAACTAATGGACCCCAAGAAGGATCCATGTAATGGCAGGTGGCCCAGCTCTCTGCTTCTAGACTTTCACTTCCTGGTAAAATTATCTTGGAGAATAGATTTATGTATAAACTAGAATAGCAAGCACTTGTCTTTGATTGGCTCAATAATCATTCATCTTCCTAAAGCTTAGTGCTAACAGCTTTTTTTTTCCCCCCTTTTAGAGAATTACTCCTTCTCCATGGGGTGTAGGCTTCTGTCTTATTACAGAAGCTGGGACATGGAGGTGGGAAAGAGAGAACCAATTCTGCCTCTACCTACTCCTGAAAGGCCAGGAGCTGGATCTGTGACTTGAGCTCAGCCAATCAGGCACTTTCATCTGAGACATTAAATCTTGAACTAGTGATAAAAACATAAAGAAAATGTTTGGAGGAACTTTCACGACAATTGAGGGTAATGGCAGTAACAAGTGCTGTTAGCTGCAATATTCTGATGAAACTATTTCTGAAAGGAGGGAGTTGCTGCGCTTCTTGCTCCCACAAAATCGGCCCCCAGAATCCCAGTATTCCTAAACATCTCCTTCCAGCCATCTGTTGATATGGAGCCCTTAATATTTATATTCTTCCAGTAAACCCGTCTCTCTAAAAGTGGTTACAGTTGGGTTACAGTTGGTTTCTCTTGGGAAATCCGAGCTGTTGCACTTAGGTTTTTTTTTTTTTTTTTTTTTTTTTTTAGATGGAATTTTGCTCTTGTTGCCCAGGCAGGAGTGCAATGGCGCGATCTCGGCTCACCACAACCTCCGCCTCCCGGGTTCAAGCGATTCTTCTGTTTCAGCCTCCTGAGTAGCTGGGATTACAGGCATGCACCACCATGCCTGGCTAGTTTTGTATTTTTAATAGAGATTGGGTTTCTTCATGTTGGTCAGGCTGGTCTTGAACTCCTGACCTCAGGAGATCTGCCTGCCTCGGCCTCCCAAAGTGCTGGGATTACAGGCGTGAGTCACCGTGCCCAGCTGCACTTAGTTTAAAAAAAATTGCTTAACTTTATTCTGTAGACAAACTTCCACCTTAAGAAAAAGCCACTGTGCTGGGAAGCAGAAGAACTGAATTTAAACCACAATTCGGTAGGTCTTTAGCAATATACTTTCCAGTACATTATTTAATGTCCATCTTAGTTTCTTTACCTATAAAATGAGAGTTGAAAAATTTTCTGCTTGTGGGGCTGTTATGAGTGGCAGTGAGACAGCGTGGCAGAGCCATGAGAAACACAAATGCCATATCAATTATAAATGTGCAATGCGATTATATGGGTCATCCATAAGTGGATGGATTTGATTTAATCCTTTAGTGTTGCAATTGTACTCTACCTCTACCCACTGCATGCTAATTACTGACATTGGGATTCATGAATTCATTCTAGAGAAATTTATTAAATACCCACTATGTGCAAGATATCAGCTTTTAGTTAGAATCTTTATGAAATATCGATCATTTGCTGTCTGTCTGTCATCTTCTTCCAATTCTATGGAACACATTACTCAGATTTCTATGCCTACAGGAGGAAACGCTGACTACTTCACAGGTGTCTTGCCTCCTTTGCCAAGAGTCATTTTTTTCCTCCAGAGAAAACACTGATGAAATAAACAAAGGCAACCAGGAAGCGGCCTTTCTTTCTTGCAATATCCTTCCTTTCCCCAGGAAAAAACTTTCAAGATGTAAGTGGCTTTCTTGGTGCCATATTCCCTTCGGGCAGCTTCTGAAGGTGTGCTTGTTGCCCAGGGGAGAAGGCCATGATTAGCAAGCGTTATGACTCTGTTGTGAGTAAGGATTGGCAGAGCCAGCGAGGGGCAGATGATAATTTCAAACATCAACTGCAGCTGACACTGCTTTTTGGAAACAAAAGAAAAACCATGTAATAATGTCATAAATACATTGGCAAATAAAAAAATAAAAACTAGCCTCTTAAGCACAATACCAGAAGAAGTATTCTTAACTAATGAAGTTTTTTTTTAAAACTTTATTGCTTAGTTAACAGTCGACAAAAAGTGAGAAAAAAAGAGGCGAGGACTTCAATTCAATTCATGAGTACAGTGCACATGCCCTAAAATCAAATGTCTTTGATACACATTGAGAGCTACATTATGTGAACAAGCATTCAGAATTTCAGAAGAGGGTTGTGGTTAACAGTGATGGCTGGGAAAGCTCGGCAAGTAGGATTTATTTGGAATGTACTAAGTATCTCCTACTCCTATGAGAGCCTAAGTGGTCTCTTCTTTCCTAGTTAAAAGTAGAGACAATTTAGCTGGGAGATTTATTTGTCTACTTTAATAGAGCTATGAAATTACACTATCTTCAAATGTTAATATCTAGCTAATTCCCCTGAATTTTGGCTGATAGCTGGGATGAAGAACCATGTTTAATGTCGACTATTTATAATTCTAAAGAGAACACAAAGAAGAGAAAGTTTCCTTGCTGCATAATTATTCGAGGTGATTCAATGTTTCTGGAGTGCCAGCTCTACCACTGGCATGCAGGAATGAGCACAAAAGCCCCCATCAAGAGGAGCCGTTAGCTTTTGTTCCATGAAGCTGATTGTTTTCGGTGAGGTGGACAAGCCTATGCTGGGACTACTTTTGGTTTACCATCTAAAAAGCAAGCACTTGCAAAATCTGATGTGTTGAATGTTGATTCACAGAATGTGAGAACTGAAAGGGACATTGGGGATCATCAAATTCAGCCTCCCCCTTTTTCCAGAAACTGTAAGCTGGACAACCTGGACACTAAGAATCGTGACAAATGTCATACTGAAATCCAAGACTTTGAGAATTTCAAAATCCTGCCCCCTGCTATATTGTCTTTTCATTCTTTTAAAACAGACCCATTTGAAGATGGAGCACAGTTTAAATGAGTGACTGCAGTGGCTATTTTAATCTACCAGGGGAGGTCTTTGCATCTTTTTTATTATGGATTATCTTGCATCTTTAAATAGATTGCTTTCTAAAGTAACGTGGAGTGGAGAAAGGGAGGAGCAAATGCCATTTTCTATAAAACATCTCCTGTGAGAGCAAACAGAAGAGAAGCCTGGAAAGTGTGAGAGACTCAGCTTCCTGAAAGAGGCTCTGTGGGCTTGATGACCTTGATGTTCATGCTATAGTTGTTATGGCAACAGGAAAGTGAAATTATGGTTGCTAAGGGACACTGAACTGAAGAAGTCTCCATCACTTGCTGGTCACTCCATTCTGCAACTGAGAAATCCACCCAGAGCAGGGATGAGTCAGCAAAACAGATTTTAAAGATTGAGCTAAAATCGAGCTGTATTTAGTAGTATTTGTTCTTGAAAAAAGTCCCAAGGTTTTGAAAGAGTGTGGCAATTGTTTTTAAAGTCTTAAATGACTTAAATGTGATAATCTTCCAAATGAAAGGAATGCTCCCAGGCACCACAGCACCATTTCATTTACAAACAGATGATTTTTGCAACAGGAAATATATTCACAGTGTAAATCTTTGCCTCCAGAAAGGTCAACATAATTAGTAAAGAGAAAACTCAGGCTATACCTGAAAATGATTAATAAGTCACTAAGTGGAACGTTTCCCAGTACCATCCTGGGAGGACAGTCAGTGACATCAGCGTCCATTTTCCTGAGTGATAATCCTCACCCTTCCGCACATTTGTCAAAATGCACCGTGTGCATGGGATTTTTTGTTGACCAAATTGTGCAGGGGAAAACATGGATATCCATTACATACGGTAGAATCAAATGCCTCTGTTTTTCCATGCCCAGGATGGAGACCACATATGTAAGTCACATGTTATCTTTCGATCTGGCACATAGCAAATGCTCAATATATATTTGTTAAGTGTTGGGTGGATTACAGAAAAGGGCAGGCTACTGTATACATGCAGCCTGTGGATGAGCATTTTTGAACATCAGCTGTGAACTGAGTTATGCCAAAAATGGTTCCCATCCTTTAACTCTTCCTCCTTCACTCTGTTCTTCCTGCCCTTTCCTTCCTCCAATATTTGCTATTTGTGTCTCATCTACCAGGTACTCTGACAGGTGTTGGGGGATACAGAAATAAATATGGGTGTGCCCTTAGTCTTGGAGGAGCATGTTCAAGATGAGATCGTGGACTTGTGAACAATGATGACATGGTGCAGTGTGTTAACACAGAGATATGAAAGGTGCAGAGGGACTAGAGAAGAGCTAAAGCTGCCTGGGGTGTGGGGTTTAGCTTGCTTCATGCAGTGTACTTAGCCACAAGTGTGCATGCACACAAATACCATTTCCTCTCATGGGTGTATAGGAGAACTTGTAGGTCTGTTGAGTGATGTGTGACAGGTTCTTTGAGAAGCAGATACAGGTAGAAGTGTGAGAATTATTGGGGATAATGCCTATGAATGGTAAAGAGGAAGGAGGCAGGAACAGGCAGGTAAAGGCTTCAGACCTTGAAGTAGGTCTGTCATCTATGAAAGGTAAAGGGAAAAGAAAGAGGAAGAGCCGCAGACTGCAGAACAGCCCACAGGGAGAAGTGGCATGAAGATTGGCTGTAGAGGCATCTAATGTTAGTGAGCGCTTGGCTGGAATGTGCCTGGGAACTGGGTGATCTTGGCTGAAAACTGGTGCAGATTCTGAAACACCCACAGCTTAATAGCACTCCTTGAATCCACATCTCTCTCTCTCTCTCTCTCTCTCTCTCTCTCTCTTATTATGGTCAAAAACCTATAATGTAAAATGTACCATCTTAACTATTTGTAAGTTTACATACAATAGGGTTAACTATTTGCAACTTGCTGTCTAACAGATCAGATCTCTAGAAATTTTTCATCTTGCAAAACTGGAACTCTACATCCATTGAACATGACTGCTCCTTTTCCACTCTCCCTAGTCCCTGGCAACCACAATTGCACTTTCTGTTTCTGAGTTTACTATTTTAGATACCTCATATGGCTGGAATCATGCGGTATTTGTCTTTCTGTGACTGGTCTATTTCACTTAGCGTAACATCCTCAAGTTTCTTTCATGTCGTAATGTATGACAGGAGTTTCTTCTTTTTAAGGTAAAATGATATTCTATTGTATATATATACCACATTTTCTTTATCCATTTATCTGTTGATGGGCCTTTACATTGCTTCCATCTCTTGGCTGTTTGTGCCATGTTTACTGCACAGTGAACATGAATATGAATATGCGAGTATCTCTTCGAGATGCCAGCATCTCTCTTGAAGGGACATCTGAGTAGTGTAACCCCATGGCTGCAGTGCTGTTAGAGTCCATATTTCTTTTTTGGATGGATTGTCATAATGTATAAGTGAAGATGCCCATCATTGAGCTGTTTAAGAGAAGCCAGATGATTGAGACAAAACATTCATTTTAACATCTAAGGGTATTTTTGGGGCTACTTTTGGGCTGCCTCGTTTTCTGAGAAATTGTCATTCTCCTTACACAAAGAAACATTACCTTATAGATATGATTACATTACCTAATTATACTCCTCCCTGACTCCAACAGATTGGATGAGGATAGACAGCTGAATAAGGTGAGTCCATCTATTGGCTGGTGTCAACTAATCAGATGTTCTCACCTGGGAATTTGGAACTGGGATGCAGGGATGATAGTTAGCTAATTGGAGGCATTAGAATTGGAAACCAGTGGAAGGCATCCAGGCAGCCACGTTTTAATCATGTTTTTGAAGAGGTAGAGAAAGCTGGGTTTGAGGAAATGTGTACACGTAGAGAGAGAGAAAAGTGAGAGACCAGGAGACGATGTGGCAGCCAAGAAGGGAAGAAAGCAAGATGGAGAAAATAGCTTCCTCAGTCTGAGTTAGCCTTTGGTTTTCAGTTTCTCAAGAGCCTTGAGATTACATAAAATATTCCTGATTCTTTAAAATGAATCTCCTCTTATTTAAGGCAGCCTGAGTGGGTTTCCATTTCTGGCAACCATGTGACTTTGAATCTCTGCCAAAATGAAATTAGCATTTATCTCATCTTTTTTGATGTGCAACCTAAAGTTTTCACCATGAATCTGAGAGAAAGGTAAACTGGCTATGAAATGATGTGGCCCATTTGTGGGATGGAGGAAAGGATTTGGGTTCTAGACTCATATAATCTGAATTTTAGCTACACTTTGCTACTTTTTGACTGTGTGACTTTGGAGAATCACTTATTCCGTGGGCTGACATTACAACATCCTTAAAATAAAAGTTGCTTCCTGTCTTAGTCCATTTTCTGCTGCTATAACGGAATATCTGTGACTGGGAAAGTTATAAAGAAGAGAAATTTGTTTGGTTCATGTTTCCAGAGGTGAAGTCCAGGAGCATCTGGTGAGGGCCATCATGCTGCATCCTCCTATGGTGGAAGGCTGAAGGGTAAGAGAGTATGCCTGAGAGAGCAAGAAGGTGCCAAACTCACTTTTATAACAACCCACTCTCACAATAACTATTCTACACCCAAGATAACAACATTAATCCATTCATGAGAGCAGAGCCCTCATGACCTACTCATCTCTACTTAGGCCCCACTTCCTAATACTGTTGCATTGGGGATTAAGTTTCCAACACAGGAACTTTGAGAAACACATTCAAACCATATCCCTCCCGGTTTGTAAAATACTATGTTTCAGTAACACTTACAGTGCAAACTGTATTAATGAACCTTGACAGTCTGTAACAATAGCCAGCATACAAATGGGGGCCATTTTTTGGATACACGGTTGGGTGAAAGGCAAACAGGTTAGCTGGTGCTTTGTAAAAGGTGATGTGATAGAAATATATATTTAAGCTTGCATATAGTAAATACTAAACATTTTTAGCAGCTGTTTTCAAGCCCATTGCTCGTCTCTTTACATACCTTTTCTTCCTAACATGATCATGACCATCATTTCCCTTAATAGTTAATTAATAAATATTCATTAAGATGACTTTGGTATGCCTAGCACTGTGAAAGTGAAAATGATGGAAAAATGATCCCCTATTAAGTGACCTCTGTGTGGCAGATCATGTAAGTTTTTCCAAATGTCTTATTTCATGTAATTTTCACAATGATTTTGCAAAGTAGGCATTTGTTCTTTTACAGATGAGGGAACTAAGACTCAGAAAGGCTAAGTGACTTGCAAGGTCACCCAGCTGGGAGATACTAATATGAGGACTGGATCCTGGGTTTCTAACTTCTACTATTCTGTACTCTGTGGTCGGAGTAAAGATGCAGCCCTGGCCCTCAAGAAGCATATATCTAGCCTAGGGCAGAGTCAGGTGGGTTGATGGATGGGAGTTCTTGGCAGAAACAAAACACAACCACCCAAGGAATAGCAGGAGAACAAAACCTGACTCTGAATCCAGTTAGTGTATTCCCATCACTACACTAGCTTAGAGAAGAGTCAAAGGGCATTGGATGATTCTCAAAGGACATCATGGAGGAGGAGGTCTAAGGGAACCTGGTCCAGTTATCTAACCTCTCCAAAACAGGGATCCCCATAGGTAAAATAAGAATAACAATATTTGTTCTTCTTTCTTCATGGTCATTTTGTGAGATCAAATCGCTTGAAGTGTGTTACAGAACTTTGAACTATCCAAGTGCTTTCTAAATGTGAGGGAATGATGTTATAAATAAGGATAGGTAGGATTTTATACTGCCAGAGAGAGAGAAAAAGAGAAGGAATTCTAGGAGGGGAGAAGAGCATAAGGACAGAGAGAAGAAGAATGACTTCAGGCCTCTCTTTCTTAATCTCTGAATCTCTTGATCTCCATATCTATCTAATTTCTATTTCCATTATGATTGCTATTTCTATCATCTCTAGAGAAACAGCTAATAGAAATATGCAGATCTAAATATACGAAAGAGTGAGCTAGGGAGAATGGGGGAAGGGAATGGATGAATGGGGGTAAAGAAACTGACTTGACTCCATAGAAAATTTCTAAATGAAACTCTAAATTGTCAACTATTAACGGCAGCACCTTACTTGATACAGAAAAGTATTTGAGCATGCAGTGGACATATGCCATTTTATTTGATTGCCCAGTATCCATGCCCTGTCTTATTTATGCAAAATATCCTATTATGTGTGGTTCTTTTTGGAAAACTGAAGGAGGTTGTCAAAACAGATCCTGAGACAGATGTTTGCCTGCAGGTGGTTCGCTGGGGAGTACTCTTAGGAACAACACAGGTAGGGGAGTGAGGAAAGCTGGATGGGGCAGAGGGTGAAGTTGAACTGTAATGTAGTTTGCATGAAGACCTTAGTCAACTCCACAAGGAGCTCTGAGACTAAGATGGCTCTTCAGAGATATCCCAAATTGAGGCGCAGTTTGCAGGCTTTTGTATTCCTTTATCAACTCTCAGAGGCATTAGAACCAAAGGGGAATCCATCTTCAGTGAGGGCTAGGAAAAATGAGGCTGGGGCTTGCGGGAATGCATTCCCAGAAAGTTAGGTATTCCTAGCCTCTAGATGTTTATGATCAAGGGAACAGATTGATAACATTTACTAAACAGACCCAGACTCAGGAATGTCCTGATATCCCAATATCTTGAGAACAGAAGCATTCCTAATTTTGCTTTAAAGATAATAATATCGATTCTTGCAAAATATAGTAATAAAATAAATTCTTTATCACAAACCCTTGTAGCAGAGCACTTATCCCCATGACTTTTTGTTGTTGTTGTTGTTATCATGTATATAAACAAGCATTGTACCTAGACTGGGCGTGTTCTTCCTGCTACTATCGGGAACGCCCTACTCTGTCTATGGAGCAGCTATTCTTTCATCACTTTGCTTTCTTAATAAATTTGCTTTCGCTTTGCACTGTGGACTCGCCCTGAATTCTTTCTTGCATGAGATCCAAGAACCTCCTCTTGGGGTCTGGATCAGGACCCCTTTCCAGTAACATACCCAGGCATTGAATGCAGGCTGCCCCCAGTAGAGAGTGTACTCTTGGGTGAGGCAGCTCCTCCCAGTGGAGGACAATTCCAGGGGAGGGATTTATCTGGGAGCCATCAGCAGGCAATATCCCCAGCAGCTGGGGGAATTGAAAGCCTGGGTCTTGAGAGATCTGTCAGTGTACCACAGCATCCCCACCAAGGGTCAGCTTCCCCTTCTCCATGTTGCCTGCCTGCTGGGTCAGGTGCACATGAGCTAGGTTTGGCCCATCAGATCCTCTCACCAAGGACTTTATCTTGAGTAGATGACACTAAGATGAAGGATCCAATGACATTCACTTAGGCAGCAGTAGTAGGCACGGTTATCTTTTGAGTTTTGTGGCAGTAGTAGTTGGCCAAAATATTCCTGAAACACAGCTTTTGCCAGTGTCCTGTGGTTCCTTAATATTTTCTAATCCTTGGTCTTAAATCTCTGGTTGATGCTGTGAGTCTTTTCTTTCTTTCTAGTAAACTCCATTTTATCTTTAGACATTGAAGCTTGGTTTTGGTTTCTTAAAACTAAGGAACTCTGATAAAGGGAATAAATGACAAAAGAGAAAAGGAAAGAACATTAAATTCTAGAATAATGCTTTTTATCTATGCTAGTATGAGTACAAAGAAGGTATCATACCTTTTAATAGAATATGACAGTGGTAATAGTAATTTGATTGTTGTTTTCCTTCAAGAGTTTCATTTTTTAACCCCAGAGAAGGATATATATATACATATACAGAATCTTACCTCTTTTGACAGCAGTTTGGCAAAGAGATACTCTCCATTATATATACTTCTTTTGCATCATATTCTCAAGCTTGTTTGTAAAAGTGAATGAGTTTGCAGAAGGCAGATCTCACTAAACAGGTTAATTAGTTGAGAAAAATGAGAAGCCACTACTGGGCATTTTAAAATCATCTACAGGGCCAAGGTGGGTGAAGTCAATTAAGAAGTACACAAATTCGCTAAGACTATGGTGGCAATTCTTTTAAGGCCCCTTTGTATAATGCAGAGTTCAAGGCTGAAGAGTGTGTGTGCAGAACATAAGGTAAGATGGAGATGCCAGTAAGCTGTGCAGCAGATACCCAGAGGCAACAACCTCCAGAAATCATTCCAAGAAGTGGAACAGGAGGGTGAGAAGTAGGAAGGTAGTTTAAGTATTAATGACAGCATGTTTAGGGTGTTGAAATCTTTGACTAATGGCTTAATAAATCATGGATTAATAGTGAGATTTCCAGTGGGAAAATCAAAGTTCTCAACCAATTTACTTACATGTAGATAGAGTGTTCCCTGGGTTAGGTCATTAAAACTTCGTCAGAATGTACTTAGTAAAGCAAGTGGTACTAAATATGAGGCTAAATTGCCTTGCCTTGTTGACCGGATTGAAAGCAAATCAGCTCAAGTGGGTTCCTGCCATCCCTTTTGGAGCGTGCCAGCTGACAGAGGAAATGGATCCCAGCGGGAGCAGATTTCTGAGTATTTAATCTCCCATTGCTACTGTAGCAGCATCCACAGGCTTGAGATGGCTAGGGTAAAAACTGAGATTTGTTGGTCTCTTTGAAACAAGGGAATGAGGAGGAAACCCTAGAAGAAGGTACTAAGCTTTCTCTTTTGGGGAGGTGGTGTTGCAAGATGTTGGGTTTTGGAGGAGGAAACACATGTTCTTTGGGATGGGTGGTCAGAGAAAGGCTCATTTACGAGGTCATATCTAGGTTGTGACCAGTAAGATCAGAAGGAGGAAGCCATAGAAGGACACCAAGAGTGAGAGTGGGAGAAGTGAGGAAGGATGTTCCAGGAAGAAGAGACAGAGCATTGCAAATACTCTGGGGGAGGAAAGAGCTTGGAATCTTTGAGGAAGTGAAGGGTGGCCAATGTGGCTGGGATTAGAGGGTGAAGATTATGGTGGGGAGTGGGGTATTTGGTACCGAGATGCAGGTAGAGAGATAGGAAGGGGCCCATTATTTTGGCCAGCTGGATCATGATATTATACAAAGCTGGGATTTTGTTTGACGTGCAACAGGAAGCCATGGAGGAGTTTTAAGGCAAGGAGTGACATGATCAAATTTCTATTTATAAGATGCCACTGTGGCTTCTACAAGGCGAATATGTTGGAGGAAAACAAAAATGAAATCAGGCAAAGTAGTAAAGAGGCAATTATGAAAGTGTAGGGGAGATGTGGTAAGCGTTTGATCTAGGGAGGTGGCCAGTGGTGGTCAATAGAAGCGGACGGATTAAGGGTATAATTAGGAGGCAGAAAAAGAGGATTTAGTGATGAACTGGCTGGAGGAGAGGGATCATTAGAATGAGATAAATCTAGGATAACACCCACATTTCTGTCTTGAGCTACTACTGGTATGTAGCAGTCATTTTCTGGCTTGCCTTCTAGCCATTGGCCCCGTTTTTAAATTCTGCAATTTTATTCCCTTCACCTCTTGCTAAGTCAAGGTCTCAGGCACTGCTCTTCTTGTCACCCTCATGCCTGCTTGGTGGTCAGAGAAAAAAAAAACAGCTCCTCTCCTGAGTGAGTTGTGTCTCTTGTCAATAGAATTAAAAAACAGAGCTCCTTCTTGGGTATCAGCACCATGCCACTAGCCTCTCTCGCATGCAGTGCTGGATCCTTGAGTGATTTAGAATCAGCGTTTCCTACTCAGCCTTGATATGAATGCGTTGCCTGTTGATTATCTCAGACACAACTTATTACTCTGAATTTAAGACTCCTTCAGCGCTGTTTCAATTAATGTGGTGGTGAGAGTGAGCATTAGAATGGCCAAGCACAGCCAGGATTTAATTGATTTAATTTGCATATCTCATTCTGAAAGAATTATATGTTGTAAATTCACCCACTGGCAGGACCTGACCACTGCTACCTTCTTTGTGAATACAAAATTAGCTTCCCTGAAGGTTTCCCTAACCCTGGTTGTCTTTAGATCACTTAAGACTTTTAATGTTTGTTCCATCTTTTTAGAGAAGAGTACAGAACCCTCTTGGGAAATAAATGCCAGTTTGGGGGAAGGCTGTGAGTATGACTACATTGCTTATAAGAGGAGCATGTGCACTGAGAATAGTGTCATTTTGGAGCCATCTGCAAGGGATCTTTTGGGGACTCTGGTTTTGAGAGCTGAAGTCAGAGCAGATGCTTCTCTGATGGAGACTAGGTTGGGAAAAGGAGTTATTGTATCTTTCTAGGCCAAGACACATTTCCCAGAAATCTTTCTGGGTATTGTTGGAAGTTTTATTATAAAAAATGTGTAAAAGACAAGCTAATGGAAATCTTATATTGCATACATACCTGTGTATGCAATATATTTAAATATGTTATACACATGAACACGCACACAAATAGCTATACATCTGGTAATCACCAAGTGTGCATCAGTACACCTGTATCAGTTGATGACATATTGAAATATTTTCATTGTACTTGGTAAATAGATGCTGCCCCTGAGTACCCCTCTGGCTACCTGCTGATCCCTCTGGGGCTCCCCTTGATCTGCTTGATGTGTCCAAGTGGAAACACTTGGCTCTTGAAGGATGCCTCCAGGCCTCTGTCCTGATTCTATAGCCAGAGTCCTTTCTGATGAGTCTGTGAATTTACAGTTTGTTAGCCATTTTGAATACCACCTGTGTGCATGTGTGTAAATGTTTGGGATTTGACCTCACGTTGAAATTTCTTTCATTAATTCATTCACACAGTGAGGCTGACGAGGCTGATTTCTTTCATTAATTCATTCGCACAGTGAGGCTTGCCTACTATATGCAAGATACTTTGCTAATTTCAGGGGATATGAAGTTGAGTTAAATAGTCCCTGTGCTCAAGGAGTTTAGTCCAGGAGTGGAGACTGACACATCAATGTATAAGTGTCATGACAGAGATAAGCAAACAGAATCACAGGATTGTTGGGGGCTCCTAATCCAGCATGGGATTATGGTGATATAAGTAGTCAGGGAAAACTCCTTGGAGGGAGGATAATTGAGCTGAGTCTTACAGGATGAGTGGGGATTACCCTTATGAAGGGTGGAGGTGAGGAGGGGATGGAGGTGAGGAAGGGTGTCCACTGAGATTCACTGGCAGGGAGTGTCCAGAGGGGTGGGAGAAGAGGGTGAGGCCAGAACAGGGAAGATCTGGCATATGCAATAATTGTTATTTTGTCTGCACAGCATTCTTTCTGCTAACAGAACATATCTCTTTCTTTTGGGTTACTCTACCTCTCCACTCTCAGACTGGTAGTTTGGAGGTGATGAGTCCCACTTCCTGTTATGCGGGTGGGTATGTAACCGAGGTCTGGGTAAATGTATCCTCTGTTGCTTTGGCACAGGGATTGGTCCCAAGATAGGCATGGACCCAAGTCAGTCTGGTAAGAATCAGCTCCAAGATATATGGTGGATACATTGGAAAAAAGGAACCCTCTCTTTTTCTGCTGATAGGGCTAAGCCCCTGTTGGCCAACTTGCTATTGTGAGGAGAACCAACCAACCAACCACCATTTTGGAAGGCAGAGTTGAGATATAACAAAAATAGATTACTGATAGATACATCTGAGCAATTGAATTCCACTGTGCCAAAGCCCATATACCCTGGGGTTTTTAAAATTATGTGAACAATACACTTTTCAGTTTAAGCCAAATCAAGGGCAGGGCCTAGAGTGTGCAAGTGAAGGAAACCCAGTGAGCTCATGTCATCCAGCAGAGTGAGCCACGAGGACTCTTGGGAACAGTGCAGACTAAGAAGTGAGTGGTTGCAGAGGACCTCACCAAGGATGCAAAGATGGAAATGTCAGAGAAATGGGAGGCGAACCCAGACAGTTTCTTGTACAGAGAGCTTTCTGACAACTTGAATATAGCTTTTCCTCTTAAGTATGCCTGAGCAGAATCACGTTTGCATTCTGGCTTCTTGTTTCTGTTCAGATTGGTGCTATTCAGTCTATATAATCTGCATTTCACCATTTTATTTGCTTAAAAAACATTTTTTTAAAATCAGCACTTCAGAGGGAAGTGTCAGTGAGGCATTTTCCTTAACATCCCTGAATTTGAAGTAGTGGATTTTGATTTAAGAATGTTTATCAAAAAGCCCCCAAACCTATCTTAAAACACTGTACTCCCTCCCTCCTTAACTACTACAAGTTTGTCTGGGGACCACTTTATTTTGTCATTTGTACTTTGGATTTCATGGCAAGCTAACTTAATAATGTGGTAATATAAACAATAACAATATTAATCACTTATTCCATGCCCAAGAGTGTTCTAAGCTCTTTGTATGCAACTGGCCTGTGAGATGACCACCATTATAAACCCCGTTCTATTTTATTTTATTTTTTGCTTTTTTAATTAATCGACTTTATTTTTTTAGAGCAGTTTTATGTTTACAGAAAAAGTGAGCAGAAGGTACAGAGGGTTTCTATTTATCACCCGTAACCACAGTTTCCTATATTATTAACATCTTGCATTAATGTAGTAAATTTGTTATAGTTGATGAACTAATATCAATGCAATATTATTAACTAAAGCACATAGTTTATATTAAGATTCACTCTTTGTTGTACAGTTCTGTGAGTTTGTATAAAAGTATGATTCATATATCTACCATCATGTTATGGTACAAAATAGTTTCACTGCCCCCAAATTCTCCAATACTCCAACTATTCATTCCTCCCTCCCTCAACATGAATGCCTGGAAACCACTGGTCTTTCTATTGTCTCCATAGTTTTGCCTTTTCCAGAATGTCATATACTTGGCATTATCCAATATGTAGCCTTTTCACACTGGTTTCTTTCACTTAGTAATATGCATTTCATGTTCTTCTATATCTTTTCATGACTTTGTGGCTCATTTTTTTAATCACTAGAACATAGTCCATTGCATGGCTGTACAACAGTTTGCTTATGCATTCGTGTATTGAAGGACATCTCGGTTGCCTCGCAGTTTTGACAGTTATAAATAAAGCTGCTATAAATGTTCATTTACAAGTTTTTGTTTGGACATGAGCATTTATCTCATTTGGGCAAATACCAATGAGTGTGACTGTTGAATTGTAAGGTAAGTGCATATTTAGCTTTGTAAGAAACTACCAAACTCTTCCAAAGCAGTTGTGCCATTTTGCGTTCTCACCGACCATGAATGAGGTTTCCTGTTGTTCCACATTCTTGCCAGCATTTGGTGTCAATATCGTGGATTTTAGCCATTCTATATGGTAGTGATATCTTGATATTGTTTTAATTTGCATTTCCCTGGTAACATATAATGTCGAGCACCTATTCAGATGCTTATTTGCCATCTGTATATCTTCTTTGGTGATGTATCTGCTCAGACCTCTTGCCCATTTTTTAATTGGGTTGTGTATTTTCTCATTGTTGAATCTTAAGAGTTACATTTTTAAGAGGTATCTAATTTATCAAATTTGTGGGCATAGAGTTCTTCCTAATATTTATTATCCTTTTAATATCCATTAAATCAGTAGTGATGGCCTCTCTCATTTCTGATATTAGTAATTTTTATCTTCTTTCATTTATCCTTAGCCTGGCCAGAGGTTTAACATCCTATTGATCTTTTCAAAGAACAAGCTTTTGATTTCATCATTTTTCTCTATTGGTTTCTTATTTTAAATTCCATTGATTTCTTCTCTGATGTTTAGTATTTCTTTTCTTCTGCTTACTTTGGATTTAAATTGTTGTTCTTTTGCTACTTTCCTAAGGTGAAGCTTAGATTATTGATTTTAGATCTTTCTTCTTTTCTAATATTTGCATTCAATGCTACAAATTTCCCTTTGAGCAGTTCCTTTGCTGCATTCACCAAATTTTTATAAGTTTAAAATTTTTTTTTTTAGGTTTGGGGGTACATGTGAAGGTTTGTTACACAGGTAAACACTTGTCACTGGAGATTGTTATACGTATTATTTCATCACCCAGATATTAAGCTCAGTACCCAATAGTTATCTTTTCTGCTCCTCTCCCTCCTCCCACCCTCCACCCTCAAGTAGACCCCAGTGTCTATTGTTTACTTCTTTGTGTTCATAAGTTCTTATCATTTAGCTCCCACTTATAAGTGAGAACATGCAGTTTTAGTTTTCTGTTCCTGCATTAGTTTACTAAGGGTAATAGCCTCCAGCTCCATCTATGTTCCCTCAAAAGATGTGATCTTGTTCTTTTTTATGGATGCATAGCATTCCATGGGGTATATGTACCACATTTTCTTTATCCAATCAGACATCGATGGGCATTTAGGTTAATTCCATGTCTTTGCTATTGTGGATAGTGCTGCAGTGAACATTTGTGTGCACGTGTCTTTAAGGTAGAATGATTTGTATTCCTCTGGATACATACCCAGTAATGGAATTGCTGGGTTGAATGGTAGTTCTTCTTTTAGCTCTTCGAGGAATTGCCATACTGCTTTCCACAATGGTTGAACTAATTTACCCTCCCACCGACAGTGTATAAATGTCCCTTTTCTCTGTAACCTTGCCAGTATCTGTCACTTTTTGAGTTTTTACATGATAGCCATTTTGACTGGTGTGAGATGGTATCTCATTGTGATAAACTCCATTTTAAAGATGAGAAAACTGAGGTTTAGAGAGACTGAAACATTACCAACTCATACAACTTAGTGAGTGACAATGCTGGGCATAAAGTTTACCTTTATTCCATTTTTGTGAGGAAAATATTTTTTCTATTACAGACATCCATAAGAAAACAACTAACCTTAAAGGCCTAGATTTTTAAGTTTTCTGAAATTTGTGTTATATGACTTTTAACTTGCTAGTCCTTTTACTGTGTCTCACTGCTCTGAGTATCATCTCCTTGTCAATAATTTACAGGACCTCTCGATAACAACAAATAGTAATGCTCTCTTTTTTCTATGCAAATGTGATGACGTGCCTGTCTAGCTGTTCCCCCACCTGTTAAAAATTACATGAACCATTTCATGTGATTTCCAAAACATCGCAACTGATATTTTATCTTTGGTTATTTAATAAATATAATCAACACTACAACCTTTAGCATTTTGTGGAAACTACTCTAATTTCTCAGCAATAATGAATTCATCTACCAGAGGAACAGCTTTGGGGGACTCTATTTCTTGTAGAACAGAATGAAAAATTTTGCCCATAAAGCAAAACCAGAAAATCTGGGACTTCCCTTGGTGCTATTTCATGATTTTTCACTGCTCAAATGGCTTTAAGCTCTGTGATTGTCATCCCTCAGTGTCATAGCAGAAGCAAATAATTTCTCAAGTGACTGTTCAGAGATCTAGGCTTAGTCCAGGTCTGATCTTTGATGAATACTAAAAGTAGGCATGGCTTTCTCTGGAGGAGCATTTTTTTGCAAAATACCAAAGCAAAACATACACAAGATGGTGAAATTTCCTATATTTTTAAACCTTAAATTCTTTGTAAAACATGTTTGAATGAAGTCTCCTACTTACTTTTATTGTTTTATTTTTGCTCACTGAGCAGAAATTGTTTTTATCCCAATCATCTTTTCTGTTCTGCCAGATAAAAATGAAATATGATCATATATACACAAACAAAGCTTCCTGAGAGAATCATTCCAGAATCTCTCAGCTTATTAGCAGTGAGGAGGAAACAGAGCAGTTGTCAGAAATGAAGTCATTCCTAGCAGCTGCCTCACATGTGAGAATTGCCTGTCTCACCATGAAAAGGCTGCTCCTTGACAACAGCGTTTTAGTCGCTGTTTTGTTTGAGGGAAGACCAAAGTTTTGGTTATTATGTGTATTAGTCTATTTTCACGCTGCTAATGAAGACATACCCGAGACTGGGTAATTTATAAAGGAAAGAGGTTTAATGGACTTATAGTTCCATATGGCTGGCGAGGCCTCATAATCATGACAGAAGGCAAAAGAGAAGTAAAGGCACATCTTACACGGCAGCAGGCAAGAGAGCGTGTGCAGGGGAACTTCCCTTTATAAAACCATCAGATCTCATGAGACTTATTCGCTATCACAAGAACAGCATGGGAAAGACCCGCCCCCATAATTCAATTACCTCCCACTGGATCCCTCCCACAACAGATGGGAATTATGGGAGCTACAATTCAAGATGAGATTTGGGTAGGGACACAGCCAAACCATATCATTAAGTTTTTCAAAACGGTTCATCCCTTGAGTGTATCCAGACTGATTTTCTACCACTTTGGATAAAATTGTTGGGACATTCTATACAACTCTCTAATGTTTTGTTGTTTCGCTCTATAATCTGAGTTGGAGTGGGTTTGAAACGCTATCTCTGTATCCCAGAAAAGTAAAATGCCCCTGGATTATGGCAGATTTTGTAATTTGGACCAACCCTCCCACTGATGACAAACCAGAAAGCTGGACAAAATATCATCTATTAAAAAATCTGTTTTAAGGCTTTAGGGAACTAACTAGGTTGTGAGGAATTATTGAGCCCAGATGTAAGAAATAGAAATACTCAAGAGAGGCGCAATAACATTTTTGGCTGCTGTAACCCTGGGTGGGCTTGCAGATTCCAGAAGAGGCAGCTGAGACTGGAGCAGCACTTTCAACAGCCTAATGGAGTTGGAAGTAGGTGGCAAAAGTTAGAGTTCAGGACCCGCTTATGGTAGAAACCTAGTAAGAGCTCTACACATTGAAGTGGGAATGTAAAAGCCTGCTCCTTAATTAGAAAGTGTGTACCAGAAGCAAAACTGTATTCTTAGAGTCCGCATCTTTGGATTATCTGGGTGGTTCCTGAAATCAGATAGATATTATTCCAGATTTTTAATGCCTCTAGTTGCCTGACAAAAATAAATAAAAAATACTCCTTAGAAGAAAATAGCATGATTTGAGTTCAAATTATTTCTACAAACACTTTTTAAAATGCATTTATAGGCACACAGCTCACAGATAGTCAGGCACATAAGACTACACATTGAGTGAACAGCTGGCACGAGATAGGCCCCACCCAGATGTTGGAAAGTTCAAAAACATTTAAAAATAACTGTGCTTAGAAAATTAAAATATTTTGTGAGAAAATTGGAAAAATGACACAATGTATTTTAAAATAAAATAGAAATACAGAAATTGAAAATAGCAATAACCAAAATTAACATCTTAAGAGATGAGTTTAACAGTTGATTATAAAGAAGAAGAGAGAATTATAGAACTGTAAGGTGTCAAAAATAAAAAGAAAACGGTATCTCAAAACTGCTGGGGGCCACAAATGATGGGATGAACTCATGGAAGGTATAGCCTGATTCTGCTAAGATGGATTCCATGAATCCATCATTTATAAAAAGGATTCAGAACAAAGTTTTATTTGTACAGCATTCTTCAGAAATTGTAGTGGATTACTGTGTTAGGATCCATACACTACCTGATTCAAATAGAAAGGGATTAAATATACAGAGATTTACGGGCTTACACAATCGTTGGAAAGACTAAGCAGACAGGCTGCAGGCTGGGCTTCCAAACTATCACAGAGGTGGTTTACCAAAAAAGTTCATCTTCTGTAATGATTAGGAAGCCACCACCACAGCTGGTGGCTCCAAGACTACATTGCCTTAGCCATGACCCTTAGTAGCAAATTAGGTTCCTGAGCTCTATTTCTTGCTACACATGAAGCTGGGACCACCTGTAAGGATCTCACAAGTGTATCCATGAATGCTCTTGCTAGAATAAGTAGTGTAAGCAGCTAGATTTTGCATGATTGTGTCTGTTGGCAGAGGCTGCCCGGTGTGAACCTGAGTTGGAGGGAGCCTTGAATGAGTAGTTTTTAGCTTCTTAGCCTCTAGCATCTGTAAGGCATACTACAAAGGGAGGAAATAAAGAGGCATGAGTCCATCTGCCGCACCTACCACATCTGTTGTTTGTGTTTGTCTGGCACCACATCATCCTGTTTCTTATGGAAACAAAACTTTTTAAAAATTTTTTTTTCCTGTAAGGGAATAATGCAGTCAATGGTACACAGTGACTCAGATCTACCAGTTAGACTAATCTGTCCCCTAGACACTGTAATTGGTTTATAGATGTGCCATTGATCCATTTTGGTTCTGTAAGACTCGTCCCCAAGGCTCCTCTGCCAAACCTATGAAAAGAGACTTGTTCTTACTACCAAGAATCCTAAACATGCAGGCTATGAATGTGGGCTGCTGTTGGTGGTTTCCCACCATGAATCGAGGGCATATTTGAAAGTGAAATGAAGTAGATTCCAGAAGAGAAAAGAAATGGGAGTGGGGAGTGTTCCTTTGATTTTGCTTGAACCCTGGGTCAAACTGTGCCTAATCCTGTTCCCCTTTTGATTCCTCAGTTATATGATCCTACAGATTCTCTTTCACTTTTTCTAGTATGAGTTGGGTTTCTGTCACCTGCGATATAGAGTTCTGATTAGGAATTATGTGAACTAATGTATTTTGATATGCACCATCTTTACAGCTGGAAAACATTGCTCTTTGTAAAAATGACGTAAAGATTGTGGCATCTTATTTCCCATAGAAATCTACATTGTACTGGTCAGAGGTCTGTGGGAGGGATTCTGAGAGGTTCCCTTCAGGCCTATCCTGGACCTCCCTGTGGGTGGGAGTCTGAACAATCCAGCCCTTTGTGGTAGTAAAGTATTTGGCAAGTGAGGTTGTGCCATTTAAAACTGGGGTGACCGGACCAGCAATAAGCCTTACATTATATCTTGTACTTGTCTCAGGAGTCTTCTCAAGAATTCAGCTATTTTGATATAAGGCTTGTTTCTGCATTCGTTCATTTATTCATTCAACATTTTGGAGTCTCCACTTTGTAGCTTAGGGCAATTAAGTTTCAAAGAAATGGCTATCCAACTCCACTGTTTACAAACTTCTAGTGGCTCCATGCTGCCTGGGCAAAATGGCCAATATCTAGATCCTTCTGCATCCAAGCCCGACCTGCATTTGCAGTGATAACTTGGCCTGCGTCTTTCTAGAGGGTCCATGTGGCAGGTGCTTTGTGATATTCACCTCTATGTGGCAGGCGCTTTGTGATATTCACCTCTGTGTGGCAGGTGCTTTGTGATGTTCACCTCTATGTGGCAGGTGCTCTGTGATATTACCTTTATGTGGCAGGCACTGTGATATCTACTTCTATGTGGCAGGCACTGTGATATTCACCTCTATGTGGCAAGTACTTTGATATCCACCTCTATATGGCAAGTGCTCTGTGATAGTCACCTTTATGTGGCAGGCACTTGGATATTCACCTCTATGTGCAGGCACTGTGATATTCGCCTCTATGTGGAAGGTGCTCTGTGATATTCACCTCTATGTGGCAGGCACTTGGATATTCACCTCTATGTGGCAGGCACTGTAATATTCACTTCTATGTGGCAGGTGCTGTGATATTCACCTCTATGTGGCAGGCACTGTGATATTCACCTCTATGTGGCAGGCGCTCTGTGATATTCACTTCTATGTGGCAGGCGCTCTGTGATATTCACCTCTATGTGAAAGGTGCTCTGTGATAGTCACCTGTATGTAGCAGGCACTGTGATATTCACTGATATGTGGCAGGTGCTATGATATTCACCTCTACGTGGCAGGTGCTCTGTGATATTCACCTCTACGTGGCAGGCACTGTGATATTCACCGATACATGGCAGGCGCTGTGATATTCACCTCTACGTGACGGAGTCTGTGATATTCACCTCTACATGGCAGGTGCTCTGTGATATTCACCTCTACGTGGCAGGTGCTCTGTAATATTCACCTCTACGTGGCAGTTGCTCTGTGATATTCACCTCTACGTGGCAGGCGCTGTGCTATTCACCTCTACGTGGCAGGCGCTGTGCTATTCACCTCTACGTGGCAGGCATTGTAATATTCACCTCTATGTGGCAGGCATTGTAATATTCACCTCTATGTGGCAGGCGCTCTGTGATATTCATCTTTATGTGGCAGGTGCTCTGTGATAGTCACCTCTCTCCTAAGGAGCCACAATTCCCACCCACGCCCCCACTCCCTTGCTTACGTGACTCTCTTGGATATTGATGCATTTTCTTGCCTATTCATTTTTCATAATTTGAATCAGGTGGCACTGATTTCAGGCCCTGATCTTTACATTAAGATCAACCTTTCCTTTGTGCTCCCAATGTATTTTTTTCATGTCACTCTTGTTAGATTTATCACATCCCAATGATGTTATTTTATTCTTGTTTTTTCCTTTATTACCCTGTAAACTACTAAAAACTAAATGTAGTTCCTCATTCACCCTTTTATCTTCAGTGCTCAAAACAAATTAACTGGGTCAATTCCTCATTCCTCAATTATACACTTTTATAGCATCACTTATTTCTTTGTAATATTTGTCAAGATTGGAATTTTATAGTTGTTTTTTTGAGTTTTGGATTAATTTGTGTCTTCTTTACCAGATCAAAAGCCTAAAAGGGGTAGGGTCATGACTAATTTTGCTTGCCAACATATTCCTCCTGCCTAGTGTAGTCCCTGACACACAGTAGGTGCTAAACACATTTATTGAGTAGATGAGTGAAATCTTTGTTGAATAAATGGATGGATGATAGATAACAGACTGTGTTAATCCCCTTCAGGAATACTAGTGGTTTAAAAAGAGTAGCCTAGAGGAGTTTTCTTCTAATGGAAAGGACCAGTAATGTCACTATTAGTGGAATTTCAGGCACCATAAGACCCTGGGTGATTTAAAAACAATGTTTAAATTTCTATCTTACAGAAAAGTTGAAGAAAGAGTACAAAGATTTTTTCCCCCTGTAAGTTGCAAACAGTCCCCAATCATCCTCCCATACTTGAGTATATCTGATCTAAAGGAGACTATTCCCCTATATAATATCAGGAATTCTCCTATATAATATCAATATCAGGAAATTGACATTAATAAATGACTATCATTTAATCCACAGGCCCCACTCAGCTTTTGTCAATTGTTGCAATAATGTCTTTTTTTTCCCCAGTCATCAGACTACAAATTTATTTACTTTCCTTTTTAAATTTTAAATTCAGGGGTATGTGTATGGTTTTGCTGCATGTTGCATGATGCTGAGATTTGAGCTTCTAAAGCTCCTGTTGCCCAAGTAGTAAACATGGTACCCAATAGGTAGTTTTTCAAGCCTTGCCATCCTCTCTTCCTCCCCGCTTTTGGAATCCTCCGTGTTTGTTGTTCACATCTTTGTTTTTGTGTGCACCCAATGTTTAGTTCCCAGTTATAAGTGAGAACATGTGGTATTTGGTTTTCTGTTTTTGCATTAATTCACTTAGGATAACAGCCTCCAGCTGCATCCATTTTGCTGCAAAGGACAAGATTTTGTTCTTTTTTTTTGGCTATGTAGTGTTCCATGGTGTATAGGTACCACATTTTCTTTATCCAGTCTACCATTGATGGGCACCTGGGTTGATTCCATATTTTGGCTATTGTGAATAGTGCTGCAACAAACATAGAAATAAGGTCACGTGTCTTTTTGGCAGAATGATTTATTTTCCTTTGGCTATATACTCAGTAATGGGATTGCTGGGTCCAATGGTAATTCTATTTTTAGTTCTTTGAGAAATCTCCAAGCTGCTTTCCACAGGGGCTGAACTAATTTGCATTCCCACCAGCAGCATGTAAAGTGTTCCATTTTCTCCTCAACCTTGCCAACATCTATTTCTGACTTTTTAAAAATAGCCATTCTGACTGGTGTGAGATGGTATCTCATTGTGGTTTTGATTTGCATCTTTCTGGTGATTAGTGGTGTTGAGGATTTTTTTTTTTTTTTGTATATTTGTTGGCTGCTTGTATATCTTTTGAGAAATGTCTTTTTTTTTCAACTTCTTTTTTTTATTATACTTTATGTTTTAGGGTACATGTGCACAACGTGCAGGTTAGTCACATATGTATACATGTGCCACGTTGGTGTGCTGCATGCATTAACTCGTCATTTAATATTAGGTATATCTCCTAAAGCTATCCCTCCCCTCTCCCCACACCCCACAACACACCCTGGTGTGTGATGTTCCCCTTCCTGTGTCCATGTGTTCTCATTGTTCAATTCCCACCTATCAATGAGAACACGCGGTGTTTGGTTTTTTGTCCTTCTGATAGTTTGCTCAGAATGATGGTTTCCAGCTTCATCCATGTCCCTACAAAGGACATGAACTCATCATTTTTTATGGCTGCATAGTATTCCATGGTGTATATGTGCCACATTTTCTTAATCCAGTCTATCATAGTTGGACATTTGGCTTGGTTCCAAGTCTTTGCTATTGTGAATAGTGCCGCAATAAACTTACGTGTGCATGTGTCTTCACAGCAGCATGATTTATAATCCTTTGGGTATATACCCAGTAATGGGATGGCTGGGTCAAATAGTATTTCCAGTTCAAGATCCCTGAGGAATCGCCACACTGACTTCCACAATGGTTGAACTACTTTACAGTCCCACCAACAGTGTAAAAGTGTTCCTATTTCTCCACATCCTCTCCAGCACCTGTTGTTTCCTGACTTTTTAATGATTGCCATTCTAACTGGTGTGAGATGATATCTCAATGTGGTTTTGATTTGCATTTCTCTGATGGCCAGTGATGATGAGCATTTTTTCATGTGTCTGTTGGCTGCATAAATGTCTTCTTTTGAGAAGTGTCTGTTCATAGCCTTCACCCACTTGTTGATGGGGTTGTTTGTTTTTTTCTTGTAAATTTGTTTGAGTTCATCTTTTATGTCTTTTGTCCACTTTTTGATGGGTTATTTTTTCTTGCTGATTTATGTTCCTTATAGATTATAGATATTAGTCCTTTGTTGGATGGATAATTTGCAAATATTTTCTCATTCTGTAGTTTGTTTACTCTGTTAATAGTTGACGTGGCTGTACAGAGCTCCTTAATTAGGTCCCAGTTAACAATTTTTATTTTTGCTGCATTTGCTTTTCAGGACTTAGTCATAAATTATTTGCCTAGGCCAATGTCTATAAGGGTATTTCCTAGGTTTTCTCCTAGGATTTGGGTAGTTTGAGGTCTTACATTTAAGTCTTTAATCCATCCTGAGTTAATTTTTGTATATAGTGAGGGATAGGGGTCCAGTTTCATTCTTCTGCATATGGTTAGCCAGTTTTCTCAGCACTGTTTATTGAATGGAGTGTCCTTTCCTGTGTTGATAAAAATAAACAATGCAGAAAGAATATCCTATTCAAGAAGTAGGGTAGCCTTTATTTCAGTGGTTTTTATTCTGTTCCTTTGGTCTATGTATCTATTTTTGTACCAGTACCATGCTGTTTTGTTTACTGTAGACTTATAGTATATTTGAAGCTGTATATAGTATATTTTGATATTTAATATCATGCCTCTGGTTTTTTTATTTTTGCCTAGGATTGCCTTGGCTATTCAGGCTCTTTTATGGTTCCATATGAATTTTAGAATAGTTTTTTTCTAATTCTGTGAAAAATAACGTTGGTAATTTGACAGGAATAGCATTGAATCTGTAGATTGCTTTGGGCAGTATGGACATTTTAACAACATTGTTTCTTTGAATCCGTGAGCATGGAATGCTTTTTCATTTGTTTGTGTCATCTATGATTTCTTTTAGCAGTGTTTTGTAGTTCTCCTTGTGGAGATCTTTCACTTCCTTGGTTAGACGTATTCCTAGTTATTTTATTTTTTGTGTGGCTCCAATAATGTCTTCGTAGCAAAAGGATTATCCAATAAAGAGTATTACTGAAAAAATTGATGAAACTTGATCTAATCCTGGATCACATGGTACATTGGTTGTCATATCTCTCTTAAGTCTTCAATCTGGAAAAGTTCCGTAGTCTTTCCTTGGCTTTCATAAGCTGGAGACATTTTTGAATATTACACTTCATTTACTTTGTAAAGTTTCCCTTGATTTGTGTTTGCCTGATGTTTTCTCATGATTAGATTCAGTTCATGCCTCATTGGCAGGACTATCACAGAAAGCAGTGCTGTGTTCTTTTCATTGCTTCCTATTACAAGGGAAGTTTACTTTGATCAGTGGTTTCTTCACTGTAAAGTTTTTCTTTTTCTTCCCTTTATAATTAAGTATTTTTTTAAGGAAAGAGACTTTGAGGTTATGTAAATATTTCACTTCTCACCAAACTTTCAGTGAAGGAGATATATTTGAGCAAAGAATCCTTTCTGGCATTCTTAGATGCAGTTTTACCGTTAGACTTAGGCAAGAGGGACTCCTTGCTATGGGTGAGCCCTTAATTTAAAGGAACCTCATCTCCTTTTCCCTTCCCTTCCCTTCCCTTCCCTTCCCTTCCCTTCCCTTCCCTTCCCTTCCCTTCCCTTCCCTTCCCTCCCCTCCCCTCCCCTCCCCTCCCCTTCCCTCCCCTCCGCTTCCCTTCCCTTCCCTGCCCTTCCTTACCCTTCCTTTCCCTTCCCTTCCTCTCTCATACACACACAGAACTTCTTAATTTAGGTCCCAGTTATCAATTTTTATTTTTGTTGCACACACACACACACACACACACTATTAGTATATATGAGTACATCTGTCATTTATGACCCAGTGCTCAGCTCTGCTACAGGGGGAGTTGTAATGCTAAACATCAACTGCCATGACTAGCACCTCTCAGGTCTCAGAGAACCACTTCACAACTTCTCTTGCCCAAGATTCCTGAAGCAAAAGATGACTGAATCTGAACGTCACTGAACCTGGAGCTTTGTGGATTGTGCGACTGCCGACATCATGGACACTGCTCCATGGTACGGGAGGGCTTAAGTGACAGAAGGTAAGACAAAAGTAAGAAAACAGATATATTATTTAACATGTAAAATTCTTCCTTTTGGATAACATAAATGCAAGAATAGATTTTTGCGTAACAAGAATCTTGTTTTAAGGCTCCTTATGAGTCAGCTGTGGATTTGCAACAGTCACATAGGGCAGCTAAGGGATAATGTACAATATTAAACAATTTTCAATTTATTTAGTTCTAGATAAAATATGAATGAAGCATAATACCAATTCCTTGCACACTTCAATAGTAAGCATTAGAATTGTGCGTAGTTTTATTTCTACACACTTAATGAGATTTACTAGAAATATTAAACATTTAATAAGGATTTTTAAAAATTAAATAAAATATTTGTTTCATTTAGTGTTGATTTAAAATTTGAATACTCCATTAATTATTTTACATTTTGTCTTTTAATTTTAGTAGACAATTTAAAACATTTTAGAAGACAAAATGTGAAGGCAATAATTTAAGTAATATTAAATAGTTTATTAAATAATGTATAATAGACATAAAAATGATAAAACATTAAGTAATATTTAAATAATTCTTTTTACCTTGTTACATTTACTTTAATGTAACTTTTGAATAAAAATATTATCAAATTTTGTGTATTGTGAATATAATTTACATTTTATCTAGAATCCTTTAAATTATTATTGTTAATAGAACATAGATTATGTGAAAATCTTGATTGTAATATTAATGAAATGATTATAAAAGTGATTCTGTGGAAATAAGGGCAAGAAAAGTAAAGCTTATGGGATAGATAGGTAACAATTTATGACTGTGTATGGCTTTATTTTATTACTCATTCAAATGCTGCTGGCCCACTTACAGAATACCCAGAGCTGTACAATAATCTTTTCATTCAGTCATCTTTGATATATTATTGATTTTTGGTCACTTAAAAGCCATGGTTTTACATATTTTCCATTTCGTCTTTGTGGAAAAAATAGTCATCAAGGTAGGGAGACAGAACACATTTTATTTAACAGTTTTTAATCCTGATTTATAAAATAGACATACAGCTTATGGGCTTCCATTTGAATTCTTATCCCAGGCTCTGCAAATGTTATGGGTGGGCTTTCTCAGACCCCCTACCCACCCCACCACTTATGTAACTACCTAGATTTATGATGATCCTGAACTCTGTCATATTATTTTCAAATTCTGTGCATCAGATAGGATTGGATATTTTTGTCTGTAGAGTAGCCATTGGCATCTACTTCATCATCAGACAGCTTTGTGGACTATTAGGGGACTTCTGTGCACATTGCATCTTCTTTTGGGGAAGGTCTGACGGCCATTGACAGTTGAAGCTGAGCTTTAACAAGAAGGTTAATAAACTTCAAAAGTGAGTCCAGTGTTTTAGGGCCAGCTAGTATATCCTTTAATGCCCTCTCCATTGGTTGGCATGGATCTGCAGGATGGTTGATATGGTTTGGATGTTTGTCCCTGCCCAAATCCCATGTTTAATTGTAATCCCCAATGCTGGAGGTGGGGCCTGGGGGGAGATGTTTGAGTCATGGGAGCGGATCCCTCATGGTTTGGTCCTATCTTTGAGACAGTGAATGAGTTCACATGAGATCTGGTCATTTAAAACTATGTGGTACCTCCCCACCCCCCACTCTCTCCCTTGCTCCTGCTTTCACTCTGTGATGTGCCTGCTCCCTCTTCGCCCTCCTTCATGACTATAAGTCTCCTGAGGCCTCCCCAGACACAGATGCTGCTATGCTTCCTATACAGCCTGCAGAATCATGAGCCAATTAAAATACCTGAGACTGGCCAGGCATGGTCGCTCATGCCTGTAATCTCAGCACTTTGGGAGGCCGAGATGGGTGTATCACTTGAGGCCAGGAGTTCAAGACCAGCCTGGCCAACATGGTGAAATGCCATCTCTACAAAAAAATACAAAAATTAGCCACGTGTGGTGGTGCATGACTGTGGTCCCAGCTACTCAGGAGGCTGAGGCACAAGAATCACTTGAACTTAGGAAGGAGGTGGAGGTTGCAGTGAGCCCATATCATGCCACTGCACTCCAGCCTGGGTGACAGAGCAAGACTCTGTCTCCAAAACACAAACAAACAAAAAACCAACATCAACAACAAAAACCCTGAGACTGGGTAATTTATATAAATTTAATTAATATATAATTTATATTATTATTAGGCTCCAGAGTCCAAGCTCCTAATCTCTATTTTCTGCTGCATCAAAGAGCACATCAAAGAACAGTAGGTTCCAGGACAGGATTCATAAAGGAATTTATATAAATTATATATTAATTAAATTTATATAAATTACCCAGTCTCAGGTATCTTTTTTATAGCAATGCAAAAGCAGCCTAATACAACAGTGTTGTGTTTGTGCCCCACCTCCTCCTAGGAGGCCCTGTGGGATTGCAATTTCAGCAGTGCAGCCAGAAGGTTCAGTGTTCTCTCCCTTCTAGTAAGGGGCTAGTGGATGTTGAAAATTGTCTCCATTGTACCCTTCTCTCCACTTGTACTTTGATGGTATGTGAGGATTTTTTCTTTTCTTATCACAAAAGCAATACATGTTTATAGGAGGGGGAAAAAAAGATAGAAGAAAATAAAAACACCAAAAATTCCACCAGGCAGAGACAGCCTCTGATAACATATCTGTTTGTATCTTTAGAATCACTTGGGGAGCTTTTAAGGAATATCAGTGTCTGTTGCCCATTCTGAGAGGTTCTGATTCAAATGGTCTGGAGTGTGCAGGACTAGTTTTTTAAGGTCTAATGTGTAGCCATAGGTGAAAAACCACGGGTCTAGACATTTAGTGTATAAAATATATATTTTTACCAAAATGGACATTCTATAATACAGTTTTATTACCTGATCTTTATCATTTTATTACAAACATCTTTCTATAGAAGGATGAGAGAGCAAACCCATCTTTTTTAATGGCCTCACAGTATAATTTAATTTGCTTACTCACTTCTTTGTGGTTGGAAAGGCAGAATGTTTTCACCTGGGCTGGGGAAGGGGGTGGGGTGGGGAAGGTGTGGGTAAAAAAGGACCGAAATAACCACACTGGCATCAGAAAGCTCACAGATGCAGAGAAAACTAAGACAAGCTCGGCTTGGGTTATGACAGATGACACAAAGACTGGAATTGTTTGCTATAAAGCTATGGTTGTCAGTGGGAAAGTCTCCAAATAATTGCCTATTAGTCATAGATACACCTGGAAGTTTATTCCGTTACTTATTTCTCATTCATTCACTCAACACATACTGAGCATTACTTAGGGTGTAACACTGGGTATGCAAAGACAGATAAGATTTTGTCCTTTACTTCAAGGAATTTATAATCTAAGAGAAAGCACAGACAGATATACAAATAGCTACATGTATCTTTATTGAGCACTTAACTCTGTTCCAATCTCTCTTCAAACCATGTTCAGTAAATTTCCTCAATTTTCACCATTACCTAAATGAAATCAGTTGTATTATTATTATCCCCTCATGCAAATGAGGAGACTGAGGCACAGAGAGGTTACTTTGTCCATGGTTACATAGCCAGTAAGTGGTAGAACTAGGAATCAAGACAAGGCAGTCTGGCTCCAGAGTCCAAGCTCCGAATCTCTGTTTTCTGCTGCATCAAAGAGCACATCAAAGAACAGTAGGTTCCAGGACAGGATTCATAAAGGAAGAAGTGGTAAGCTGTAATGTGGGAAGGGAGTCGAAAAGAGGAGTTTCAGGAAAGACATTGGAACTCAAAAAATGATTTAATTTTTAAGAGAAAGTCCAACAAGGAGGGAGAATATGTAAATGCTTGGCATACCTACCCATAGTACTGTAACTGTGGTTTGTCAGAAATATTTTATTTTTTATTTGTCCTGTATCTGCTTACTGTGTCCCAATATTCCACGGGAGCTGCAAGAGGACCAACTGAGGTAGTCTGGTAGCCCTTCAAGTGTGGGTGGGCCCACAGATGTATCAGTTTCAAGTGAGACAATGGAACCACTGGGCTGAGGAGAAGGATGGAACACTTGCATTGGGAGTAAGGCCAACTCTGTGGCCTTCATCCAGGAGCAGATAAAAGTGCATCACCGTATTAGTCTGTTCTCATGCTGCTAATAGAGACATACCCGAGACTGGGTAATTTATAAAGAAAAAGAGGTTTAATGGATTCACAGTTCCACATGGCTGGGGAGGCCTCACAATCATGGCAGAAGGTGAAGAAAGAGCAAAGGCACGTCCTACATGGTGGCAGGCAAGAGAGAATGAGTGCCAGCAGGGGAAATGCCAGATGCTTATAAAACCATCACATCTCGTGAGACTCACTCATTATCATGGGAACAGCATAGGGAAAACCACCCCCGATGATTCAATTACCTCCACCTGGTCCCTCCCACGACACATGGGGATTATGGGAACTACAATTCAAGATGAGATTTGGGTGGAGACACAGCCAAACCATATCAACCACCAAGGAGGGAAGGTAGCATCATTCAAAGACCCTCCTCACAAGGGGAAGCTATTGAACCAAGTGCAGAAAAGGTAAGAATCAGGAGAAAATTTAACTTATGCTAGATCTGAGGTGAGTGCTCAAGGAGCTCTCATCAGTGAATTTATCTAGAGGGATATCTCGGAATGCCTACTGCTAAAATTCACATTGCTGTAGGTTCTCTGGCTAGCTGGAAGAGGATGCTGCTTAGGAAAATTCACTGTACCCATAAAGCAGAAAAAAGCTCAGAAATGGATCTTCCCAAAGGAAAAGAAAATCCCATTAGAAAACAGCCTATATCATACTGAATGGGCAAAACCTGGAAGCATTCCCTTTGAAAACCAGCACAAGACAAAGAAGTCCACTCTCACCACTCCTATTCAACACAGTATTGGAAGCTCTGGCCAGGACAATCAGGCAAGAGAAAGAAATAAAGGGTATTCAAATAGGAAGAGAGGAAGTCAAATTGTCTCTGTTTGCAGATGACATGATTTTATATTTAGAAAACCCCATCGTCTCAGCTCAAAATCTTCTTAAGCTGATAAGCAACTTCAGCAAAGTTTCAGGATACAAACTCAATGTGCATTCCTATACACAAGCATTCCTATACAGCAAGAACAAGCAGAGAGCCAAATCATGAGTGAACTCCCATTCACAATTGCTACAAAGAGAATAAAATACCTAGGCATACAACTTACAAGGGATGTGAAGGACCTCTTTAAGGAGAACTACAAACCACTGCTCAAGGAAATAAGAGAGGGCACAAACAAATGGAAAAACATTCCATGCTCATGGATAGGAAGAATCAATATCATGAAAATGGCCATAATGCCCAAAGCAATTTATAGATTCAATGCTATCCCCATCAAGCTATCATTGACTTTCTTCACAGAATTGGAAAAAATTTGAACTTCATATGGAACCAGAAAAGAGCCCACACAGCCAAGACAATCCTAAGCAAAGAGAACAATGCTGGAGGCATCATGCTACCTGCCTTAAAACTATACTCCAAGTCTACAGTAACCAAAACAGCATGGTACTGGTACTAAAACAGATACATAGATCAATGGAACAGAACACAGGCCTCAGAAATAACACCACACAGCTACAACTATCTGATCTTTGACAAACCTGACAAAAACAAGAATTGGAGAAAAGATTCCCTATTTAATAAATGGTGTTGGGAAAACTGGCTAGCCATATACAGAAAACTGAAACTGGACTCCTTCCTTACACCTTATACAAAAATCAACTCAAGATGAATTAAAGACTTAAATATAAGACCTAAAACCATAAAAATCCCAGAAGAATACTGGGCAATACCATTCAGGACATAGGCATGGGCAAAGACTTCATGACTAAAACACCAAAAGCAATGGCAACAAAAGCCAAAATTGACAAATGGGATCTAATTAAACAAAAGAGCTTCTGCACAGCAATAGAAACTATCACCTGAGTGAACATGCAACTTGCGGAATGGGAGAAAATGTTTGCAATCTATCCATCTGACAAAGGGCTAATATCCAGAATCTACAAAGAACTTAAACAAATTTACAAGAAATAAAACAACCCCATCAAAAAGTGGGCAAAGGATATGAACAGATACTTCTCAAAAGAAGATATTTATGCTGCCAACAAACATATGAAAAAAATGCTCATCATCACTGGTCATTAGAGAAATGTAAATCAAAACCACAATGAGATACCATCTCATGCCAGTTAGAATGGTGATCATTAAAAAGTCAGGAAACAACAGATGCTGGAGAGGATGTGGAGAAATAGGAACGCTTTTACACTGTTGGTGGGAGTATAAATTAGTTCAACCATTGTAGAAGACAGTGTGGAGATTCTTCAAGGATCTAGAACTAGAAATATCATTTGACCCAGCAATCCCATTACTGGGTATATACCCAAAGGATTATAAATCATTCTAGTATAAAGACACATGCACAAGTGTGTTTATTGCAGCACTATTCACTATAGCAAAGACTTGGAAGCAACCCAAATGTCCATCAATGATAGACTGGTTTAAGAAAATGTGGCACATATACACCATGGAATACTATGCAGCCATAGAAAAGGATGAGTTCATGTCCTCTGTAGGGACATGGATGAAGCTGGAAACCATTATTCTGAGCAAACTATCACAAGGACAGACAACCAAACACCGCATGTTCTCACTCATAGGTGGGTATTGAAAAATGAGAACACTTGGAGACAGGGTGGGGTTGGGGGGAGGGATAGCATTTGGAGAAATACCTAATGTAAATGACTAGTTAATGGGTGCAGCAAACCAACATGGCACATGTATACATACGTAACAAACCTGCACATTGTGCACATGTACCCTAAAATTTAAAGTATAATTAAAAAAAAAAAAAAAAAGAAAAGAAAAACCAGACCTGGAGAGTGTTAAAAAAAATTCTTCATTCATTGATAAACTTCTTTAACAGAGTGGATCCTGGCCTTGGTTCTATGAACATCTTGATGGGTTTGTTTATACGAGTATGAAGGTCAGAACTGTAGAGATGTGAATTACTGTTAAGATGTTTTAGGCTGAAAAAAGGAAAACAATGCCCCAAATGAGCTTAAGGATTAAGTAAAGTATTATCTCATAAGAGGAAGGTTAGAGGTGGAAAGGCTTCAGAGTTTGTTGATTCAGGAGTCAAGGAATGTGGTTGTATTAATCAGGTTGAGTAATGATATGTGTTATAACAACAAATTAGTCCTGAGATCTCAGTGGTTTAACACACAAAAAGACACTACTTATTCATGTAATCATTTAATGGAAATAGAGGCCTCTGCTACATTCAAGAACTTTGGCTTCTTCTATGTGATAGGTCTGTCATCTTCAATACGGCTTCACAATTACCGTATCATCATTCAGCCTGCACATGGAGAAAGAGCAAAGATGGGGAGGATGCAGCAGGCCATTTTAAAGGCCAGGCCTAGAAACTGTAAACATTGCTTTCATACACAATCCATTGGTCAGGACTCAATTTTCTGGTACTGCCTGACTTCAGGGGAGGGGGCGGGGCAGCTGTTAACTGTGGTTTATTCTGTGGTCAGAAGAAAAATAAAATGAGTTTGGTGAATTCATTGTCTCTATCTCCTGAGCTTTTTCTCCTTTTCTGCTCTGTCATTTTCAAAGTCACTCCTTCTCTTCTGGTAGCAGGATGACTGCAGCAGTTCCAGGTGTCCTATCCAACTACCACAGCTGAGAGAAGAAAAGGAACAATTCCTTATTTGTGTGTCTCCCATGAATGAGGAAACTTTTCCCAGAAGCCCCCAGCAAATCTTCCCTTATGTTTCATTGGCCAGATTTGGATCACGTGCTTTTTTCTGTAGCAATCCCTGAAAGGGAAATGGGATTGCTGTTTGACAAGTCAAACCTGTCCCTGAGGCTGGTAAGGGGCAATGTCCTCTGAAGCACACAGTTGTTTGTACATGTGAATCTCTAAAAAATTTCAGGGTTCTGTTAGGATGCAAGAGGGAAATGTTGTCTGGTATCCATGCAGCAGGGTCTGGTGTAATTATTCTGTGTACTGAGGAGGAACTAAGTTGGTTTCTCTGGACACTGAGTGAGAAGGACTGTGAGGAGAAGGATGGGTGATGTGGCAGGAGATCTGAGGTGACTGCTGTCTCATTTCTGTGTCCTTCAATACATTCTTCCTCTCTCAGACTGCTTTTATACAAACTGGCAAGTGGCTGAATTTCTCATCTAGGTTGACAAGGAGGGAAAAGGAACAAATGCAGGAGCTAGGGATAGAGGAGATCTAGGGAAGTGGCAGAAGCCATTGGGAGGGCAGTGTAGTTGGGTTTCAGCCAAGTTAATCTACATTGCAGGTTGCAGACAGGTTGCAGACATCGCAGGTGGTTGCAGACAGGGTCTCAGCAACCACCTGGGTAACAAGATGGCAGCCACAGACTGTGTGGATTTTAACCTAATAGCATCGTTCTTCCAGAAATTGTAAGTAACACTGAGAACAAAACCTTGGGGCTGGGTGAATTCTTTGGTTAGTTTAATTAATGTACCATTTGCTAACCACAAAACACATGCTGATTTTGACTTCTTCCTTTTGTGTTGACAAAAGAAGACATGGAAGTGAAGAAATAGAAGACTGTCTGGGAGAGTGAGATCCTACAAGTATGGATGGGAGCTGGGCTAGGTGGAGTGTGATTTACTTTCTAGGAAGTGATGCAAAGATTTCTCAGTCACCAAGTTTTCCATGATGAAAATTACCCATAGTCATCCAGTGAAAAGGTGACAGTCTGAAAGTCTACCCAATGAATGTCCCAAAGGCTTTGAATGCTGTGCCCGTGGGTGACCAGAGCGTATTCCCTGGGAAGTGACGCAGATGTTCAGAGCATTGCCTCTGGGGTGAGACAGTCCTGGGTCTCAAGTTTCGTCCTCTTTCCTAGCTCCTTGATCTGAAGTAGCTGACTTAACCTCTTTAGACTCAGTTTCCCATTGGCAATATACGTTGGGGTCGTTGTGCAGCTTGTAAGAGATATTTAATGTAAAAGTGATTGGTAGAGTCCCTAGATGGCAGAAAATGCCTAATACATTCTAGCTATTCTTTCTCCTGAAATTTTAGTCTGTAACACAGCAGCTATGGTGGCAGAAACTGAGATGCACTTTGTGGATGACATAAAGGTGAATAAAAGTGCATGCATGGGACTTTGGAAGAAGGTAGTCTCAAATGCCTTTTTAAGAGAGATTATATTGTCACCTCTCTGGCAGGGTTGAAGATAAAACAGAGGGTACAGCACTCTTCTTGGGAGGAAGAGCCCTGCTTTGAGCTTGACATCTGTTGGTGCATTTAGCAAAACTTATTTTAAACAACTCCTAAGAATTTTATTCAATGTAAAACTTCTATATGTATCTGGAAAGAAATACTGATCTGCCCTTGATTCATTTTATCCATCACCTATCTTATCTCATCCTACCTCACATTATCTTGTCTTGTCTTGTCTTGTCTTGTCTGTCTATCTATTTCATACATCATCCATCTATCTGGTTTTGCCATAGGGTATAATTGATAAAGAACTTTCTGCCCTCAAACTGCTCCTAAGTTTGGAGGGAGACATTCCAATAGACAAAACAAGAGGACCAAAGTATTCGTGGGATGCTTTAATGCAGCACAGAGGGTATCCACTGCAAATTGGCAGTGGCCCAAGAAGGCTTCTGAAGGGTTAGTAGGAAGAATCCGGGTAAAATGTACAGACAAGAGGTGGACAAGGATGCTGGTAAGGACATTGGCAGTAGAATTCCCAGTCAATGCAAAGGCCTGGGGGCAGGCAGGTGAAAGACACCTTAGGAACACATTGAGTAGTTAATCATGGATAAAGCAAGGGCAATGCATCCTAAATGCTACTGAGCATAGAAGTCACCAAGAGAGCTTGTTAAAATGCAGATACACACACAAAATATATTTGAAAAAATTACAGACACCATGACCCACCACAGAGATTCTGAACCAGTGGCTCTGGGATGAGGTCCAGAAAACCAGCATTTGATACAAAAGGCCCTAGATAATTCTAAGGCAGGTGTTTATCCTGCAGTCCACTAAGAAACAATTGTGCAGAGTTTTATATGTGGTATATCTGAAGCGAAAGCTGTGGTCCCTTGCTACTCAAAGTGTGGTCCTTGAAGGAGTAGACTTCACATCCCCTGGGAGCTTGTTAGAAAGGTAGAATCCCAGGCCCCACTCCAGAACTTCTGAATCAGAATCTGCATTTTAAGAAGACTTCCAGGTGATTTGACGCACATTAAAGTTTGTAAAGCACTTTGTCAGACAGGGATAGCACCTTAAATGGTTTTATCAACAATAGTGAGATACTTTATATAATAGGTGATGGCAAGTCAGTGAAAAGCTGTAGTTGAGGGAGTGGTGTGGTTCAGTTTGCTCTTTAAATTAAATATATTATTCAAAAAAATTTTTTTGAGGAGTCTGTATTCTCCCTGCCTTTTCCCTTTTCTCTGTTCCAAGAAGGAGTCATGCCATTGATATTTCCTTAACTAAGCTTTTTAAATTTTCATTTTTGTTTTCCTAGATTGACAGCCAAATTTGCCTAAACAAAATACTGTTTCTGCCTCTCCGAAAAGCCTAAGTTTGTAGAAGAGATGAGACAAATGGTCTAAGCATATAGAGCAGAGGCAGGGTATATGAGGTCAAGGATTGAGAGTAAGGTGTGTTTCTAGGAACTGGAAGTGCCTAAAGATGGTGAAGATCTGCCAGAACTGAGGTTGGCAGTTCCATCTAAGTTTTCTTCCCTAGACTGGGGAGGGGTAATGCCTGCCCAAGGCACCCAGAGATGGGATCATAAACTCAGGACTCAGGACTAGCCTAAGATTCTCAAGTCACCAGCATGGCACAGCCACCATGGAACCTCTCCTTGGAAACAGTGTGCCACAGATGCCCTAGTGGGTAGACAAAGTGTCATCTCCCACTCTCTTGCTTGGGGTTGGGTAAGACCCTGGGATGTTGGTGCATCCCTGGAAGGGCAGCAACAGCAATAAGCACTGAGAGGTATTTGAGCCCATGGTCAGATGGGCACTGGGAATCAGACAATTTGATTTAAATAAAAAAAAAAACCATTTCTTGCTCATCTGAGATTAGGAACTAGATTTATCTTCCAACATTTAGAAGGTTCACCTTGATGCTTTTGTGAATTTCAAGAAGGGTTAAAAAATTGTAGTGATGTAAACACAGTTGTCTTTGATGGCAGAGTCTGGGCTGCCTTCTCCTGTATTTCCTCTCCCTCTCAGCAATGCAGAAGAGTGGAGAAGCAATCAGAGCTCCCTCACTCACTTTGGGATATTCATGGAGGACAATGCACATGTCAGTCCTGCTGTCACGGTCACATCATCCATCTGCCCCCTTTTCTCAGCTGAAAGGCTGAATGCAACATTTCTGTTAACAACAGGATCTACTTTTTCATTTTACCATTTTATAATTCTAAACTGCAGAGCTGTACTAATTCCAAACTTCCAACAGTTTTAAGTCCTTTCTGTTTTCCATCAAGCAGTGCTTTACCCTTGGTGGATGGAATATCAAGTGCTTCCTTGCATATCTGAGTTTGATAA